>NC_045429.1:215042496-215361996 GCF_902635505.1 Sarcophilus harrisii
ATTGGCTGTGTTTACCAAATTTAAAAACTGCTTTTTACTCTAGGCTTAAAGGATTATAAAGCAAGATTCTACTGGGATTCAGAGATTCAGAAGATTCCAATTATCCTTTGTATTTAACAGCTACAGTGTTAACAGAAGATTCTGACTAACATCAAATATTTCTTTAGACCATGACATGAATAGTTTTATGTTTCCATAGGATTTGAAGTCTATATGAAGTAATTTCTACCTGAATTAGCTGGGCCAAAGAATAGTTCCTAAATAATTAAAATTCTACCCAAAGGAATTTACCAGCATAGAATGTTCCCTTAAGACAATGGTAGAAGGCTCAAATAAAAACAGATCTCTGTACCTATACATATTAATGTAGAAAAGTATATATTAGCGTTATTTCTGTTTAACTGTATTATTAATTTTTCAAACATTTTCCAATTACATTTTAGTCTTGTTCAGGCCACAACTGCAAGTTTTGTGGCCCATAAACTTATAGTTAGTTACCTCTGTTCTTAAAAAAAAAAAACCTAAGCCAGATTTTAGATAAAGTTGAAAGTGTGAGCAGGTTGATTCTTGCTAATTTTCATCAATTTCTTAAATTAAAAAGTGAAAAAGAAGTAATATGATATATAGAGAACACCTAGTCCTAGCAAGTTGGCTTGAAACATAATTAATACAAATATTTCTTTTTATTTTTTTCTTCATATGAAGTATAGTTTAGAATACTAGCAAAATTCCAATTTGGGGTCTCAATAGCAATTTGGAATTCATCAGGCCAGTACAGTCTTGAACAATATTTCAGTCCCTTGTTTATTAGAGTTACCTCTAAACTAGAGATATCTACATGTATGTGCACACATGTGTGTGCATATGTGTATATACTTTTGTTTGTGCATACATATATGTGTATGATTGAATATCTAAATGTATGCATTGCATATACTTATACAAATTTAAATTTATGTGAATTGGATTTATTTGTTTAGAATTTACAATAATTTAGTTACCTCTAAGCTATATCCTTTATAGTATATAACATGCATATATAAACACTCATACATTGTGTATATATGTATATTAATTTAGAGTTTATATATATATTAATACATATGTGTATGTATATATATATATGTATGTTTAAAAAACCTAAAAAAAGTAATTATTTTAATTATTCAATAATTATTTAATTATTGTTGGTTCATTTGTATTATGTGGATTTTATTTACACATTATATTTCATTTACATGTTCATTTTCACTATCTATAAATGAGGCTTTTACAATTTTTTTTCATTATTTACTGTTTCTTTTCATTAGAAGAAAATTTATCTTTTTATGGAAGCCATTTTATTTCATTATTTCAGGTGCATATATGTGCAATCCCTAAGCCATTCAATGTCTTTTAAAGACAGCTCTTATCAATACAGCTTTCCTGAACTCTGGTGATAATGTTTTATTAAATGTTACATTGGAGCTGAAATCCCTCACAGCAGGTAGTACAGAATCATTACTAGTCTGAATATTTTCTCTACCAAGATGATGATGATAAACACAAAGTCCCAGTGGGAGTCCTACCACTTATTACTTAATCCACAAACCCCCTACAGGTATGTTTTGGTGTCTTCAAATGCCCACCCAAGGGTTATATAGAAACTGAAAGATGAAACATTGAAATAGTTTTTATAAAGGTCTTCATATACAAAATAAGCTTTTTTCTGTAGTAAATTTATATTACTATTCAAGAATTATTATTTTAAGCAGTGGTATTTGAGAAAATCATGTACAATATAATATAAAAATATTTTTCCTCAAAACTTACTGAAAATTCTTTCAATAATTCCAATTTCATTTATGTTAGGTACTCAATGTTTTTGTAATTTATTATAATATTTAAGTAAAGCATATAAAACACTCCAAAGTCAAAGATTACAGAATTTCCATGTAAAATAAACTTATCTCATCTAAAATATTGAGCTTCATTTATGTCATAGCTTGGAATGAACTTTAGGCACAAAATGTTAAATAGTTTCATTACTGTGAACAGAGCTATTTAGGAAACAACCAACAGAATATAACAAAAAGACTACTCACATTGTACTTGTAAAATGTGAGTACAAATTCTGGATTAGCGATCTCTATGACCACATATTACTTACTCCAGGTATCAAATTCTTTATCTATAAAATAATTTTGCAAACTCTTTGTGACACAATTTGAAGTATTCTTGGCAAAGACAAGAGAATGGTTTACCATTTCCTTCTCCATTCATTTTATAGATGAGGAAACTAAAGCAAAACAGCTGTTTGCTTAGAGTCAAACAGCTAAAAAGTACTTGAGGCTGGATATGAACTCAGGACTTCTTGAGTTCAGGCCTCGGATTGTATTCATTATACTATCTAGTTGCACCTCAATAAAATAATAAGGATAGATTACATACTAACTACCCTTTCAGCTCTAAATCTTTGTCTTCACATAAGACTCTGACATCTCAAAACTCCAAAATATATGCAAATTAAGTACAGATGTTAACACTGGCCTTCCCTGAATTTTTAGTCATCAGGCATATAAGACAGCTAGGATCCTCTCAGGCCCTAAATGATTGAGGAGAACATTGATCACTTTATCAGTTTGAAATGAAAATCAATCACTGTTCCAGTTCCTATTACAGCCTCAAATTTTGCTTTCTTTCTTTTTTTTTTTTTTTTAATGCCACCAATAATTTGCAGAGTGCAATAGCAGCCTGTGGATAATTAGAAATTTGCTAGAAACTATTATCTATTTTAAAATCCCTCCTCCTGTTCCCAGTTGCTGCTGCTTCTTTTCTCTCCGAATTCTGGTTCTCATTTCCAAACTTTTCCTGAGCATGTGTCAAAATTCTGCACAGTACAATTCAAGTTTCATGATCCTCTCTGGACTAAGAAGATTAGCAAAAACTCCACCTGCCAGTATTCTTAGAGAGTACACAACCCTCTCTTCCAGTGTGCAGGGCAGGAACATAGACTGTTCCACAAAGGTTATTTACCAAAAAAACAACAACAACAAAAAAAAAACTATACATCCTATGGAATGTGTAGGAAGTGTAGAAGTGTATAGAACTTACATTTATTATTATCATGATCCCCAACATTGTCCAGTGTTGGGGACTTCACTTTCTCAATGCAAAAAATATTTTGTCATCAGTAGTAACATGTCTGAGAACCACTGATATATAGTTATAATTATAATTTAGAGCAGGGGGTCCTCAAACTTTTTAAATAGGAGGCCAGTTCATTGTCCCTCAGACTGTTAGAGGGCCAGACTATAGTAAAAACAAAAACTTTGTTTTGTGGGCCTTTAAATAAAGAAGTTTCATAGCCCTAGGTGAAGGGGATAAATGTCCTCAGCTGCTGCATCTGGCCCACGGGCTGTAGTTTGAGGACCTCCGATTTAGAGCATAAATAATAACCATAAAAATGGCAGAGAGTACTAGAGAAGTCAGGGACTTAGTGGTGGGTGATCAAAGAAGACATCATATACATATGAATATTTAGAAATGTCTTAAGAATGCACAAGAACAATGAGAGGCAGGCTATCAGAAATACATCTTCAACACATACTAGCTGGATGGTCCTGGATACATCACTTAATCTCTTAGTGCTCCCTATGATACTATTTATATGTTACAGAACAAAGGCCAATCTGTATTGATAAAAGTTTCCTTATTGGAATACTAATGAATTCATAGGTCATGTAGACAGGAAAGAAAGGAAGGGAGGGAGGGAGGGAGGGAGAGAGAGAGAGAGACAAAGAAAGAGAGAGAGAAAGAAAGAGAAAGGAACAGAGAAAGAAAGAGAAAAAGGAACAGAGGAAGAAAGGAAGGTAGGAAGCAAGGAAGGAAGTAAGGAATGGAGGGAATGGAGGGAAGGAATAGAAGGAAGGAATGGAGGGAATAAGGGATAGAGGAAGAGATGGAGGGAGGAAAGGAAGAAGGAAGGAGAAAATAAAATATTTCAATAATGCAGTACTTTAATATTTTGAAATTTATTTTTACAAAAATGTCATAAAATAGCAGCAATCAACATTTTGTGCAGTTTTTGAGATTTATCTTATAATCTGTAAATTTAAAAAACCTTTTGGTAATTTTGATGATTAAAAAAAATCAGAAAGGTTATGTTTTTTTTGTGTGTGGTTTTTTTTTTTTTTTGGAGAGGACAGAAAGGCATGAGAAAAAGTACATATTTTCTTGATCTCCAATGAAGAAAATGTACTCATTTGAGGTAGCCAATTCTGAAGTTTTATAATTGTTGGAAAGTTTTCCCATATATCAAGGATAAATTTACCTATTTGCCACTCTTACTTATTCCTAAATATTTTTTTTTCCCTTTTAGAGGGAAGTATAATAAGTACAATCCCTCTACAAGTTGTTCTGGCCTTGGGCTGACCCTGGTCACAGTCCCTTACTGGAAAAAAATGAGGCACTTGTGGGTAACTCTAAATCAGTTTTCAATTGGATAGTCTATATCAGGGGTCCTTAAACTGCAGCCTGTGGGCCAGATGCAGCTGCTGAGGATGTTTATGCGGCCCGCCAGGTTATGGCAAAATCAGACCGGAAGTGATGTTCAACCTAAACTCGCATTAGCAAAGCACACTTCCGGCACTAGGCTGAGGTGGCAGAGACAGAGTGTGAGATGATACCGAGGTGAGGTGAGTTCCCAGACTGGGGTGTGTGATGTGGGGAAGGGAGAGAGATGCAGAAGATGGAGAATTGATGGCTTGCAGCCTTGTACAGTAACAGCAGCCACCACAACAGACAGGCGCGGGGGATATGCAATGCATGCTGCGCATGTCATGGCCGCTGCAGGGGGAATTCACTGCAGCAGTGAAGGTAGGAAGCAGGAGCACAAAGAGTGGGAGAGAGAGTGTGGGAAACTGAGGCATCACAGCACAGAGGCAGCTTGGAGGAAGTTGGGCATTGAAGTCTATATGTCTCTGTGTGGGCAAAGTTATTGCTGGTATATTGTTTTTGAAGCACTGTATATATATATATATATATATATACACATATACATACATACATATATATATACACACACATATACATACATATATATATATATATATATATAGGTATTTTACTAATACCAATTTGGAATCCCTAGGAAATAATGATGTCAAGAAAAAGAAAAATTGACTTGGAGTGTAGGATATTGAAAGAACAGTGGACTTATGATTACTTTTTCATGCAGTGCAAGAAAAGAGTTGTATGTCTGATATGCCAGACATTATATTCTGTGTTCAAAGAATATAATTTGCGTTGACACTATGAAATTCAACATAAAGATAAATATGATTGTTTGGTTGGAGAAGTGAGAAAAGATAAAATATTAAAACTGAAAAATACATTGACAGCTCAGCAAAATACTTTTGTGAAGAAGAAGCAGCTAAATATTTCATCACTGCAAGCAAGTTTTCAAGTTGCTAAGCTAACAGCACACACTGGCAGACCATTTGTGGAGAGAGAATTTGTTAAAGAATGCCTTCTTTCTGTTGCCAAAGAGATGTGTCCAGGGAAGGCTGATTTATTTAGTACAGTGAGTCTTTCAGGACCTACAATTGCATGGAGGATTGAAGAAATGGGAGACAATCTGCATCAGCATTTACAAAACTCCCTAAAAAAAATTTCATATTTTTCCTTGGCACTCTATGAAGGCAATGATGTTTGTGATTCTGCACAACTTCTAATTTTTATTCATGGGACGAATGATTATTTTGAAGTCATAGAAGAGCTTGCTGCACTGCAAAGCATCAAAGGAACAACTACAGGTGAGGATATCTATGAAAAGGTTTGCCAAACTATGAATGGTTTGGAGCTGGACTGGGTTAAACTAGCCAGCGTGACAACTGATGGTGCTCCTAGCATGGTGGGGTCTAAGAAAGGAGTAATTGCTCACATTAACCAAGAGATGGACCAACATAACCATTTTCATCCAATAGCCATACACTGACTCATCCACCAACAAGCGCTGTGTAGTAAATCACTGAAGTGGGACTCTATTGTAAAAATTGTGGTATCTTGTGTTAACTTCATTAGAGTTAATGCACTAAATCCCAGACAATTTCAGGAATTTCTCTCTGAGCTAAATGTTGAGTGTGAAGATGTTCTATATCACACAGAAGTCCATTGGCTGAGTCGAGGGATAGTTTTGAAATGTTCCTATGACTTACTTCCACAGATTACAACTTTTCTGCTTTCAAAAAACAAAGACGTACCAGAGCTCAATGATGCAGAATGGAAATGGCACCTTGCCTTTCTGACAGATGTAACAGAGCTACTCAACAATTTCAATATGCAACTTCAAGGAAAGGGGAAGCTCATCTGTGATATACAATCACATGTCAAAGCATTTGAAGTAAAATTAGGCCTCCTCATCAAACAAGTGAAGGAGGAAAACTTCTGCCATCTCCCCACAATTCAAAATCTGTTAGCAGAAAAACCGCTGATTGCATTCCCTAACAAAACATGTGTGGATTCACTGGAAAAATTGCAAAAGGAGTTCCAATTTAGATTTAAAGAGCTTCATCTCCATGAACAGGACATAAGCTTTTCTGTAACCCATTTTCTATTGATATTGAAAATGTGGATACAATTTACCAAATGGAACTGGCTGAACTGCAGAATTGTGACTCTCTGAAAGACGCATTCAAGTCAAATAGTCTTCATAATTTCTATGCATCTCTCCCCTCTGAGATATATCCTTATCTCAGGAACCATGCATTCAAAATGGCAACCATCTTTGGCAGCACTTATGTCTGTGAACAGACTTTTTCTAGAATGAAACATTTGAAATCTCCAACCAGATCAAGACTAACGGATGCACACTTGCATCACTTGTTACGACTAGCAGTGACAAATATGGAACCAGACATTGACCATCCCATTAGCTAAAAGCAGGCCCATAGTTCCCATTGAAATACTGGTAAGTTTCTTGATTTAACTTTACTTCATTTTAAATATTGTATTTGTTCCCGTTTTGTTTCTTCACTTCAAAATAAGATATATGCAGCATGCACAGGAATTTGTTCATAGTTTTTGTTTTTACTATAGTTCGGCCCTCCAACAATTTGAAGGACAGTGAACTGGCCCCCTATTTAAAAAGTTTGAGGACGCCAGTCTACATTAAAGGAGGGAATCCCCCTTTTCTAATTCCAGTAATTTGTTCTACAAGTTCAGTGAAATATAGTTTCAGGGGTTAGATAGGTTAATTAGTCTTTATGAAGACCTGGGTCTAAATTAGCTTGGGTTGAACTAGTTTAAACTGGCATATATATGACTCAGCTAGATTGGTCTAGATAAGGCTAGGTTGACCAGAGTTGTAGAACCCAAAAGAATGAATCGTGTTATGATGAAGCCCTTAATGGATAAGAAATATAGAACTAATATACCAAGACATTGGTTTAGGTTCTGAGAAGTCAGGATTGGAACAAGACTAGATACACTTATTAAAAGAAAACGTACAAAAATATAACTAAAGGATATTGATAAAAAGAATTAAGTCTATCCTTCCTAGTAATTCAACTTGTTAAGGTAGCTCAACTATCTGTTGGGATATCATTAATTAATAATATTGATGAATAATTACTATCTGGAAGTGAGAAAAGAATAAAGAATATCCTCTAAATAAATAATAAAGAATATTTTCAGAGAGTAATTTTAAAGAAATTAGATTTAGATCAGCATCTTATTCTACATATTTAAATAAGGAACAAACAGATTGTTGTTGTTCATTTGTTCCTGACTATTAATGATTCATGGACATACCAACAATGTCCATAGGATTTTCTTGACAAATATAATGGAGTTGTTTGACACTTCCTTCTCAAATGGATTTTAAATAATTTATTCAGGGATACACAAAGCTAATAAATATTTGAAAATGAATTTGAATTCAGGTCTTCCTGATTCTAGACCAAGCACTTTATCCCACTGAGCCACCAATCTGCACCAATCAATTACCTACATGATATTAAAAATTTTTTTTATTATAAACAGAAAGAAATGAAATAGATGGAGCTTGGTTAGTTGTTGTCCTTTATGCTTGAAGAGGAATAAAATGACATTACTATATTGGGGATTAAGATATAGTGTGTCTGACTGCCTTGGCTGATCAGAAGATTTATATGAACAAGTTCAGAAGGCTCATATGAATATTTGGAGTGGAGATGTCTCTAAATTTATCTATCTCATTTTTTTTTTTTTTGCTACTGCAAGTAGGTTTTGCTCACAGTATACAGTGTCTTCTTTGTTTCAGGTACACCATTTTGAGTAATACTGTCCCAGTGTCTCCCATTTCTCACAATAAATCTCAAAGTTCATGAGAGAGACATTAAGAATATCCTTGTATTGCATTTTCTTAAATCTGTGTAGAGGTTGACCTTGTGTTAGTTCTCAGTAAAAATAGTCTTTATGCATACATACATTTGGTGTTTTGGCAATGTGGCCAACCTATCAAAGTTGTGCTCTCTGCAATAGAGTTTTAATGCTTGGCATTTCATCTCAAGAAAGGACCTCAATATCAGGTATTTTATCTTCTCAGATGATCTTCAGACCCTTCCTAAGATAATTTAAATGCAGGGGATTCCATTTTCTGGCAGGGCATTGATATACACTCCAGATTTTCTAAGCATACCACAATAAGGTCAGTGCAATGGCTCTGAAGAACTTCAGCTTAGTAGACAACCTAAAATCTTTTCTCTCCCACACTTTTCTTCAGAGCCTCCCAAACACTGAGCTAACTTTGACAATGTGTTTATCAACCTCATTATCTATGAGTACATGCCTGGCAGGCATATTAGCAAGATAAGTAAACATCCATGGCATTCAAAATTTCTTTATTTGTTGTAACTGATGGTTCCCTCAATGTATGATAAGGTGATGACTGGTAGAAAATGTCTGTTTTCTTCCTGTTAATTATCAGGCCAAAATTAATACAAACAGCAGATAATCAATCCAAACTTTGTTGCATCTCAGCTTCAGAGACTATATTGAGTATACAATCATCTGTGAACAAAAAGACATATACCAGCTTTAGTCTTGGCTTGTCTTTTTCAAGTTGAATACTTTATTGTCAGTATGTTAGCTTACCTTGACGCCATTTTTATCCCTCTTAAAAAAATCTGACAACATCATTGAAAACATTATGCTAAAAAGCAGGGAAATAAACATACAGCCCTGGTTCACTCCACTGATGACTGGAAAAGCACAAGAGTATTATTTATTACTTATAACCAGTGCAAGCATACTATACTGAAGATGACATGCAATATTAATGAACTTCTCTGAGTGACCAGATTTTGCCATTATCTTCCACAAGTCTTTACAATGAACAGGAAGAAAAGCTTCACTCAGATGGACTAAAATTATATACAGATCTCAATTCTTTTAGCATTTTTCCTAGAGTTGTCAGGCTACAAACATCGTATCTACTACTCCTTGGTCCTTTTTTAAAGCTGTATTGACTCTCATGTAAATAACCATCTTCTAGGTGAATGGTCAGTTTATTAAGGAGAATCCTGAAGTCAAGCAGCAAAAGATAAAGAAATCCCATTTAAAATAATTGTAGATCATATAAAATATTTGGAATCTACTTGCCAAAACAAAGTCAGGAACTATATTAACACCATTACAACATGCTTTTCATACAGATAAAATTATATTTAGACAATTAGAAGAATATCAAGTGTTCATGGAGAGGCCAAGCAAATATAATAAAAATGACAATTTTATCTAAGTTAATCTACTTATTCAGTGCCATACCAATCAAACTGCCAAGAAATTACAGACCTAGACAAAAATAAGAACAAGGTTTATCTAGAAGACCAAAAGGTCAAGAATTTCAAGGGAATAATGAAAAATGCAAATGAAGATGGCCTAGCTGTACCAGACCTAAAACTTTATCATAAAGCAGTGATTATCAAAACCATTTGGTACTGCCAAGAAATAGTGGACCAGTGGAATAGGTTAGGTTTACAAGATACAAAAGTCAATGGTTATGGTAATCTTGGATTTATCAAACACCAACATCTAACAGCCTATACCAGGAAAAGGTCGAAATGGGTTCATGATTTAGACATAAAGAGTGGTACTATAAGCATTTTAGGAGAACAAAGAATAGCATATCTCTCAGATCTTTGGGAAGGAAGGAATTTATGGCCAAAGAGGAACTAGAGAACATCATGAAAAACAAAGTGGATAATTTTGCTTATATTCAATTAAAAAGACTTTGTACAGACAAAACCAATGCAGTCAAGATTAGAAAGAAAGCAGAAAATTGGGGAAAATATTTTTACATGCAATTTTTCTAATAAAGGCCATATTTCTAATATATATATATATATATATATATATATATATATATATATAATTAACACAAATGTGTAAGAATATAAGCCATTCCTCAATTTATAAATGGTCAAAGGATGTGAACAGACAAATTTTAGATAAAGAAATTAAATCAATTTCTAGTCATATGAAAAAAAATGCTCTAAATCACTATTGATCAGAGAAATGCAAATTAAGACAACTCTGAGGTTCATACGTCTCAGATTGACTAAGATGACAGCAAAGGATAATGGTAAATTTTGAAAGTGATGTGGAAAAACTGGGAAACTAATACATTGTTGGTGGAGCTATGAACTGGTCCAACCATTCTGGAAAACAATTTGAAGCTATGTTCAAAGGACTATCAAACTCATATCCTTTGATCCAGCAGTGTCTCTACTAGGTCTGTATCAAATGTTTGTAGCATTCCTTTGTAGCATCAGTTCAAATGTCTTTCCAGATATTTCTGAAATCTACCTTATTATTCTTTCTTAAAACATAATAGTATTCCATTACATTTATATACCATAACTTTTTCAGCCCTTCCCCACAATTTTCAAGTAGTTGCCATCATAAAAAGAATTGCTATAAAAATTTTTGTAAATGTGGCTCTTTTTCTCATTTTTATGATATGTTGGGAATAGAGATCTAGTAGTATATCAGTGTCCCAGTTTTCCCACATTCCCTCCAATATTTATCATTTTTGTTCTCTTATGTTATTTAATTTGATGGATGTGAAGTGATACCTCAGAATGTACATTTCGCTAATCAATAGTGATTTAAGTTGTATTTTATTTAATTATAAATAACTTTATTTCATCTGAAAACTTCCTGTTTATATCTTTTGACCATCAATTGGGGAATGACTTGAATTTTTTCCCCCTGAGGCAATTGGGGTTAAGTGACTTGCCCAGGGTCACACAGACCAGATTTGTATCTGAGGCCAGATTTGAACTCCAGTCCTCCTGACTTTAGGGTTGGTGCTCTATCCATTGTGCCACCTAGCTGCCCCCATGACTTGAATTCTTATCAAGTTGACTCAGTTCTCTATATATTTTAGAAATATGTTCTTTATCAGAAACACTAACACTAAAAGTTGTTTGGCAACTTTTTTGCTTTATTTCTATTTTTGATTGCATTGGTTTTGTTTGTGCAAAACTTTTTAATTTAATGTAATGGAAATTATCCATTTTGCATTTCACAATGTTTTCTATTTCTTATTTTGTTATAAACTGCCACCCTTCTCTAAAAATCTGACAGGCAAACTATTCCTTGCTCTCCTAATTTGCTTATACTATCTTTCTTTATATCTAAATCATGTACCCATTTCAACCTTATCTTGATTTAGAGTCAGTCTGAGGTATAAGACCCACATTTCTTTCAGCATTGCTTGATAATGATCTAGTGAAAAAATAATGGAATTATTGAGCCCATCTCTCTAGGGTCATGATTTATCACTAACCAGTGTGATTCTGTCAGCATTGAGTGGTTGCATCATCTATCTTCATCCCTTATACAACCTTCAGAACAGCATAAATGCTCTCTGGATTATTACTATCAGTGTAAAATTGAATTTGATCTGTTTTATTGATTGAGCCAAGAATCCTGAATTCCTCTTATCTTCTCTTGCTCTTTACTTTTGATATAGCTAAATGCCACCTTCTTAAATATGGATGAACTATCCTGCTGGTAAACTCTATGAAATTTGTGATTTTCATTTCTCAGTTTCTGAATTTCTTCATCATTTTCATCAAACCAATCATATTGTTCGCAAGCATTCTGGCTCAGATGAGTAAGAGTGATGTTATACACCAAATCTCTGAAAGCTACCTATTCCTTTTTTTTACTTCACTATATGTTGGCTATATTTTTCATTTAAATTAGATACAAACTATTCATGCATGGAGAATCTCTCTAAACTATAGACTTTAAGTCTTCTGATAGTCATATTGTCTGGGGTCAACAATTTTTTTATTGTGAAAGTTAGCTTAGAGAGAATAAATCTATAAATGGCCCAGCATTCTGTCCAACACACCACCTTCCTCACTCTCATATCCTATCTGTCTCTTCTCTTTATAATGACAATATTAAATGACAGTGTTTGCTATGAGGGTACATCCATGATGGTCTTTTTTTTTTTTTTGCATTTAGGGAAAACAAAGACAGTTTTTTTGATGTCAGGGTCACAAGATGCATAAGTTTTCAGTAGCAAGTGATCATTATTTTTGATGATTTTTACTTCATTCTTTGCATATATTCCCTATCATGCCTAATAGTCTCTGCCTACTTTAGTGTTACAGTAACCCACAATAATAAGCTTTTTTTTTTTTTTTTTTTTTTTTTTGGCACATTGATAATGAGGATCTAAAGATCTCATAAAAAATTTCTTCATAAAAAATTTCCCTTGACCTCATCAGGGTTCATCATGCTGGGAATATATGCATTTTTGATGGTGATGTAGTGTTTTCCTTTAAATGGCAATCACATTGTCATGAACCTGTCAGTGTCCTGTCAGTCCTTTTGAGGGGCATACAAACTTATTGTCTAGATTAGTTTTATTGCAAAACTTGTAACAGCTTCCTGGCACTCCCCATAATTGAGGAAACTCCAGAAAAATATGTATATAACTCCAATGTTGGTAAATTGACCTTCATTTTTCAGTCTTATTTTAGTCTGGGCTGCTATTTGAATGTGATACCTGCTGAGTTTTCTCTCAATAAGACCTATTCATCTTTTAGGCTTACCACATTTCATGTTGTTCATGAGCATTAGCATATTCCATATGGTGATGGTGAGTGGAATTATCTATAGCCAAAGTTTGTGTACATATTTTTGAGTTTTGACTGAACGATAAAACCCCCTACCTGTCACAATAAGCAGGCCAGGATTGGGTAAAGCAAAGAATTTGGAGGGAGGGAGGGAGAGAACTTTTCTAATCCCTTGCTCATTCCAGAAGTTGATCAGTATGGTTCCTTAAAAATTTCCCTTGCTGAGATATTCAAGGGGTTACTGAATCCCACTGCTGTTTCAGACCAATAAAAAGATGGATCTTTGGAAAAAGCTTTCCAGGTACAAAAATATTTTTAGAAGTTCTTTTTGTAATGAAAAAAATGGAAAATTGAGGGAATACTCATCAGTGGGGAATAACTAAAAAGTTGTGGCATATGAATGAATTGGAATATTATTTTTTCCTTTAAGAAATGATGAGCAGGCAGATTTCAGAAAAAAAGCAAAAAAAAAAAAAGGAAAGATTTATATTTACTGCTACTGATTGAACCAGGAGAAAATTTGTACACAATAACATCAAGATTTTGTAATCATACCTATGACTGGGTTAGCTTTTCTCAGCAATAATCCAAGGCAATTCCAAAAAGATTCATGAAGGAAAATACTATCCACATCTAAAGAAAGAACCATGGAGTTTGAATGCAGATCAAAGCAATCTATTTTAACTTTTTTTGTTTATGGCTTTCCCCTTTTGTTCTGTCTCTTCTTTCATAACATGACTGTGATGTCCGGACTAGCTCTCTGGAGGATCTCTGGCTGAACCTTGTTCTTAGGTACAGGAGTGATGTAGGCAGGGCATCTGTCTCCATCATCTGTGTCTCCTCTATGTCTGAGTCCTCATCTGAGTCTGAGTCTAAAATCATGCTCCAGCTCCCCTCTCTAGTCCTCTCAGCCTTTAAATACCTCAGGCTGATTACATCATTACATCACACTAAGTATATGTGAACTAGAGAACCAGTATCTCATTAATCACACTGAGTAAGTGCTTAACTATAAGCACTCTGCTGTAAAAATCCTTGCTTCAAGTAGAACACAAGTGATCACATCCTCCCTGACTTCTCAGGGGGGAGATAAAAAATCCAAAGGGAAAATAGGGAGCCAAACCAGGTATTTTAGCTGGTTTCCTCTGGGCTGAAGGGTTTTATACCTCACTCAGAATTCCCCCACTATCTGCAGCCCTCTACAGCTCCCACTTTCTTTTGTTTTACTTGAAGCAGGTATACATAAATCCATCAGTATGGGAAGTACTACACAAGCACATAGAAATATAACACAGGCTAGTAGTGATGCAAACAATATGAATCAACATGAGGAATTATACATGTCCATAAGTCCTAGAAGGAGGGTATATAAATATCAATCACACATCTCCTTCAGCAGCCAAGAAATAGTCCAAAACCAATCTATTGTCCATTACTTCATGTGTCAGAGAATTCAATGATTCCTACAGGTTTTGAAGTCCTGCAACAGTCTCATTATATGTCAGGGAATCCAATGATTTCTGCAGATTTTGAAGTCCTGCAGCAGATTCACTAACAATTTTTTATGTTTATGAGTCAATTGCCATACACATTGGGTTAACAGCCATTCTTTTTCAATGGCACATGTGGTCAGAGATGGAACCATCTGATGGTTCTGGAGCCTGTCTGCTGGAGCCAGTGCATCTTTATCAAAAATCAAAAAATCATTAATATAAAGAGCCAAATTAAAAAGTTCTCTAGGGTTACCTGTGGCTCCCCCTTTCTTTGTTTTTGGAGGAGTGCCTTGATGTCTGTTTCTCTTCTTTACTATTGCCTGTCCTTGAGGATTAAAAGGTATGACAGTGGTATGTAAAATCTGGTACTGTGCACAAAAGCGTGCAAAATGTTTGGAAGTATATGCAGGTCCATTATCTGTTTTTATTGCTTGTGGCACACCCATAATTTCAAAAGCTTGTATAAGGAATTCAGTGACCACTCGGGCTCTCTCTTTTGCTGCTGGTATTGCAAAAGTAAATCCCGAAAAGGTGTCTACTACAACATGAATAAAAGACAGATGGCCAAAAGATTTATAATGGTTCACATCCATTTGTCAAATTATATTGGGTCTCAAACCACTAGGGTTCTTCCCTGGAGAGAGTGTAAGAGCCTGGAAAGGAAGTCAAGCTGTACAAGCTTTTACTATGCTCCTAGCTTCCTCTTTTGTTATCCCAAATTGCAAACATAAAACTCGAGCAGCCCGATAATATTTATAAGATCCTTAGGCTGCCTGAGATAAAGGCATATTGGCTAACATGGTTACAAAACTATCTGCCTTTGAATTTCCATAAAAAAATAGGACCTGGAAGTCCACAACGAGAGTGGGCAAGCAAGATATAAATGATGCCTTTTTAACTTGCTCTTGAAGTTCCTTAAAGAGCTGATATATATTAGAAGTGACAAATTTTATTTGGGCTGCGGCAATTCTTTGTACCATACCTACTAAATAAGCCAAATCAGATAGATTTATATCTCCTAGATAATAAGTAAGAGCTAGCATGATTGCATACAATTCATTCTGCTGAGTAGACTCAGTAGACTCAGTAGATTAAAGGAGTTCTGACTACTCTCTTTAAAGTTAAATTATAAGAGTATACAGCACAAATGGTATGTTTGGATGCATCTGTAAAAATAGTTGGTCCTTTAAGAGGCACCCCAGAAGCCTTTTCTTCAAAAAATTTATTGCCAATTATTTAATTGCCAGGTTATCTTTGATGGAGATCCATGTGTAAAATTTGGAGCTGTGGCCAATAAAATTTGCCTGTCTGGGAGGGTTTCACAGCATGCATTACTTTGTGCATTGGTATAAAAGGTGTATATCTTGTCAGGTCTTATCCCAGATAATTGTCTTACTTGCTTAATGATATTTAATAAAATTCTAGTCACAAGCACTTGGAGTAAGGCTTTGGTCTGGTTGTGCTGGGAGGATCACCCACTCTATCACAGTCTCATTCATGAAGAACTGCTGTGGGTACCTCTTTTGTAGGAAAAACTGATATTTCCAAGGGTTTCTGAATAACTCTTTCATCCACATTGGATAAAGCCAGTTCAACCTCTCTCAAAGCCTCTTGAGCTTCTTTTGTAACCTAGCATGGTGACACTAAAGCATTGACTCCCCTTAAAATGTCATATAATGGTTGTAATTGATAGGTAGTTAAGCCTAACACAGGACGCATCCAATGGATATCTCCTATCAATTTTTGAAAGTCATTTAACGTGTTCAACTTCTCTGTTCTTAAAGAACGTTTTTATACTGTAAGCACCTTAGGGTATACTTCATATTCTAAATATTGAAAAGGAGCATGCCTTTGAATTTTTTCTGGAGCTATATGCAATTTGTAGTTCCTTAGTGTTTCTATGGTCTTTTGTAGACATGCTTCTAACATTTGCTTCTTAGGCTCACATCGCAGGATATCATCCATGTAATATAACAACATAACTTTTGGAAATGCTTTTCTTACTGTAGTAAGAGAGCAGCCACACATATTTGACACATAATAGGGCTATTTTTCATTCCCTGTGGCAAAACTGTCCATTAATATCTTTTATAAGGATCAGCTAAATTAATACTGGGTATTGAAAAGGCAAATCTTTTCATATCCTACTTATCTAGAGGGAGAGAATAGAAACAATCCTTAATGTCTATAACCCAAAGAGGTCATTCTCTGGGCAACTGAGTAGGAGATGGAAGTCCAGGCTGAAGAGTTCCCATAGTTTACATCTGTTCATTTACTTTTCTCAAATCAGTCAACATCCTCCATTTTCCAGAGTTCTTTTTTCACAACAAACACAGGGGAATTCCAAGGATTGAGAGAAGGTTGTAATGTCCTTGGTTAAGTTGCTACTGTTCTATATCTAATGAGGCCTGAACTTTTTCACTTGTTAAAGGCCACTGATCTATGCACACTGGTGTATCAGTTTTCTATTGAATGGGAACAGGTGAGAGTGCAGGCCAGCCTTCAAGAGTAGTTCTACCTAGAAATCTGAAGTACTCAATTGTAATCCTAACTGTTGTAAGATGTCTCTTCCCCATAAATGGGGATTGTTTTTAACTACAAAAAGAGTAAAAACTCCTGTTTTACCTTCAAATTTCCATTTCAAAGGGGTAGCATTAATTTCAGCTGCTATTGATCCTCCCATGCCAGACATATGGGTATCTGTCGTAATCTTTGACCAATGATTGGACCAAGGCACCTCTAATGACTGTACAATCTGCACCTGTGTCTACCAACCCTTTCAATGGTATGCCATTTACATAGATAGTGAGCATAAGACTGTCAGCTGTAAGAGCAGCAGTCCAGAATATTCCTGGATTCTGTTGCTGAGAATCAAAATCTGGATAAATATCACCAAATTGCCTATCAGGAGTGTGTATCATTAAACCTGATGCTACTACTTCTCCTGGGTGATAAGTCACACAATGTCTACTTGTATTAGTGACTGGGATATTAGCTACATATTCCGCAGTTTCCCAAGTCAGTGTTTGGATAAACATTGTTTTGTAAGCATTTTCAGGAGGTGAAATGGTCAAGCCCACTGTGTGTGGAGGCTAGAGATCTCTAGGTGGAACAGAGACAGATTTCACCTCCCCAGGGAATATTTCAGTAGTCCTAGCTGCATATAACTCTATTCTTCCCAATTGTAATCCCTTTCCCCCATCAGGTTGTTTCTTATCTAATTGATCATGTTAGTTTCTGGGTGTAACATTGGCTGCCATCATGTTCCAAGTATTTTTTGCCTGGGGTCCTCGAGCCAAACCCTGCCTCCCATTTCCCTGAGTCAATCTATATTCTGACACCCAGTGGAAGCCTCTGTTGCATTTTGTACATGGGGTTTTGGGTCTTGTTCTCCCACCCTGTTTTTTCACTGTATCTTCATGCCAACATTCAGCTTTTAAATGCCCTACTTTACCACATTGAAAGCATTGATGAGTCTCAGAAGTCCCTTGCCAAAAGGGACCCTGTCTTCCCATGTTTGGATCTTGGGAAGTCTACATCATAGCCTGAGTATAAAAGGTATTTGTGCCCAGTGTGGCACAATGTTTTATGATCTCCTGTAAAGGCGCATACTTAGTCCTAGTATAATTCTTCTACAATCCTCATTAGCATTTTAGCAGTCTAAGTGATCTTCAAAAGAAGAATTTCCTTCTTATTCTTTCTTACTTTTATCTCATATTCTTACCAAGGGTACCAGAAAGACAGTTAGAGAGAATGGGAAATAAACTTCAGTTTCTTTTTTTTAATAGCTTCAGAAAGATAATTTGATTGTGAAATAATAAGGCAACTTATTGTATAGTCCCTTATTTCTAAGATTCTCTATTTTGAATTATATTTACCAGAAGGCTACAATGGATAGTAGAAAGAGAATTGGTTCTTGAGTCAGAGACCTTGGGTTCATATCCAGTTTCTGATACTCACTCATGATGTGATCTTGATCAAATTACTGATCCTCTCTGGATTCAAGTTTTCAAAGTTCAAATATGGTATAAATGATCTCTGAACTTTATTCCCTGGTCATCTTCTCACCAGCCACTTCATCATCAGAACTAAAATCCTTATCTTGAAATTTTTAACACTTTTAGGTTTGGAATACTAATGCTGTGCCTCTTGATGTCTGGAATGTGGTGCTCACTTGGCCCACAAAATTTCTACATCAATACCAGCCATGATTCACTTTGATATATGGCTGTCTTTTCATTAGTGTTCTTGTTACCAGGTGAGTAATTTTCTTTCAAGTATCCTCTTCTCTACTTCATTTTAGTTCTAAAATAATGATCAAATTGAAACTTCCATTACTGTTAGAAAGGCTATATCAATCCATACCCTTCTGACTCTATTCACTATCCATGTAATTTTCCAAACAAAAATATTCCTCTTTGGCCACTACACCTCTTATTGGTTTTCTATTCCTAAACACTGCATATTCCTCAAGTGTAGAGGCAATCTTCATTTTTAGCTTTACATGCCTAGCATTTAGCATGGTGTTTAAAATAATATAATAAGAGCTCACCAAACACATTTTTGATTCATTTATTCAACCATTTATTTGAACAAATCAATAGTTGATTTCCTCGAGTGTGATTCTGGAATATTGGAGTTTTGCTAATTGGAACAATAGTTGAGTATATGTGTCAGAAAAGTGGTCAGATAAAGAAGAAATATTTTATGCTTTTTAAGCATAAATTATATTTCTGTGATTATCACTATATAATTCCTTCCATTTGTAGTTCTTTTCCATGTTAAATTTCACATTTCCTTGATGTGGTCAGTCTCTAGCAATTCAAATCAATAGCATTTAAACAGGATTATGTCTCTTTCATCTAAATAATTTATTTTAAATATGGATGTTTAGAAGCAGGTGGCTTAGATTTGGACCATACTAGATATAAGGATATGCTCTTGGCTTCCAGGAGAAAGAAGGAAATTGCACAATAAATCAATTTTTATGGATGCTATTGACTTGCAACATTTGCTGCTTTTAAAAATTAATAGCTGAAATACTGAACATTCAAAAACCTCTCTGAACAGTCCGCTTGATTAATTCCTTGAAATGAAGTGCATTGACAGATGCAATATTCAGCACTGAATATTTCTAGAGTTTGAAAGGAGGCAAATTCAGAAAGAGCCTACAATACTTGAGGCTGTCTTTCCTCTTTTGTTTTGTTTTGTTTTGTTTTGTTTTGTTTTTTAATTTGAGCAAAAGAGTCAAAGAGTCTTTTACATAGACACAGATTTCCAATAAAATGAAAGTTTAATTTTTTGTGTAAATATTATTGTGAATGCATAATAGTACCTCCACAGTCCAAATGTCATCATTTTATATTACTATTGCATTACAGTAAAATGGGTAATAAAGTTCTGCACTGAAGAAAATGTGGATAGGATTTTTAGTATTGTATTCAGACAGGAGATGAGTTTATTAAAGTTACTGAATTATGCAGTGGGGAAAAATGGAGTTACTTAAATCCTACCCATGGTATCTGCAACAAAACTGAGCCAATGATACTGTTATAAGAGGTTAGGAGCAGAACTCCTTAATTTTTACACCAATGGGAAACTCATGAGTAATTTAAGTTTTCCAAAAATGCATACTCATGAAAATTAGATTCAAGTACTCATATATAAGTCCATAAAAACAAACAATAGTCAAGTGACAGGAAGATATGTTTCTGCACCAAGACCAGCACTGTTAATGTGAAACAAAAATTAAATTAAATTAAACAAATCAGATAAAGAACTCAAATACCTACATGGATTTATTAGTTAACTTTGTAGATAGTTTAGAGGAAGGGAAAAGTATGCATTTAAAATTCAATTTTGATCAAAGGAAAGCATTTCATTCATCTACAATTATATGTGCTTGAACAGTTTAAACATTACTTACTACATACACTTCTGACATAACCAACATTTTTAACCCAAGTTGAAAAGGTTTTGTTTTGTTTTGTTTTAGTTGCTAACTGATGACTAGATTTAAGCCAAAGTTGTATCTACACTTTATGTGTGTTTTCTTTTAATTTCTGCTGTTTCTACAAATTTTCAAAAGGGCCATCTGCTTAAAAAACAAACCACTTCAACTTATCATTTAATGTCATATGAGCATCAGCAAGTTGAATAAAATTTTCACTTTTCATAGAAACAAAATATTTTCAGATAGAAGACACTTTTGATTCAGTCTAATCCCTCTTTCACTTAAAACAGTAATCTCTTCTATAAGAATTTTTGCATTTAGTCATTCAGTTTTGCTTTGATTTTTTTGGGTGCTTAAGAAAAGGAGCTCATATTACAATGTAGCCCACTGCATTTTTAAATAGTTACATTTGCCACAAAATCCTTTCAAATTGAACTGACTTCTATTGGTCTCGTAACCACTTCTGTGCATCTTGATCCATCTTTCATATGATATCCCAATCAACAAGCAAAAAACAATGGTATTTCCTTTCCAAAATACTCTCATTTCAGTGCAACCTGAACAAATCTCTCCAGCATCCTGTTTTAGATAAATTGGTCCATATTCCTCTTAAATTATTATGTCTAGAAATGAGCAAAATAGTTAATATATAGCTAAACCAGGGACGAGTAAAGTAGAACTATTTCTTCTCTTATTCCAGATAATATGTTTCTACTTAGGTTAGCAAATAAGAAGAGTTGCTGCAGTGTATAGAAGGCTAGACCTTAAGTCAGGAAGAA
The DNA here is from genome assembly GCF_902635505.1 of Sarcophilus harrisii. NCBI lineage: Eukaryota > Metazoa > Chordata > Mammalia > Dasyuromorphia > Dasyuridae > Sarcophilus > Sarcophilus harrisii. The sequence goes on from NC_045429.1 coordinate 215,063,840, forward strand.
TTGTCTTCTTGATATCTGATGTCAGGCACACATTAGCTGTGTGATTCTATGAAAGTTACTTTATCCTGTTTTCTTCAGTTTCCTTATATGTAAAATAAGCTGGAGAAGAAAATGACTAACCACCCCAATATCTTTTCCAAAATAAAACTCAAATTGAGTCACAAAAAGTCAGACACTACTCAACAACCACAAAAACAACTTTTTGCAAGTCATTTAACCTGAGTCTTAATTTACCCATATATGAAATGGAAATAGCAATACACAATATTTAAATTATACATTGAATCAAATGAAATATTGTGTAGAAAGTGTTTTGTAAATAAAAAGCATTTTGCTCATGTGAGATTACATTATTGTTTATAATAATTATTTATGATAATACCATATCATTTAAATCATTGATAAAACTATTTATAACATATACTAACATAGTCAAATGTATCTTTGATCTCATTGATATGGATATTTCCTCCAATGATTCAAATTATGTCATCCACATTTGAACTTCCAGTGTAACAGTTGTCAATAACCTCCCATCAGTTTTCCACATCATGTTATAATGATAACATAAATAATAGAATTATTTTTAATGATGAGTAGAGATATTCTATTGTTAATGATTAATAATCATAATTGTTAATAATTATAACAATAATTATAATTACAATAACCATTTAGCATAATACTTTTTATCTTTATACCATCCTTGTAGTCCATCATAATATCTGGTTTTGTAGGTGATTCTGAAGATCCTCCTTTTCAAATTAAGTTGAAACATTTTTTGATCAAGATGATCAATTTACTGCTGATGATGTTCCTCTTGATCATTGTGATTCTCCCTTGGCAAAAGATCATCATTCTTGTTTTTCAACTTAAGGACTTTTCTTTTTGCACCATCCACAAAGTCAAAATTTTTGTCCTTTTCCAAAATTATAACCTTAACATGAAAAAAGGAATGAAGACACTACAAATCCTTTAGTTTCTTGTCTAAAGATCTGGGAGTTACTAAAAAGACAGTTTGATTTTTTGAGTGTAGAATTACTCTTCTCTAGAAGTGAGTGTAGATAGAGGGTATAATAAATTTCCTTGGGATCTTTGTTATATCTTTGATACATATTCTAATAACATGACCCATCTATCTATTAACTGGCTTCCTTATCCTCATCGAATTGCAATATGGTGTTTAAGCTATTTGTATAGAACTCAATTCATTAGAAGAGATTGATTAATCAGTGTTCATGTATAAGGAAAAAAGTTGGTAAGAATTTTGGGAAAGAGAAATCCTGGCTTTCTAGCCACCAGCTTTGAGAAGAAATGTGGTTCCAGATCTTCAGAGACAGGGAATATCCTTGAGAAGGAATCATCAGATAGAGGAATCAGCCTATCTACAGCCTGGTGGTCTAGAGAATTTAGGGAATTTCTTCTTGGGTGAGCTACAAAGTCCATTCCTAGTGAAAGAATTCATTTATTCTGAATATAATAACATATCCTCATATACTTTTGAATTCTATTTTCTATCTGCATGGATAAATGGATTTATTTGTTATTTTCCAAATGTGGTTGTTGTATAATTGGCGTTTAGTAAAGAAGTAAGCCTTGAAAGTATTTCCTTGGAGTATTTCCTTCCTTATTAAGGCATGTCTGTCAGGAATACAGCTTGAACCTAAAATTTATTTCCCCAAATAACAATATTTATAGTCATGGATAAATTTAAATGTCCCAGGACCCTTTATCTAAAGTGAGCAGAACACCCAGACTATTGGCTCCAATCTTCTGCTGGCAAGAACTGAATTCTCTTTGGAAAGGGATGAGTAGAAGAAACTCTTGAAATATCTTTTGAGATGTGGATAGACATTTCCTATTGAAAAAAAAAATCAGTCATTTCAATGAACATCTTCCTTGTGCAGCCAGCATCAAAATTATTTGTAGTTGCTGCTAAGGTTCTTTTATATGGTTCTGTGGTATGGGGGATGCCACTATTGCTTAATAAGGATCACTTCAAGAAAAGCTCCCAAGTTCTATATCATAGCTGGTACTGGATGCCTCAAATTCCTACTGGGAGTTTTTTGATTTTTTTTTCTTTCTTACCTTTTTACTCTGAATTTCATTCTTCTGTATTTTCTTAGAATCTTTTCTTTCTGATATCTTTTTTGTATTATTTCTTTTGTACTCTGTGAATATTATTTATACTATTTAATAAACTAGAGCATGAAGAGATATTTTGTAAGTCTTTCCCTCTTTTTACAAATCAAAAAGATCAGTTTGCATTTATAATGTGAAAAACTAGTCAATACCTCAGGTAGGAAGACAAATATAGCAGATATACTATGAATAACTTTAACATTTCCCTTAATGTCCATATTTCTTAGGTTTTGAAATGATCCAGAATCCTTTATAGCTTTTTGTATGACCATATTTTGGAAATTACTTAAGAAAATTGCCTATTTACTTTGTTTATTATTCCTACTTAGCAATGTAAATTCAGAGAATGCTAATTTGCAATCAGCTGGTGGATTCCTCAATCCATTTCTTTTAATCTCTGCAATAATTTAAATAAAAGAAAATATACAAAGAACCTTGACCCAGCAAGCCTTGAAATCTATTCACCTCTTCTCACTACTTCAACTGTAAGTATTCACCACTGGGAATTTGCTCTTGCCAAGAGCATTTTAACTAGCTTGGTGTCAACGTATACAACTTAGGCTACAAAGCTTTCTTATGGCCCTTCATTTATTATAGACATTAGGGTTTTCTGCAAAGAAAAATAATTTTAATGTAAAAGTAGCAATTACTTGAAATGTTATTAAATCTATTATCATGATAATATATTAATATCTACAACCATTAACAATGTTTTCAAACTACAGTTTTGGTTAGACTTCCACTTTTTTTTTTAATCACTAATAATTTAATTCTAATAATCTGAAGCAAGCAATGTATCAAATAAAACTAGCCTTGAACAATTGGGTCAACTCACAGCCACTATGTTCAATGAAAACGTATTTGGTGTAATTTGAAAAGCTAGATTCTAATTCTAATTCTTCTCCCTACTATTTTGTGACCTTGGACAAATGATTTTATTTCTCTTGGTTTTGGATTTCTTATCTACAAAATAAGAAAATTAGATTAGATGACCTATACTGTATCTTCCAGTTTTAAATCTGTCATCTTTTGGACTAACATTGTTTCTTGGTGTTTTTTTTTTAATCTGTTTTGTTTTGGCACATGCATTGTTTCATCTTCTGAAAACTTCTAGCTTTGTCTACAGATGATTAGATATTTAGACATCCTGAAAAGACCTAGAGCCTGGTTGAATATTTTTAACTTTACCATTCTTATTTTTGTGACCTTAGGAAAGGCACTTAATTTCTCAGAGTCTAATTTTCTTTTTATGTAATAAAGAAGAATAATACTCATTTGTCTAACTTATAAGATCATTTCAAGGATTAAGTAAGATAACAGAAAAGAAAATACTTTGCAAATAAAAAAGTGTCAGATATGGTGAAAAGGCCGTATGTAATATCATCTACCAGAGATGTTGCACTGGCAGACCTCTGGAGTTTAGGAGTTCTGAGATACATTAAGCTATGCGAATCAGGTGCCTACACTAACTTTAGCATTAATATAGTAAGCTCACTGAAGCGAGGGGGCCACCAAGAGGTGCAAGGAGGTCAGAAATCCAGCCTGGAAGAGATGGATAGATCCAGATTTTAAAAGTGATTATTAATTATAATATTATTTTAAATTTATATTGGGATTATGATTAGAAAATAAGATAAATTAAAAGTGGAAGCACAAGCTTTGCAAGTTATACTTTTAACAAAATCTATTTCTTTCTTCTCATTATCTTGCTGTATTATATTGAACCTTATATTACTGTAGGCCTTAACCACTTTACATTATTTAAAGATAATTTTATTAGTTCATCCTGAGACCATCTGCTAGAGAAAGGTCAGAAGTATTATTCTAATTTTTATGAGAGGGAAACAGAAATTAGTGTAGTCTTGAAGGTCATTCAGTAAACTGAGAGCAAAATTGAAACAGAACTATCAGATTATTCTCTGACCCATTAGACGAAGCTACTACCTTACACATCATAGTTCATTTCTAGACCACGACTTTCAGTCTTTTCCTGCCTATATAGAATCTTCTGTTAGAACTCATGAGAAATTTATTTTTAAAGTTTACCCAGTTTGGAGGATATCGTTGCCATGCCAGTTATATATTCCATTTAGGATTTTTGAAGCTACAATAAGTGTTCCTTGAGTGACTATAAAACTACTTCCCAGAAACAATTTTCATGCTGCAGTTATTTCATGGATAGTTTTCCTCATTCAAATGGCAAGATGGTATGTAATCCTGCTCACATTTTTTGTTTTCTTTATTTGTTTCTTTTTCAAAGAGACAGCTATCTTTGTCTTCTTTGCTAAATAGTACATAGTCTACTAATGGATTTTTCTACACATATACTAAAGTCCAATTAATCACATTGAATTGAATTGATTTATGTTCACTCCTACCACTATTTATGACTATCCAGAGGCTATTTTTCACTAAGCAGCAATGATGTGATGGAAAGAGCCTTGGACTTGGAACTGGAATATGCTAACAAATGTTTAACAACTGCCCCCTATACACACAAAGATGTACCCAGGACACACTTTTGAGTTTTATCTGTATTTATTCACATTTTTCGCTTACTTTTTTCAGTCTAAAGAATCAACAAAACAATAAACCAAACTCTATTTTGTAGCATTTCCCAATTTTTGATATGTGAATACTGATACTAAAAATATAACCATCAGTTTATCAGTTCTTCCTAGCAGGTTAAAGCTGGCTCCAGCATATTTTTGAATTGGAGTCAAAAGACTTAAGTTCAGATGTCTATAGTACCACTTCTTAATTGCATAATCTTAGGCAAATTTTTTTTCCATCACAGACCTCAATTTCTCTGCATGCAGTATAAGAGAGTTAAGATTATACTATTGTTAAGATCTTTTTAATTTTAGTGACCAAGGAGCCTGTGTCTGCATTTAAGTTTATGTATTAGTCCAAACAACCAAATGCTTTCTTTACATTTTATTTACTTTGTTTCAAAGGAATTAAATCCTAAATGATGTGTGTATGATAAATATGTGTCAAAGTTCTAGATTCTAATTCATTAACCCAAAATTCCCTGTGATTAAAACTCAAGGAATTCTCTGAATACAACAGTTTCTTCAAGACTTTAAAAACCTGAATTCCAAATTACTGCTGTTATCTCAAACAATGGACACAAGGATACATATGGAGGTGGAGGGAATACATAGTTGCCTTGTATGAATCTGGCAAATTTTATTTTAAAAAGATCAATAAACATCTAGAGAATTTTGACGCTGATGATTAATCCAAACAATTTCTTTGAGGTGTCAGAGAAGTGAAAGGCAACCCTCTGTGAGAATAAAGACCACATTTATTATTTTGGGAATTACACAAAATGGTCAGCTGGGCAATTAAGGTTGAATTAATTTAACTGGGATCCTGGAAGGAACAGTTCAGTGTTGCTGATGAGGTGGTGAGTTTCACTGGCACTTATTTAACAAGAAAAGTCTGAAGAACATTTACACTGTTGTTTATAATAGTGTTGTAGAATGCTTACTTTTATATGGATGAAACCATAGTGAAGCCAAAGAGCAGCTTAAAGAAGTGATTATTATTTATAGAATTTCATTTTTACTTTGTGATTAATTTTCATTTCATAAGCAGGACTAGTTGTCTCAGTGAACAAATTTATCAGCCATTGTTTGTGTCAAAAAGAATTATACAATGTCAAACTAAGGTAATACAATGTAGAAAACAGAAAACAAGCCTTAAAGTCAGAAATAAATCTTGGGGTAAGGAAGATCAAAGATAGAGTCCCATCTCAGACATCTAATGTCTATATAACCAGGGGAAGCTAGGTGGCAAAGTGAATCAAGTGTCAAATCTGACCTCAGACACTTAATAGCTCTGTGGCTCTGGGCTAGTCATTTAACCCTGTTTACCTCAATTTCTTTATCTCCAGTAAAATGAGCTGAATAAGGAAATTACAAACCACTCAAGGGTCCTTCCTCCCAAAAGGAAAAATGGTTTAACCAATTGAACAAAAACAATAACACATGATCCTGGCCAAGTCACTTAATTTTGTGGTTTCCCTCATCCCCAGAGGAAATTGAACTAAAAAATGGTTGTGATACCCATTATTGAAACAGTTTTCTCATTGGGGATTCCCTATACAAATGAAATCATAAGCCTGAAGAAAATCAAGTCAAACCAAACCAATTAATGATGAAATTTCAGTCACTTAAAGAAGTAATCTTGTCAAGAAAAAATTTTTGAAAACCTATTTGAAAGCAATGTTGATATCAGTAGCTTATAATACATTTAAAGAAAATGTCTTGTCATTTTGATCATGAAACAATTTGAAAGATTACAATGTACTTCCCATAGCACTTAACATAATAAATACTGTATAAATGCTAGATATTACAAATAGCATATTATCATGATTTATATGAATTTTAAAGGTCTTATGTTTTAGACTTTCATGTGCAAAAATATGTGATCATCAATATAAATATGTAGCTTGCATGGATAACAAAGGAATAATCAGGTTATGCACATTCGGGACTCACTATGTGATTAACTCATTTTCTTATTCAAGCATAACTTTCTTTATGATAGCATCTTTTTCAATTTTTCTGCTTAATTCCTTATTGGCATGGGATTTGTGACTTATCTGCCCAAAAAATATTTTTGTTTGCTTTTTTATTGATCTTTAAATTTGGTTCTTTGGGAGTAGTAGTAATCTGTGAATAGAAGTCATTCAATATATATTTATGTAAAGAAAATGAGCCTTTGATAGAGAAAGAAACTTGAGGTCATTTAAAGAATTCAGTAATTATTAAAAAAATAATAATAAAGGATATAATTTAAAAGAATATAAAACATGTCATCCTTTTTTAAAAATTTGATCTATTGGGGCAGCTAGATGGTGCAGTGCCAACCCTAAAACCATGAGGACCTAAGTTTAAATCTGACCTCAGATACTTAATACTTCCTAGCTGTGTGACCCTGGGCAAGTCACTTAATCCCAATTGCCTCAGTAAAAAAAAAAAAAAAAAAAAAAAAAAAAAAATGATCTATTGCTTTAATGTATATTTTTATGTGATTCTTTTCAAAGAGATGTATCAGTTTTACAAAAGACACAGAACAAAGATGTCAGAGAAAGGCAGGGACTCACCTGAGATGTCCCCCAAATTCCTCCAAATATCTTTAAACAGTGTCTCTAAACAAATTTCAGAGCATTAGAACCTACCAAAAGAGTGTGGACCAATTTTCCAGCTGATGACAACTTAGAAGTTTGTCAGAAAACATCTTTTATACCAGGGTGGGACTGGAGTATAGTCCTGGAACAAATTACACCAATACAACCACAGCCCCAGCAAGCTAGAGGTAGGCTTTGAAGTCTTTGAATCAGTGGTAGCCCTGGCAGTTTCCAGACCTCTTTGTTCATAGACATCAAAGATGACTTGGAAGATTAGCAGGAAAGGTTTGATTCAATGGAGTGAGAGAGCCTTGGGGAACCAGTTGAATAGAAAGTTTGGCTTTCAAATATAAGTCTCAGAAAAAACATAAGGGGACAATCAGGAAAGGGGCTTAATCATAAAGGACTTAAGATTAATCTGTTTATATTCCTATATGGTAGGGAGATACCTGTAACTCCTAAGAACATTCTCATTATTGGGGCAGTTAGAAGTATAGATAGACAGAAGACACAGGTGTGAGTTGAATATGAAGTGATAATATCTTAAAAAGTGAAATTAAAAAGTGAGAGGGAAATATACTGGGAGAAAGGAAAAAAGAGAAGTAGAATATCATAAATTTATTTCATTAAAGAAGCAAGAAAAACTTTTAAAATGAAGGGGAAGAGGAGGAGGGAAGGTAAATCAATTGAACCTTACTCTCATCGTAATTAATTAAAATTGGAAATAACATACATACTCAACATGGGCATAAAAATATATCTTACCCTCCAGGAAAGAAGGGGATATGACAAAGGGAGAGAGCATATTGGTGAATGGGATGATTAGAAGCCAAATATTTTTTGAGGAGGGATAGGTTGAAAGGAAAGAGAGAATAGAATAAATGAGAATGGGAAAAACAGAAAGAAGGTAAATACAATTAGCAATAATAACTGAAAAAACGTTGAAGTTTCTCTGATAAAGGTTTCATTTCTCAAATATATAGAGCACTGAGTCAAGTTCATAAAAATAAGAGCCATTCCTCATTTGGGAAAAATCCCCAATTGATAAAGCATCAAAAGATGTGAACAGGTTTCTGATGAAGTATGAGAAGCTAGTGATAGCCATGTGAAAAAAAAAAATACTCTAATTTCTATTGATTGGAGAAATGCAAATTAAAACAGTTCTAAGGTATTACCTCATACCTATTCAGATTGGCTAATGGGCCATCAAAGGGGGGTGATAAATGTTGGAGAAAATGTGGGGAAAATGAGACATTTTGAATTACTAGCCATGTATCCCAAAAGAGATTTAAAGAGGAAAAAAAATTTATGTACAAAAATGTTTATAGCAGGCTTTTTTTCTCAGATCAAAGAATTGGAAATTGACGGTATGCTTGTCAATTGGGGAATGGCTAAACAAATTGTGTTTTGTGATTATGACAGAATAGTATTGTTCTATAAGATCATCTATAAATGATAAATATTCTCTCAGAAGAACATGAAAAGTACTACATGACCGCATGCAAAGTAAAATGTACTGTGTACAAAGTAATAGCAATGTTGTGGAATGATTAGCCGTGAATGACTTTGCTATTCTTAACAATGCAATGATCAAGACTACTTTGAAGGATTTGTGATCAAAAGTGTTATTATTACTAAGAGAAAGAACTACTTGCATCTGAATACAGATTGAAGAATACTTTTAACTTTATTTTTCTTGAGGATTTTTTTTGGGGAGATGGGGTTGGGGTTAGAAGATCTATTTTTTTTTTTCATAACATGACTTTTATGGAAATGTTTTGCATAACTTCACATGGGCCTTCTCAATGGGATGGAAGGAGAAGAAGGAATGAAGAAAATCTGGAACTCAAAGTTTTTAAAAATGTTAAAGATTATTTTATATGTAAGAGAGGAAAAATAAAATATTAAACACAAAAAGGAGATATGTCTTTCCTTGCAGAGATTACAAAAACATATTACAGAGATTAAACTCTATGAGTAGGCTGGATTTATACAAGACATGGAAAATTGCTTAGGAAAATAATAATCACAACTGACCATGTTAATTTAAAAAATCATAAAATTGTATTAAAAATGAAGAAAAAGCATTTGAGAAGATACAATATACATTCCTGTTTAAAAGAATACACTAGAAAACATAGGAGTAAATGGTCTGCTTAATATGATCAATGTACCTAAACCAAGAAAGAGGCTTGTTTGTAAAAGGGATAGTCTGGAAGCCTTTTCATTATCATTATTATTTAATATAATGTTAAAATATTAGTTATAGAAGACAAGAAAAAGAAATTAAAACAATAAGCACAAGTCAAAAAAAGAAAAAAATTATCTTTTTTTTTTTTTTGCAGATGGCATGCTAATTTCTTTAAAGAGCCCTAAAGAGTCAACTGAAAAACTATGGAAACAATTAGCAAAGTTTTATGATTTAAAATAAACCTATTTGAATTAACTTGGCAAAAATGCCCCAAAAAGAAAATATGGCTTTATTTTTATTGTTTCCTCAATGAAGGAAGATGAAATGGAAAGGAAATAATTTAGATGTGAATATAAAATTCAATTTTTAAAAAATTTATAAGCTCCTTGACAATACATGCTGTAATTCACAATCACTTGCTGTGCTGCTGTCCTTAAAGATATTTTTAGATTAAGTCTATTCCTCTGATTCTACAGGTATAAAGAATTCCAAGTGAGTAAATTCCCTCCCTCAAAACAAATTGATAGTTTTTTGGCCATTTAAATTGTTACAATTGTGAAATTGTTCCCTTTCTTCTCTCCTTTTAAACTGCTAATATTATTGATGAAGTAATGCATACTCATTGTTATTACTATTCACTTTTCAACTCCCTACAAAGTAACTTCCATCACTATCACTAATCTGAAATGTTATCTCTCAAATGTTATCAATGACTTCCTGGACTTCTCTGAAGCATTAGAGTTTCTTGATCATCTATTTTATAAATAATTCTGATTATCTCCCATAATTCAAAATGTTCCTATTCTCTTTCTATCATTATTAGCAATGTTTCTCTGTCATGTTTTTGGTTCTTCACACATTTATATTACTGCATAGGTTTCAACTAACATTATTATGTAAAAATCTACATCTCTAGTTTTGTTTTTGTTTTTGCTTTTGTTTTTATCTTAAGGCTCATCTTTCCAAATTCCTGCTAAACATCTCCATCAGAGTAAAGATCCTGTGTTATTTATTTCAAAAAGTAGGGCTTGAATCAATGTATTTTGAAGGGGAAAAGACCAAGAAGGGCAATGTTGTTTTTTTTTTTTCTATTGTAAAAAGATACATTGTGTATATGGAAGTGGACATTACAGTAATCTTTAATGCTGACTTATTTTAATTAAAAAATTGTGGTGGATATGAAGAAAATTAATTTATTTAATTACATATGTTTTAAAGTTCTTTAAATTTCTAGAACTAGACTTATGTCTCAGTATCTTGATATAAAATATAGAATTCAGAATTCTTGAATTCTATACAGATACATATTCATTTATTAAACAAATGTAAATTAATGTCCATAATGGGGAAAGGGGGAAATATTGTGCAGTGAATAGAGAATTGTATTTTAAACTGATAGTCCTGAATTCCAATCCTGATTCAGACACTTATTAGTTGGGTGAAATTGGGGAAGTCACTATCTCTGTTTGCCTCAGTTTCCTCATTAGTAAAATGTAATCAGCAAAATAGCACCTAACAGGGTTTTTATGAGAATTAAGTGAGATAAAAATGTAAACTGTTTAATAAACAAAATGCCATATAAATATTAGCTATTATTATTGTGAAATAAAATTATGGTAGAAAGTAGAAATGCATTTGGAATCAGAACTTTTTAAAATTTTTAATAGCTTTTTATTTAAAAGTTATATGCATGGGTAATTTTACAGCACTGACAATTGCCAAACCTTTTGTTCCAATTTTTCTCCTCCTTCCCTCCACCCCTTCCCCTAGATGTCAGGATGACCAATACATGTTAAACATGTTAAAGTATAAATTAAATACAAAAATTGTTTGGATAAGTATATACGTCCAAACAATTATTTTGCTGTACAAAAGAATCGGACTCTGAAATATTATACAATTAGCCTGTGAAGAAAATCAAAAATGCAGATGCAAAAATATAGGGATTGGGAATTCAATGTAATGGTTCTTAGTCATCTCCCAGAGTTCTTTCGCTGGGTGTAGCTGGTTCAGTTCATTACTGCTCCATTGGAACTGATTTGGTTCATCTCATTGCTGAGGATGGCCAGGTCTATCAGAATTGATCATCATATAGTATGTTGTTGAAGTATATAATGATCTCCTGGTCCTGCTCATTTCCCTCAGCATCAGTTCGTGTAAGTCTTTCCAGGCCTTTCTGAAATCATCCTGTTGGTCATTTCTTACCAAACAATAATATTCCATAATGGAATCAGAACATTTTGGCTTAAATACTAGACCTTTCTTTCATTTAATTACTTTTGTGTTTTTAGGAAAGTCAATTCATATCTCAGCCTCAGTTTCTTCCTTGTTAAAAGAAGAGGGTTGTATGAGTTAATATCTAAGTTCCCTTCTAGCTTTAAATGCCATGATTCATGTAATTATCTAATAATCACATTTTGTAGAAGAGATATTAAGTCCCCAAGTTTTTATATCTTAATGAAAGGTATTTCTTTTTTGAAGTTACTGCTTGATGCTTAAATACAGGACATAAAATTGAAACCTATTTTAGATATGCAAACACAGTTTCATTTATTAATGGCCATTAATGACCCATAATCAAGTCACAGCTGGTTAAGTTAGGAAATAAACAATTATCTTGTTAATTTGAGGTTTAAACATGGAATAATTCATTGTTTTGTTAATTGTTCTTCCTGTTACCAGTGGTTGGACTTGTTTTTGTTTTAATTACATTCATGTGTCTTTTATGTCATGTGCAAGTGTGTCCTTATATATAGATAGATAGATAGATAGATAGATAGATAAAAGATCAAAAACAGAGTCAGAGAAGAGGACTGGCCATTGTTGCTCAAAGCATATACACACAGCTTTAGAAACTGATTATCTAGGGAGAGAATAGGAGAATAACTATCAGTAAAGAGAAAAATTGATAATTTCCCAAGTCTAGTTGCAAAAAGTATTCATCATTTAGTGAAGAAACAATTAGAATTTGAATCTTTTTCTTTTAAGATAATCCTTAATTTTTATTCTAAGCACTGTTACCTCTCCTAAAATCTTTGTTTTGTTTGTTTTGTTTTGTTTTGTTTTTTGCTGGGGCAATTGGGGTTAAGTCCAGGGTCACACAGAAAGTATTAAGTGTCTGAGGCCAGATTTGAACTCATATCCTCCTGACTTCAGGGCTGGTGCTCTATCTACTACACCAATTAGCTGTTCCCCCCATATAGTCAATTTTGTTTATCAGTAACTAAATATAACATATATTTATTTAGCATAAAAACTTTACATATCGAATTGAACCAGCTACACCCAGTGAAAGAACTCTGGGAAATAAGTATAGAATTCCCAATCCCTCTATTTTTGTCTGTTTGCATTTTTTATTTCCTTTACAGGTTCATTGTACACTATTTCCAAGTCTGATTCTTTTTGTACAGCAAAATAACTGTATGGATATATATACATATATTGTATTTAACATATACTTTAACATACTTAACATGTATTGGTTAATCTGCCATCTGGGGAAGGGCATGGGGGAAAGGAGAGGGAAAATTGGAACAAAAGGTTTTGCAGTTGTCAATGCTGAAAAATTAGCCATGCCTAGATCTTGAAAATAAAAAGCTATAAATAAATAAGTAAACCTGAAAACCACTATCAAATCATAAAAATTCTTATTATATATGGAAACTATATTGATATCATAAAGAATCTGAAATGTGTATATATCAAATATAAATGCAAGTAACTATATAGATATATAGATATTATATAAATATAGATAGATACATATTTATTCTCATTTGATATTTTCACATTTTAAGTTAAATTATATTTGATCCATAAAAATTTCAGGTGCTTTATTGCACCAATTACAATTTCCATATATAAGACAAATTTTATGGATTGATATGTGAAGTTTTTATAGTAAGCAAATGTGTGGTATCTTGAATTACTAATATAAAGTTGACTATAAAGAGGTAAATAGTAGAATTAATTAGAATCAGAAGTAAATATCTGAAAAAATTAATTCTAGACATACACAAATCCAGAACAATGTGTGTGTGCATATATGTATGTATGTATGAATGTATGTATGTATGTATATAAAAGGAGATGAAGAACTGTTTGTGTGTGTTGGGTGAGGGAGGAATAATAACCACCATAATCTCTTTATTTCAATTTCTCTATTTGAGAAATCAAAGATATTTGAACTACCTTTAGTACAAAAATTTATATTAACCTCTCAAAGATTCAGATCCTGTCTATTAATGACAACGGGTATTGGCTTTGATAAGAAACCTAATCGTTGAGGGCCAGCTCTGAGGAGTCAGAGGATTCAGACCAGCTCAAGTTTTCCCTATATCTTGTCCTCCATCTCGGGGTGTTGGCTCATCACTTTTCTGTTCTGTCTCTTGAAAACAAACAAGGAAGTGAGGAAACATTCAGGGTGACTCCTTAGAATGGTCAGGGTGACTCCTAAAGTAATGTTTTCATGATAAAATGTTTGTTATTGCTTTAATAAAAATATATAAACCCTTCCCCACAGATTAATAAATGGAGCTTATTCTTCACATCTCCCACTTGGCCCATGTTTCTTTCTCTCTTCAAACTCTGCTGGCATTAAGTCATGGCCAGTGGTTGCAGGAGACTGAGTAAGTTGCCCACGACACCCAACTCTTTGATATTAGCTAGGCACTTCTTTTTTGTCTATTATTAGCTGTAAAGATGACTCTCCTTGGGACATTTATGACATCTTACAAAGAGCAACAGGAAAAGAGGGCTATGTTTATCCCCCCAAAACCTTAAAATCCAGAAAGAGAAGAGGCTCACTAAAATTTAATGACTGGAAAAATAAGCAGACTGAATCCAATCTTTTCATTCAATTGCTTTACTTCAATTACTTTAATTTGATTCCAAGTGCCCTGAATATTTCTAAATAGTGCCTCCCACAATCTCCTTCTACATGATGTGGTCACAGAAACCCATGTAAAGTCACTCTGTGTGAATTGTCAAATTAAACAAACTACAGTTGAAATTCGAAAACTAAGGCTAGAAATGTTAAACCCAAGGTCTTACATAGCTAGTGGTAGAGATGAAGAAAGAAAGCTATAGTCACCCTTTGGTTTTCTTCAAATGGTTGTTCTTCCAATGAATTCAGTAATAGATGATTATTACCCCAATTTAAGAACATAATCAAAAATTATATTAAATGACTTGTAAGCTAGACATCATTCCATATCATGGATATATATGATTTTTTCTCAGAGAACATAATACCTTTAAGATATGATTTCCTCAGTTTAGACAATATAATTACCAGCACAAACTATAGTATAAGTCTATTTTTGAATGAAGGCACTCCCTATTTCTTCAAGAAATTAGGACACACTCATGAAAAATGATTTGTGATTTTTAAATCAAATAAGAAAAAACTTCCCTCCCATATAAACTTAACTGCCATGAGGTTTTCTTTTTTGTTTGTTTTTTGTTGTTTTTTCTTGGGAGGCTGAATGTTCATAGTCAAACAGCAAAGCCCATTTGGGTGGGAGGTAGTGACATTTTAATGGGAGAAAGAAAGAAATGACTATAATTTTTCAGACGCTGGATTCATTGCAAAAAAAAAAAAAAAAAAAGTGACCCGGAGCTTGTAACAGCTCTAAAACACAAACAGTTGGCAACACTCTGATAATATGTTCCCTCCACTGAATAAAAGTAAAAATGATTGAATAAATCAAAACTATTCAGTGAGCCAGCAAGAGTATAGAAACATCCCCAATCTCTATTGACTTCTACCATAACTCCTCATTCTTTACAGACACAAATTACATGACCTTACACAACATTGAGAAACTTTGTGTGATAAAGCCAACCTCCACCTCCCACCCCAAATCCTCTAACCTTTTCCATTCCAGTAAGGTACTTTTTTGATAATAGCTCTACAGTTAGATATATACAAATTGCCTGCAGCACTAAATAATTGTTCTGACTAGTGCTGCATACTCAATTCTCACCACACAGGCACTTTTTATGGAACCTCATATAGTAGTCAACATTGCTATTAAATATCTGAAGTAATAAGCATGAAAGAAGTCATCAAAAATATCTTTAGCAATGTACAAAAATGGTGGCCATGTGGATCCCTTCTTCAAAAATATCATGAGATGGGTGGAAAGTCCTTAAAAATACCTCTTTAATAAATATTGATTAGAGTCTATCTAGTCTATCTAAAACATTGGGAGAATGATTCTTTTGCATCTTTCATAACAGAGCAGAAAATTGCTTGTCCTAATAGATAACTTTCAAATACATTTATATATACAAATAATTATTCCCCAAAAATGTCTTGAATACCATTGATTTTTAAAAATTGACCCATAAAGTGTACTTTATGTTTTCTTTCATTTTAATTATAAAAATTGTATATAAAATATAGTATATAGTACTAAGAACTTTATCAATAAGTTCTGCCTCAGAGCTCTAAAGTCAGGATAGTTAACTCTAGATGTTAGCTTTGAAAATGTATTATATCATTTGTAAGATGACACACCATTTAGAAATCATATACTGCCAAAAGGAAAAGTGGAATTTAAAGTCATAGTTTTAACTTTGTGCTAAAATATCCTTTCTTTTGAAACTAAAGGTGAACCTTTTATCATCACAATACAGGAAACTCATAAACTCATGACATCTCTGTTATTCAATTGTTCAATGAATCAAGACATGCATACAGTAATTATTTTATTGAATTTTCCATTAAAGGCATTTTCTAAAGACAGTAGAAAGCAGACATTCTTTATGTCAACACATGAAGCAGCTATATACCTTACTAATATTGTCAGATTTTCTTTGAGGATTTCTTCAATCAACATCAATTCAACTTTCTATTAATTTATATGTAATTCATGTAACTCAAACATAAAAATTGTAACCTTTATTATTATAAGTAGGATGTATGCAGCCATAATATAAAGCTCACTTTTCAGTCATTATGGTTTAAAGAAATTTCTTTTGTATGAACTAACTACTAATGCTTTCCTTGTACATAGTATCATAAGTATCATACAGACAAAGTAACATTCAGAACTTAGTAATACTAAGTACTTTAACAAAGCTTGTTGAGGTTTGATACGTGGACTCAGGTTCTTCTAGTAAAACAACCCACACTGGAGAATTCTATTATATATTATTAAACTACTTAATTCTATTTAACAAATATCTTTCTTATATATTCAAAGGTAATGCACAATTCAAATCTGGCATTAGACACATAAGCTGTTTGACCTGGGCAAGTCATTTAATCCTATTTGCCATAGTTTCTTCATCTGTAAAATGAACTGAAGAAGGAAATGGAAAAACTCTCAAGTGTATTTGTCAAGAAAACTCCAAATAGAGATCATGTAGAGTCAAATGTGACTGCACTACTGAAGAAAAAAAAATGCTCTCAAAGTGTAGTGCAAGTCCTTTGGTTTCTAAGCTACAAGTGTGCAAAGCCATAGATGCAGTTTAGTGAGAAAATAAAGGAGTTAAATAAACTTTGAGGTAGAATATCTGGAAGGGCTATCTGGGAAATCCTTAAGGATTTCAAATGGACAGATTATGTCAACCTCATGTGTCCCTCACAATCTCCACTGCTATCCACCAGACATGAAGGATAGCGTGTCAGAGGTGATCTAAAGACCTCACTAGTATCCATGATTCCAACACCAGTGACAAAAGCCCCAGCAACTATTTCTTTGGTTTTCAGAAGGCAGTCAAGGAAGAGAGGTTTATAGCAGCATAATATATGGTACGATACTCTCCCTTTGCCATCTGAAACAGTGAAAGATAAAATTCAGGTTAAAAACTTTAAATTTTAAGAATTTGATTTTCTGAACACTATAAAAAGTGAAAGTGAATATTGTCTGAAATCAGTGTGCAGTTTGTTGTTTTGATTAAGATTAACATCTTAAGTACAAAAGATCACAAAATTCTAGGGAATTACTAGAAAGAAAAATATTTAGTTACCAATTTTATTTTGTGTACTGCATTATATGGGTTATTTCATGGCTACTAAAAGGCAATTTTTACATTATTAAATTTAATATTTTGTTATAAAGAATTATATGGAAAAAAGCATATTTTAGAACTCTAACAAAAAATTAGTTTTTAATGGTCATGGGAATGTAACTTCCTGTTTCCTATAGATTCAATGTATCTATTGATGTTTGTATTTTTACTTTTATACAGTTTTCTTAAACCCCCCCACACACACACACACAAAATGACTGTAATATATCTTAAAGTTATGTTTTTCTCTATTCCTCTTTACTATTATGGACTTTGTGCATAAACAATTATGAGATTAAGCAAATTTACTTTAAGCCTCAAGTTAGAAAAAATAACTACTATTTAGCCAGAGATTGGATTATCTATCTAATATTTACTTGTATATTGATCTCTAGTTAACACTTAGCCTCTTTGTAGTTGAGATAAAATTCAGGTTATTGGAAACCCTTGAGTAACTAAACAGATTAAATTATAGTGTCTTGATAGACAAGTATGGGAGGGATAGTTATTCAAAAAGCCAACTTTTTTTTTCAGAGACTTTTCTAAGCCTGTGTATTCTTTTCTGAGGTGACTAGAGAGTCAATTATCCTTATTTTCCTTCTCTATTAATAATCAGTCTTCTCTTTGCTCATCAAAGGAGTTCTGGAAATGACATACTTGATCCAGTCTCTGGAATCTCAGCTTTCAAAATGTCTTCCTTATTTTTGGAAGAGCTTGTTAATTTTATACATATTGTTGAGGGTATGACCCAATCTCTTGTACAATGATTTTGATTGATTCAAAGAAGTATACAAGACCTGGTCATAATCAGTTCTGACAGTTCAATTCAAACAAATGATTGTCTGCCTAATTAAATATATGTTTCAGTCCCACTTCACATAACAATAAATGACTAAAATGTGAAAAGGTTGTCTTATCATAATGTCTATTTTCTGAAATTAAGAATTCAAATAGCAAAATGAAAAATTAGCTTCTTTTTTTTAAAGGAATCTATTTTGCTTAGATTAATTATTGTTCTTTCTAAATAAAATCCAAATTCTCTGAATATCAAGGAGGGAGAGCAACATGAATAAATGAATAAATTTATTAAACATTTCATATGTGTTAAGCATTTTTTGAATGATTTGGGATGTGATAAGAAAATGCATATATATAATTCCTTTCTCAAGTAAATCACATTCTAATTGGGAAAGCAAATGACAGTTAAGCTAGAATGATTTTTTAAAGTCCATTTGTCATTAGGATTTGGTGGAATGGTTTAGTTCATATGGCAGAGCCTTGACAACTTCAGGATTTTGAGGCAAGCAGATGGTAAGGCCAATCTGCTGTCTGTCTTACAAAAGGATTTTTAGCTGGAAGGGAAAGGAAAATGTCATTAGCAAGAAAATTTGGGGGAATAACTCCTAGGAGACCTGATACTTCTGGGTCCTTCATTGACCAATATTATGAATTAAGCACTAAACTTATAGTCAGGAAGACAACTATGCTCACCAAGGGTGAATTAAATCACATTTTTGATCCTCAATTTTCTCATCCTATAAAGGGAGTAATAATACACATAATACCTGTATAACAGGAGAATTAAAGAGTTCAAGTAGATGTTTTATATATGTACATCACTTGGCAGACCTTAAAGGGCTATATAAACTTCAACTACTACTCTCTCTGAAGATTTTTACATGCATTATTCAACAATTAATCACACTGCTCAGATTTCTGCTACTCAGCAACTCTTTTTACTACTGAAGAGCCTAAAGTCTTCCTCACTGGACCTCCATATATGTTTGTTTAATCATATACTAACCATTACATTTCCCTAATTTGTTTCATAAAAATCATTCATAGAAAAAGAAAGTGTTACATTTTTCCTTCTAACAGTTACCACCATCACCTAGCTGCTAAAATATCACTGTCACTCTAGAGGAGAGCAGCATCTTTCAGTCTAAGAAGTGTTTATCTAGCACCTACTAAGTGCAAACCACTGAGTTTGGGGAGAAATTTGTAACATGTAAAAAGTCATATAATCAAGGGAATCTGTTTCAATGTCTTTTCAACAGCAACAAGACACCTGTTTGAATCAAACTGGAACAAATATCAGAAAGCGCAAGATTCAGAATAGTGAATAACTGAAAAGGAAAGAATATGAAATCAATGACAAAGGTTGCAATATATGCAGAAATCATCTTTAGCATTTCAAATTTGGTTTAGGATATTTTCCTCTTTCATCATCTCAAAATATTAAAATGTGCTTTATGAGAAAATGTTTTGTGAAACAAACAGTATGTTAAAATTGTCAAATAATGCTTTTGCATATAAGGATGTTAACAAAGTCCTTTTCCTTTGTCAGAAAAATGAAAGTGGCAAATGTTTCAGTTTGTGACAGAAAAAACTGGATGCGATATGCAAGAAGTCTCTGTGAATTAAGTATGTTATGTGACTCAACAGCAACTGAAGAGAACTTCTACTCCAAAACATTTTCCCACCACCTTACAATGTAGTACCTGTAATAATACCATTAATATATCATTTGATTGCATTGCAAAAATAATCCTTTTATTTATCAAAATTAAGAATTCATATAATAATGTTTCATCTTAAGTCCTTAGACCTCTTCAAATCTTCATTCTAATTGGTCTCCCTTGATTATATTTAATTAAGAATAGGGAGTGTAGTTATTTCCCTCAAGAAGACAGAAAGGGTAGTCAAATCATTAGATGAAGTTCATGATGGCTAATATTAGAATGAAAGTGCCTTGTACAGGTATGGGTCACCATTTTAAAGATAGGAATGTCTTTCCATTAATTAAATCTATAAAGGCATAGACTTACTTACCAAGATCAATAGTTAGAGTAAGTAGTTAGTTTCAAGATTTCATTTCTCCAAGATATCAAAATTAATCTCTTTATTTAATAATTTCAAAAATTCTAACTGAAATTATGTACTTTCCTTTTAACTTTGTCCTGAAATTTCATCTTTTCTTTTATCATTGAATCAAAATGTTAGTTTGGGACTGCTTGAAGAAAGGAATTCTTTCTAATTAAGCAGGATTATGTCTTCTGGTAAGAACTTTCTCCAATCTGGATCAGCATTAATAAAAATAGACTAAAATATACATGTATTATTTTTTTCTATGGTTTCTTATCAGCTTTTTTTTTTCACCTTCAGGAATTCCATGTTGAGAGCATTACGACAAATAGGAAAAGATAATACTAGAGAACATAATAAGTAAAGGGCAAGTAGTATATGATAAAAAGGCATTCTTATTTTTCAAAACATTTGGAAGAATAGTTTATTTGACCCATTTCTGAGAATCATAGCTAAAACTCCAGAGTGGTACCCGGGTTTGATGGTTAGGAAAGGATCAAGGAATCATGAAGGAAAAATAGAAAAACAAAAAAGAGAATAGGTATGCTACCAAAGAATCACAGCATTAACCTTTAGCTTTACATAAGCATATCCCTATTAAGTCTTTTATTGTACTATATTTTTATAGTACAATAAAACATATATGATCATTTAAAAAAAGACTATGCATATGCATGTGCCATTTCATGGCCAACATGTTCTAATGATAACATTGAAATAATAGAAAAAGCAAAGAAGTACTATATGGACAATGGTTACATAGAATAATCAAGCATTACTCAAGATCCACATTCATGTGAATCAGGTCAAGTTATCATAGACAAGATAGATAAGATCAGTGAATAAAATATTTCAGCACAGGAAGATTCAGAATTTTTTTTTTTCAAAATAAAACTAAAGACAGAAAAAGGGAAAGAATTCCAAATTAGAGGAGAAAATTGAGTAGTTTGAAAAGATCAAGGAATTAATCAATTAACATGTTTAAAAAGACTTGTACAGACAATTGAATTAAAGTCATACAATAGAAGATAAATAGAAGAGTATGAAATCATCTTCCTAACCTAGTATATCAGTGTTAAATAGCAGAATAAGCTGACTACAAAAGAAAGGAGAAGAAAAGAAGTTGGGGTTTTGTATCTTTTGTTTTATTGTTAGTTATATTGGAGCAAAGATAAGAATCAAATAAGGGGCAGTTCTGCTTTTGGGGAGAATGATAATATCTTGTTATGAAAAGAAAAAAAAAGTCCTTGAACCTATGTTGGTTTTGCTTTTTCTGTCAAACAGAATAATCCTTTGCCTTTAAATGAGAGAATACACGTAGCTAAAAGGGAGTTAGCATCTACAGCAAGTATAAAATAATAAGAGGTTACCTAGTTGCTCTTCATGAATTCAAATCCAAATAAACTGTGAATTCTAACACTGAAAGAACTGATGGATTTGAAGAGGATCCATTGTCAATGGGATAATATTTTAAAGATAGCCAAAGATACTTATTACAGGACTAAACCATGAGTAAATATAATGATTTAGAATAAAAACAGAAAAAATGACTCTGAAAACTATGCTAAAGTTTGTTGGATTTTAATTATTTGAAAAATTCTAGAACAAGTCACTAAAGTATCACTACTTGATACTTGATGGATATCTAGAAAAAGAAATGGTACACGTAATTCTGCTATAATGCATATTTCAAAAATGTAAATTTGCTCCAACCTGACTGATATATTAGGAGACATTTTGAGTATAACTCAATTTTCATGTTTGCTTCCTCAAGATTTCTTCCATGAGAAAGAAAGAACTTCAAACACTGTTTTACTTCCCAATAACTCACAAGCTGTAACCTTTCCTTCAAGTTTTCCTTCCAAAAGCAAAGTTTAGAGCTTTGTCAAGGTAAAGTGCCATATTTATTGTTTATTTTCTTATTCAGTAGAAACTGTGGATAGAGGTCAAGTTCAAGAAGTAATACAATTTTTCAGCTCCAAAATATTACTTTTTCCTTAGGACTTTCTTCTATAATAGTAATTTATAATTTATAATACATCATAAAGCAATGGAGAGAGAGGTAATAGATAAAATGAAATAGCAAAATAAAGTAATGTGTGCTCTATTACATCTTTTAAAATCCTTGAGAAAGAAAGAGTGGAAATTCTATGTACTATTGGACATACCAATTACAGGGAGAAATTGGCACTTGTGTTCAGCCTAACATTTTAGTATGCAATTGTTGATGCAGGCATAAGCCAAGAATTTACTTCTTGTGACCAGTACAGAAAACAACAACAGCAACAAAGTAAAAATAAAGCCAGGACCATAACTGGAAAACAGAAGAGTGAAGAGCAGAAATGTACAAATTCAGACCTAGAGTAGATAGGAACAGGCAGTTCTCAGGGGACAACAGAACAGAGTAGCAAACTGATGAAATCTTTCAGACATTGTGAGATTGAGCAGAAGACATTATTAATCTCATTGCCCTTCCACCTCTATTTGCTGAGTGCTTTCTGATGTAATCATCACAAATCTCACAAATCTTCAACTTTAGAGAGTATTCTTCCCCTCCCCTTTTCAACAGCTTTGGGTGTTAAGTAGCAATAGAGGGAGTCAATTTTATACAGCACTTGTTTTCTGTAATTGCTTTTTGGTTTTTAATTAAAAGGTATTCTGGTCCAAGAAATAGAGGGAGATGATTATGAAAGACAGACAGACAAAAACAGAAAGGGAGAGAAACAAAGAAAGATAGAGATAGAAAGAGAAAAACTCTTGATTACATGACATTGAAATACTTTATATAAAAGTAGTTAATTGGGATAATTTTAATCAAATATCTTTGATAAGCATCTGATATCTAAGATATATAGATAGCTTGCTATCATAGATAAGATCAAGTA
Organism: Sarcophilus harrisii; assembly: GCF_902635505.1. Lineage (NCBI taxonomy): Eukaryota > Metazoa > Chordata > Mammalia > Dasyuromorphia > Dasyuridae > Sarcophilus > Sarcophilus harrisii. Next base: position 215,087,088 of record NC_045429.1, read on the forward strand.
CCATTATCTAACAACTAAATGGTCTAAGAATATGAAAAAAACATTCTCAAAAAATCTGCCAACATTTTTTGGGAGATGGGATTTTTTTTTTCTAATTCCATAATAAAGATGGTTTTCAACATTCATTTTTATAAGATTTTGAGCTCCAAATTTTTATTCCCTCTTTATCTCCCACTCCTCTCCTGACACATAATCTGATATATGTTATACATATATAAACATATTTCCATATTAGTCATGCTGTGAAAAAAGAAGCAAAATAAAAGAGAAAAACTGCACAAAAAATAAAATAGTATATTTCAATCTGCATTCAGACTCTGTAGTTCTTTCTCTGGATCTGGATAGCATTTTCTGCTATAGTCTTTTGGAATTGTCTTGGATCACTGTATTGCTGAGAAAAACTAAGTCAATAATAATTGGGCATCATAATCATAAAATATGGTTGCTACTATATACAATGAAGAATTGCCAGCTGTTAATAATCAAAAAAAAAAGAATGGTTCAAATCATTGATAATAAAAGATATCAAATCAAAACTTCCCTGAACAAATTGGCAAAAATGAAAAAAAAAAATGGGGGGGTGGATAGCCATTACTGGAGCAGGAGTGGAAAGATAGATGCTAAGACATTGTTGAAACTGTGAATTGGTCCAATAATTCTGGAAAGCAATTTGGAAATATGAGAAATTATTTAATAAAATGTATAAATTCTTTGCCTCAGAGATTCCCCAATTAGGTATAAAAGGAAATCAATGTTAAAAAATACAAACCTCACAGACAACAAATAATTTCTAGCAACATTTTTTGTGGCAACAAAGAACTGGAAATAATGTAGTGCCCATTGATTAGTAAAGGGGGAAGAGAATTGTGGAATATGAATATAATGAAATATTATTATTCTGTAAGAAATCAAGATTATAGGATGTTACAAATGTTTTAGTGAAGTTTTAAATTATTAAAGATTAAAATTGAACTAAGATTTTATACAGGGACAATAGAATTAACATAGAAAAGTGTGAAAAGATTCATGAGAACTAATGCAAAATGAAACTGAGCTAGAAAAACATTAATTAAATTAATTAAACAAAATTAAAGCAAAGCAGAAACATAGACAACAATAACGCAAATGAAACATTGCTGCAAAATTATATGGACAAATTTTGGTCCTAAAGAATCAATATAAAAAATACAAGTATTCTTACTAGTTTATAGAAGTGAGGAACAGGGGTGAAGAATATTGTATTTAATGGAAAAAGTTATGGTCCAATGAGAATTTTGTGTCATTAGAGCCCCCTCTATTTGACATAGCATGTGCTATATTACTTAATTTCATAATTAATAACTTTCTTATGACAGCCAACTCTTTCTTGAGAAAGAAAGTAAAAAGAGAAGTAGGGACTGGGAAAATGGAGATTAAATTTATTTCATTGGTATGAGAAATGTCTGTTATTAATGGTAGATGGTACTTTCCTTTAAACTTCTAGTCTTATATAACTGTCTAGAGCAGAGAAAGTGAATGACTTGTTCCAGTCTCACAAGCAGAATATGTAAGAAGAATATGTATATCCAACACCTACTCCATGAAACTTATCATATTTGGCTGTGGAAATTATATTCATATTTTCTAGGACAATGTATCAATATTTGGCAAGCTTTTCTTGGTTGTCATTTATCTTTCAGTTTTAACCTTATAGGATTATATATGTATATATATACACACACATATTTTTTTAGTTATACATATACATTAATTTTTAATACACATTTCTTTATGAATCATGTTGAGAGAGAAAAATCTGAAAAGGGAAAATCATCAGAGAGAAAAAAACAGAAGAAAAATAAGTGAATATAACAGGTGATGATTTATATACATTCTCCATAATTCTAAGTATGTAGATTGTCTTGGATCACTGAACTGCTGACTACACAATCTTGCTATTACTGAATACACTATAATCCTGGTTCTATTTGATTCATTCAGCATCAGTTTATGTAAATCTTTCCAGGCCTTTCTAAAATCTCCTTGTTCATTATTTTTAATAAAATATTAAATTTTAATAAAATATAAATTAAAATATAAATATTTCATTACCTTCATATCCACAACTTATTCAGCCATTCTCCAATTGATGGGCATCTACTCATTTTCCAATTCTTTGCCATCACAAAAAGAACTGCTACAAATATTTTTGCAAATGTAGGTAATTTTCCCTCCTTTATGATTTCCTTGGGATATATTTCCAGTAGTAGCACTACTGGATCAAAGGGTATGCAAACTATCATAACCTTTTTATCATAGTTGTATATTGCTCTCCAGAAGTCTTGAATCATTTCACACCACCACAAACAATGCTTTAGTGTCCCAGTTTTCCCATATCCCATCCAACATTTACCATTATCTTTTCCTATCATCTTAGCCAATCTGAGAGGTATGAGGTGGTACCTCAGAGCTGTTTTAATTTTCATTCTCTAATCAATAATGATTTAGAATGAACTGATGCTGAGTGAAATGAGCAGGACCAGGAGATCATTATATACTTCAACAACAATACTATATGATGACCAGTTCTGATGGATCAGGCCATCCTCAGCAACGAGATTAACCAAATCATTTCTAATGGAGCAGTAATGAACTGAACTAGCTATGCCCAGAAAAAGAACTCTGGGAGATGACTAAAAACCATTGCATTGAATTCCCAATCCCTATATTTATGCACACCTGCATTTTTGATTTCCTTCACAAGCTAATTGTACAATATTTCAGAGTCTGATTCTTTTTCTACAGCAAAATAACGTTTTGGTCGGGTATACTTATTGTGTATCTAATTTATATTTTAATATATTTAACATCTACTGGTCATCCTGCCATCTAGGGGAGGGGGTGGGGGGGTAAGAGGTGAAAAATTGGAACAAGAGGTTTGGCAATTGTTAATGCTGTAAAATTACCCATGTATATATCATGTAAATAAAAGGCTATTAAATAAAAAAAAATAATAATGATTTAGAGCAGTTTTTTTTATATGACTACAGATGGCTTTAATTTCATCATCTGAAAATTGTCTGTTCATATCCTCTGACCACTTATCAATTGGGGAATACCATTTTATATCATAAAACTTCAATAAAGAATGTATTGCATATATTCCAATATATTTTGATCAGGATTTCTATATTAATGGAAAAATATATGCACTTTAATTATTTTTCTTTACATATATCATATATTACCTTTATGGGATTAACAACATTCTACCAGAATAGTGATTTAAAGAGCAGATTGCTTGGATATAGTATATTTAATATTGCAAATATTTCTTTTTCCTTGTTTTTCTTCTTACACTAAAATGAAAATAAATTTCATTTGAATTTTACTTCTTTTTTTAAAAATGTCATTTTTCTCTTATCATATGCATCTGTGAAACAGGAATAGAAAATGTTTCAGTCCTCTTTTGGTGAGAAAGATAAGAGAATAAAGCCAGATAATGTGATCATTCAAACATAACTTTGATCCCCAATTCCTGATCCAATTATGTTCAGAAAATCAAAGCCTTTTATTGCAGAAATGGACCTTACAAATCATTCAATCCTACTCCTTATATTGCAAAGGAGGAAACAGGCCCAAAGTACTAGGATAGTTCTATCATCCTAACAACTTATAGTAAATATAATATAATAATAATAATTATTATTATTATCATTTATATGACTCTATGTGTTTACAATTATCTTGGAAGCATGTACTATCATTATTCTCATTTGAAGATGAGAAAACTGAGGCAAAAAGATGCTGAATAACTTGCTCAGGGTCACACAATAAGCAAGTGTCTCAAAGTGGATTTGAACTCAGATCTTCCTGATTTCAAGCCCATCACCATTTTGTTCATTTCACAACAATGGGGAAAAATTCTTGCTGTTTTAGTGAAATGAAAAATTACCTATGATTCCTTGAACAATACATTACAACATTAAAAAAACTCACTAAAAAGGAAGTTATTATTCTATTTAATCAAAATCCTCCAAGCCCAATTTATTTAGTCTCATCCTCAGTAAAAATTCAAAAGACTGAGCCATTTTCTTCCATCTAGAGATACCTTTCATTCATTTAATGATAGTCTCTAAGCTTTTTCAGCCTTTTATTCAATGGTCTCAATAAACCGAGTCCCTGTCACTCATCCTTTTAGGTCCTAATTTCCAACTTTTTAATAATCTTTTGAATCCACTCAGTAGGACCTCAGTTTGAATCCTGACTATGTTGCTTACTACCTCCATCACCAATAGCATATAACTTAATCTTTCTGGGATCCTCAGTTTCTTCAACTATTAAGTAAGGGGGGTAGATATGCTGATCTTCTAAGGTCATTTCTAGATATAGTTCTAAGTAAGTCTAATTAGATTAATTTCAGTTTCATAACTATTCCTCAACCATTTACAGAAATTAAATATATCAAATATCAGCATATCAATTTTTCAATCTTATGAAAATGACAGAAAGATAAAGAAAAACATATATCAGATGGTCTCTACACTCTAAAGTTAACACAAAACACAAAGAAAGGAAAATGTCAGATAGGTATATTTTTCAATAGAAAATTTCTATTAGTCTGTCTTGAGGACTGACTAACTTATGCTATGCACTGAAGATCTCAAGAAAAGACAGAAGAAAAAAGAAAAAAAGAGGAAAAGAGAAGAATTTCCATGATGGGAATAATGAATCAATTTGCAAATTTGTTGAGAAATAATTACACATTATTACCCAGCATGAAGAAGAATGGTATAGTCAATAGAATGCTTAACTTGCAGTCAAGAATGGTTGGGTTCAAAATCATATCCTGATGTTTAACCCTTCATTTTGGTGTTAAGTCTCGTGTGTGTGTGTCTGTGTGTGTGTGTGTATGTGTGTGTGTGTATGTGTGATATTTTCATGTGATTTCATGATGATGCAAAGATCATCAAAGCAAATGGAGTTCCTAGACTGACAAAATCACAGATCTGTCATGTATCATGCAGAATATATAGCAATAATTAATTTAAGTAAACATACTGATAGAATCAATCAATCAGAAGTTTGAGTTTCTAAAAAAAATTTTGGTTTTTTTGTTTTCTTTTGTTTTATGAACAAGAGGTTATCCTTTTCAAAGAAGTGAGGAAGCTCATATGAAGCATATTGGCACATATGTGCAGTCAAACTTATGAGCTGACACAAAATAGTGACAATTTTTTGGCTGCTACTTGACTATTTTTTCATACTGATAGATGCTTTGCCCTTGGGGTCCACTGTTTTGCACATGAAAAATGGCTTTGCTTTTTTTCCATTAGCTTGAGAGACAAGAGAGTGACACTGCTGAACAGAGTCTAGACTGCACAGTATATCGAAAACAAACCCACATTCAAAAAGCCTTTTGCCCACTCAAATAATAAAGAAACACAGACTTTTTTCCCCCTTTGATGTTTCAATGTGTGTTCCTCAGCAATATAAGAGAAAAGACATTCAGTGTGCCCACTGAATGAAAATGAAGTATCGGAAAGCAATGACATTCTAATCACTGCTTCAAATGTCAGTGAAAGGAACTGGTGGGTAGCAGGCCCCCATTGCCCAAGTTAACAGCTTTACTATAAAATCACAAGGGAGCAATTAATGAGAAACTGTTACTAACCTTCATGAATTCTATTGCTCAAGTGTCTAGAGAAAAGGTCTAATTATAGTCCTAACCTTTCCCAATGGGCCATGAATGACTCTCCAAATATAGGATATTATGTAAGAAAAACTATGCTGGAGTTGCACAGCTAGCATGTTGTAGCAACAGGCTTGTTATTTGTAAGGAACAGATTGATTGGGAGTCAGAGGTCTTAGACTGTAATTTCCATTCAAACAGTGGCGTATGTTCTTAGGGGGACTTACCATATAAGGCCTTAGTTCTTTATCTTAAAAATGTGAGATTTGGAGCTTAATGAACTTTAAGGATGATTCTAGCTATTGGTATTATCTTTGAAACATTCAGTAGAATGCCACCATAACAGAGGAACATGTGTTATTCTTGCTGATGACCTATAACAAACGTTAGGTCAGCTATGTAGTATGTATGGTGTGTAGAGCACTTGACCTGGAGTAAGGAAGACCTTAGTTCAAAATGTAGTCTCAGACACCTGAGACTCAGGCAAATAACTTAACCCTGTTTCTTTCAGTTTCCTCATCTATAAAATGAACTGGAGAAGGAAATGGCAATCCAATATTTCTGCCAAGGAATGCCCAAATGGGATCCCAAAAAAGTCAGACATAACTAAAATTAATATTACATGGTGGTAACCTGAATTTTGTCATTTTTTTATTAAAACAAAAATATAATACATGTGGAGAGGGAAGAAGTAAAAGTAAAAATTTTAAATATACATAATTTTAGTGAGTTAATAGTTAAATAGTGCTCATAGTCCTTAAAAAGCAAAGATGAAATTTAAATATCTGATATTAATCCAGGCAGTGGTAGATAATTGTATTCTGTATGTCTGGTTGACAATAAAGTTGTTAGGAATTTTCTCTATTGTAACTAAGAATTCTATGATGTTAAAGCCTTTACTCTCCCTCCTTCCTTGTTTCCTTCCCTCATTCTTTTCTTCCTTCTCTCCTTTGCTTTCTTTCCTCCTTCTTTTCTTTCTCTTTCTTCCTTCTTTCCCTTTTTTCTTCCTGCCCTTTCTCCTTCCTTTTTTCTTCACTAGGTTCATCATTCTTCTCTTCCTTTCCTTTTATCTTTTCTTTGTTTCTTTCTTTCCTTTTCCCATCCTTTTCTCCCTCTTTCTCTTCTTTCCTATCTTCCTTCCTTTCTTTCTTCCAGCAGAGGAACACAGTGTATTCTCTCTTGCAGGTCATATCCAATCTGTGCCAAGTTTCCTCACTTCTAACTTCATAAAATCTATTCTTAAATAATAATAGTTTTTTTTTATTTTTCAAAATACATTGAAAAATAGTTTTCAACATTCACCCTTGCGTTATCTTGTGTTCCAAATTTTTCTCTCTCCCTCTCTCCCTCCCCCCTCCCCTAGGCAGCAAGTAATCCAATATGTATTAAACATGTGCAATTTTTCTAAACATATTTCCACATTTATCATGCTGCATAAGAAAATTCAGAGCCAATTGATTGATTCAAACCAATTCCAATTGTTTAGTGATGAAGAGAGCCATCTTCACCCAAAGACAGGACTGTGAGAACTGAGTGTGTACCACAACATAGCATTCTCACTCCTTCTGTTGTTGTTTGCTTGCATTTTTCCCCAGTTTGTTTTTCCTTCTTGATCCGAATTTTCTTGTACAGAACGATAACTGCATAAATATGTGTACACATATTGGATTTAACGTATATTTTAACATATTTAACATGTATTGGACTACCTGCCATCTAAGGGAGAGGGTGGAGAGAAGGAGGAGGTAATTTAGAACAGAAGGCTTTGCAAGGGTTAGTGTTGAAAAATTGTTGCAAAGTGTTCTTTCTCTGGGTGTAGCTGGTTCTGTTCATTACAGATCAATTGGAACTGATTTGGATCCTCTCATGGTTGAAGAGAGCCACTTCCATCAAAATTGATCCTCATATAGTATTGTTATTGAAGTATAAAATGACTTCCTGGTTCTGCTCATTTCACTCAGCATCAGTTCATGTAAGTCTCTCCAGGCTTCTCTGAAATCATCCTGCTGATCGTTTCTTACAGAACAATAATATTCCATTACATTTATATACCATAACTTATTCAGCCATTCTCCAATCGATGGGCATCCATTCAGTTTCCAGTTTCTTGCCACTACAAAAAAGGCTGCTACAAATATTTTTGCACAAGTGGGTCTCTTTCCCTCCTTTAAGATCTCTTTGTCATATAGGTCCAGTAGAAACACTGCTGAATCAAAGGGTATGCACAGTTTGACAACTTTTTGGGCATAATTCCAGATTGCTCTCCAGAATGATTAGATCCCTTCACAACCCCACCAACAATGCATCAGTGTCCCAGCTTCCCCACATGCCCTCCAAAATTCTTTATTATCTTTTCCTGTCATCTTAGCCAATCTTATAGGTGTGTAGTGGTATCTCAGAGTTGTCTTAGTTTGCATTTCTCTGATTAATAAAGACTTGGAGCATCTTTTCATATGGCTAGAAATAGTTTCAATTTCTTCATCTGAAAATTGTCTCTTCATATCCTTTGACCATTTATAAATTGGAGAATGGCTTAAATTCTTATAAAATTGAGTCAATTCTCTACATATTTTATAAATGAGGCCTTATCAGAACCTTTGAATGCAAAAATGTTTTCTCAGTTTATTGCTTCTCTTCTAATCTTGTCTATATTAGTCTTATTTGTACCAAAACTTTTTAACTTAATATAATCAAAATTATCTATTTTGTGACCAATAATAATCTCTAGTTCTTCTTTGGTCACAAATTCCTTCCTTTTCCATAGATCTGAGAGGTAAACCATCCTATGTTCTTATAATTTATTTATAATCTCATTCTTTATGCCAACATCATGAACCCATTTTGACCTTATTTTGATATACAGTGTTAAGTGTGGGTCAATGCCTAGTTTCTGACATACTTTTTCCCAAATTTTCCAGCAGTTTTTCTCAAATAGTGAATTCTTATCCCCAAAGCTGGGCCTTTAGGTTTGTCAAACACTAGATTGCTATAGTCATTGATTATTTTGTTCTGTGAACCTAACCTATACTACTGATCAACTGCTCTGTTTTTTAGCTAGTACCAAATGGTTTTGATGACCGCTGCTTATAAAAATATAGTTTTAGATCTGGTACAGCTAAGCCACCTTCATTTTTTTTTTCATAAATTCCCTTGAAATTCTTGACCTAAAAATTTTGGTTTTTCAAATCCTATTACTAATTACTTATTCTTCCAACTAGAAACACTGGTCTTTCATCTTCTCCCACAAAAAACTTCATCTCCTAAGCCTGGTCATTTTCACTGGCTATCATTTGTGTCTGGAATATTTTTTTCCCTCCTTATCTCCACCTACTGGCTTCTTTCACTCTCCAGCTCTATAAATTAATGCTACACAAGAAGTCATTTCCAATTGCCCTTCATGCTAGGATCTTCCTTCCCTTTTTGGGTTATCCTCAATTTATCCTGTATACAACTTGTTTATACATAGTTGTTCACACATTATTCCTCCATTAGACCATGAATTCCATTGAAAGGAGATTTTTTTATTTTGCTTCTATATTCCCAACACTTAGCACTTTGCCTTATACAAATTAGATATTTAATAAGTTCTTGTTGAATTGACTTGCAGAGTTCCAAACCTTTGGAATCAGAAGTTGAGAGAAAAGTTTGAATTTTAATTCTGGTAGTTCCTAGTGGTTGTGTGTCCAAAGACAAGTCATTTAACTACTCTGGTCTTCAGTAAATTCATCTATAAAATATTTGTAAGATATTTATACCATTTATTTATCTATTTTTAATGTACATTGTTTTATGAATTGTGTTGGGAGAAAAATCAGAGCAAATAGGAAAAGCCATAGAAGAAATTTTTAAAAAGTGAAAATAGAATTTTCTGATTTACAATCTCCTTAGCTCTTTCTCTGATTGCAGATGGCATTTTCTGTCCAATATTTATTGGGATTCCTTTGAATCACTGAACTACTGGGAGCCTTTCATATTTGATCATAGCACATTCTTGCTGTTATTGTATTCCTGCTTCTGCTTGTTTTGCTCATCATCAGTTCATATAAATCTTTCCAGACCTTTCTATAATCAGCTTCATCATCATTTTTATAGAACGATAATATTCCATTTTCTTCATGGACCATAACCTGTTTAGTCATTCCCCAATCGATTGGCAACTACTCCTTTTCCAATTCTTTGCTATCACAAAAAAAGTTTCTACAAACACTTTTGCATATGTGGGTCCTTTTTCTTCCTTTATGATTTCCTTGAGATACAGACCGAGTAATGGCACTGCTGGGTCAAAAGGTTTACATACTTTTACAGCCCTTTGGGCATAGTTCCAGGTTGCTCTCCAGAATTGTTGTATCTTTCACAACTCCACCAAAAATATATTAGTGTCCCAGTTTTTCCTCACTGCCTCTAACATTTATCATTATCCTTTCCTGTCATTTTAGACAATCTGAGAGGTGTAAGGTGGTACCTCCACCTTGTTTTAATTTGCATTTCTCTGATCAATAGTGACAGATCTTTTTTTCATATAACTATAAAAAGCTTTAATTTCATCATCTTAAAATTGTCTGTTCATATCCTTTGATCAATTGGGAATGATGTGTATTCTTTTAAATTTGACACAATGTTTTACATATTTTAGAAATGAGACCTTTTATCAGAAATGCTGGTTGGAAAGATTTTTCCCCAGTTTTTTATTCCCTTTTAATATTGTTTTAGTTGGGTTTTGTTTGTTGCACTATTTATTTTAAAAAGTATTATGAGAAGAATACTGTATAAATCTCAGTGTAGTATATTACTTATTATTATCATTCATTCAGTTACTCATTTGACCATATCCTCAAAGAAAACATGGACCTAAACACTTCTATTTTGAAAACTCCATAGCTAGAGACTTGATAGAATCTTCAAATTCTTATTCTTGACAGAACTTAAGAGAAATAAGGTCTTTGCTGTCAGATTGATGCTCTTCCCATCTACTATTCCTACCTACTAATTACTAAGTAATGTCTGACTAGCTTTCTGAAGTATCTCTGGATGAGCCTTGGTCTTAGGTGGAGGAGTGATGAAGGCAGGAGAGCCACCAGATCTCTATCTCTATCTCTTTCTTCTGTGTCTCTTTGTGTCTAAGTCCTCATCTGTATCTCCTGTGTATGAGTCAAAATCTCCTCTATCTGTGTTCGAGCTCAAGAGCTTGAGTTCTTGTCTCCAGTCCCCTCGGCCGTTAAAAACCTCAGTCTGATTACATCATTACATCACACTAAGTATAAGTGAACTAGAGAACCATTATCTCATCAATCACACTGAGTAAACATCCTGTTGTAAGTACCCTTGCTTTCCAAAGTTTCCCCAAAATCTGTAGTCCTCTACATCTCTTGCTTTCTTTTGTTTTAGAACACAGGTAGTCATGCCCTCCCTGACTTCTCAGGAAGGGAAATGAGCACCAAAGGGAAATGGGGAGCAAGCCAGATATTGTTAGCAGGTTTCCTCTGTGCTGAAGGGTCTTAATTGAAACAGGTATACATAAATCCACCAGCATGAGAGGTATTACACAAGCATATAGAAATATAACACAAGCTAGTAGTGATGTAACAAACAATATAAATCAACATAAGGAATTTACATGTCCATAAGTCTTATAAGGAGGGTACATAAATAATAATCACAAACTTCCTTCAGCAGCCAAGAGATAGTCCAAAACCAATCTATTGTCCATTATTTCATGTGTCAGGGAATCCAATTATTCCTGCAAGTTTTGAAGTCCTGCAAATGGTCTCATTATGTCAGGGAATCTAATGATTCCAGTAAATTTTGAAGTCCAGCAGCAGTCTCATTAACAATTTTTGATGTTCATGAGTCAATTGCCATACACATTGGGTTAACAGCCATTCTTTTTCAATGGCACATGTAGTCAGAGGTGAAACCATCTGATGGTTCTTGAGTCTTTTCCTTTGTTTCAAGGATCTTCTCCATCTCTCACTGCTTGACAAGGTGAATATGGCTCATTGGCACACATTTGATTCCTTCTCCATCTGTAGAGATACAAGCAAACCCTCTCCCCCAAGCAGTTTACCTCTCTGGTCACTTACATTCACCACTTTCTGGATCTCTCCACATCACTTGGCAATTATCTAAAGATAGTGGAGCTTCTTGAACTAGACACTGCCCTTCTGATGGATTATAAAACCTGTCTGCCAGAGCCAGTGCATCTTTATCAAAAATCAAAAAATTAATATTATAAAGAGCTAAATTTAAAAGTTCTCTAGGGTTATCTGTGGCTCCCCCTTTCTTTTGTTTTTGATGTCTGTTTCTCCTCTTTACTATTGCCTCTCCTTGAGGATTAAAAGGTGCTGTGTAAAATCTTATACTGTGCATAAAAGTGTGCAAAATATTTAGAAGTATATGTAGGTCCATTGTCTGTTTTTATTGCTTGTGGCACATCCATAATTGCAAATGCTTGTATAATGAATTCAGTGACCACTCAGGCTGTCTCTTTTGTTTCATCCCAAGAGTTCTTCCCTGGAGGCAGTGTAGGAGCATGGAAAGGAAGGCAAGCTATACAGGCTTTTACTATGCTCCTAGTTTCCTCTCTTGTTATCCCAAATTGCAAACATGAAGCTCGAGCAGTCTGATAATATTTAGAATAATATTCTTGGACTGCCTGAAATAAAGGAATATTGGCCAACATGGTTAAAAGGCAACCTGCCTTTGAATTACCATCAAAAATAGGACCTGGAAGTCCACTATTGGAGTGGACATGCAAGATATAAATCTTACCTTGACACTTTCTTACTTACTCTTGAAGTCCTCAAAGAGCTGATATATATTAGAAGTGACAAATTTTATTTGGGTTGTGGCAGTTCTTTGTACCACACTTAATGAATATGCCGAATCAGATATATATTTATATCTCCTGGATAATAAGTAAGAGCTAGAATGATTGCAAACAATTCATTCTGCTGAGTAGACTGAAAAGGAGTTCTGACTACTCTCTTTATAGTTAAGTCACAAGAGTATACAGCACAAATATTATGTTTGGATGCATCTGTAAAGATAGTTGGTCCTTTAAGAGGAACCTTAGAAACCTTTTCTTCAAAAATCTATTGCCAATTATATAATAGTCTGGTTATCTCTAATGGAGACCTGTGTATAAAATTTGGAGCCGTGGCCAATAAAATTTGCCACTCTGGGAGGGTTTCACAGCATACATTAATTTGTCCATTGGTATAAAAGGTATATATCTTGTCAGGTCTTATCCCAAATAATTGTGCTACTCACTTAATGGGCTTTAATAAAATTCCAGTCACAAGCACTTGGTAAGGAGTAAGGCTTTTGTCTGGTTGTCCTAGAAGGGTCACCCACTCTATCACACTGTCTCCTTGATGAAGGACTGCTGTGGATGCCTCTTTTGTAGCAAAAACTGATATTTCCAAGGGTTTCTGAGTAACTCTTTCAACCACATTGGATAAAGCCAGTTCAACCTCTCTCAAAGCCTCTTGAGCTTATTTTGTTACATGGCATGGTGAAACTAAAGCATTGACTCCCCTTAAAATGTCATATAATGGTTGTAATTGATAGGTAGTTAAGCCTAACACTAGATGCATCCATTGGATATCTCCTATCAATTTTTAAAAGTCATTTAAGGTGGTCAACTTCTCTGTTCCTAAAGAAAGTTTTTATACTGTAAGCACCTTAGGTATTCTAAATATTGAAAAGGAGCATGCCTTTTAATTTTTTCTGAAGCTATATGCAATTTGTAGTTCCTTTGTGTTTCTATGGTCTTTTGTAGACATGCTTCTAACTTTTGCTTCTCAGGTTCACACCCCAAGATATCATCCATGTGATGTAACAATGAAATGCTTTTCTTACTAGAGTAAGAACAGCAGCCACATACATTTGACACATAGTAGGGCTATTTTTCATAACCTGTAGCAAAACTGTCCATTCATATCTTTTATAAGTCTTAGCTAAATTAACGCTGGGAACTGAAAAGGCAAATCTTTTCATATCCTCCTTATCCAGAGGGATAGAATAGAAACAATCCTTAATGTCTATAGCATAAAGATGCCATTCTCTAGGCCATTGAGTAGGAGATCGAAGTCCAGGCTGAAGAATTCCCATAGTTTCCATCTGTTCATTTACTTTTCTCAAATCAGTCAACATCCTCCATTTTCCAGATTTCTTTTCTTTTACAACAAATACAGGTGAATACCAAGGACTTAAGAGAAGGTTATAAGTGTCCTTGGTCAAGTTGCTCCTGTACTATATGTAATGAGGCCTGAATTTTTTTCCACTTTTTAAGGGGCAATGTTCTACCCAAACTGATGTATCAGTTTTCCATTGAACAGGAACAGATGAGAGTACAGGCAGGCCTTCAACAGCAGCCCTACCTAAAAAGCCGAAGTACTCAAATTGTAATCCTAATTGTTGTAGGATGTCTCTTTCCCATATATTGATGGGGATTTTTTTTTAGCTACAAAAGGAGTAAAAACTCCTGTCTCACCTTCAAATATCCATCTCAAAAGGATAGCACTAATTTCAGCTGCTATTGATCCTCCAACACCAGAAATATAGGTGCCTACCTTAATCTTTGACCAATGACTGGTCCAACTGGCACCTCTAATGACTGTATGATCTGCACATGTGTCTACCAATCCTTCTAATGGTAGGCCATTTATATAGATAGTGAGCATAGGATGGTCAGCAGTAACAGCTGCAGTCCAGAATATTCCTGGATTCTGTTATTGGGAGTCAAAATATCATCAGATTTCCTATTAGGAGTGTGTATCAGCAAACCTAATGCTACTACTTCTCCTGGTTGATAAGTCACACATAGTCTATCTGTATTAGTGACTGGGATATTAGCTACATATTCCCCATTTTCCCAAGTCAGTGTATGGATAAACATTGTTTTGTAAGCACTCTTAGGAAGTGAAATGGTCAAGCCTACTGTGTGTGAAAGCTAGAAATCTATAGGCTGGATAGAGACAAATTTTACCTCTCCAGAGGATATCTCAGTAGTTCCAGCTGCATAGAATTCTATTCTCCCCAATTGTAATCACTTTCCCCAATCAGGTTGTTTCTCATCTAATTGATCATGTTGGTGTACTGAAGTTTAAAGACTCTCTGGGTTGGCTGCCATCATGTTCCAAGTATTTTTTTTATTTTTTTGCCTGGGGTTCTGGAGCCAAGCACCACTTCCCCTTTCCCTGAGTCAATTGACATTCTGATGTCCAATGGAAGTCTCTGTTGCATTTTGGACATGGGGTTTTGAGTCTTGTTCTCCCATCCTGTTTTCTCACTCTGTCTCTATGCCAACATTAAGCTTTCAAATGCCCTACTTTACCACATTGAAAGCAATGACAAGTCTCTTTGGAAGTCCTTTGCCAAAAGGGACCCTGTCTTGCCATGTTCAGATCTTGAAAGGTCTATATCATAGCCTGGGTATAAAAGGTATTTGTGCCCACTTTGGCACAGTGTCTTATGATCTCCTCTAAGGGAGCATCATTGTGTAGTCCTAGTATAATTCTTCTACAAACCTCATTAGCATTTTCTCTATCAAGTTGTCTTATTATAACTTCTGTTGCTACATTTTCACCAATAGTTCCTATGACAGCTGTCTGCAGACGTTCTACAAAATCAGCAAAGGGTTCATTTGTACCTTGCACTATTTTTGTGAAAGCTTCCCCTCTATCTTGTCTTCCTGGAAGAGTGTTCCATGCTTTGATAGCAGCAGCAGCAATCTGCTCTTATGCTGTCAAAGGGTAATTAATCTGCACTAAAGTATCTGCATAAGAACCTATGCCTGCTAGTTGATCAAAGGTGACTGGTATATTAACTCCAGGTGGCCTATTTCATTGGGCTTGTGTTCTATAGAGTTCACTATATTCAGAAAACCACATTTTGTCCAGGTTCTAAACATGTCTTTGCTATAGATTTCCAATCACTAGGAGTTAAAATTTCATAAGCCAAATTCTGTAATAACATCTTAACATGAGATTATGTAAACTCATAAAGAGTGCAAGCCTTTTTCAGATCTTTGATAATTTCCAGATTAAAAGAAGTGTATCTTCTTCTTTCTTGACCTGAAGAGTCAAACTCTCCAATTACAGGGTATGTTTCTATTCTCAAATCAGATGTATCCTGCTCTTTCTCTTAACTTTAATTAATGCCTTTTGTAATAGTGTCATAGGGGGTGACCAAAGCTGCTGCATGGGTGATGGTGATGGTGTCACTACCCCTCCCACTCCTCCTCCTTCCTCTACCCACGAAGGTGAAATTGAGGGTGGAGGGTCAGGAGATAGAGAATGCCCTAAGGGTGCCTGCTCAGGTGCAGGTGGAAGTGAAACTGAGCTGTGAAAGTAAGAAGCACCACATTCTTTAAGCTCATTGGCACTGTCCTTAACTCCTTTCTTATCCAATTCTCCATGCTTTTCAGCTGCTTTGTCAAAACCATTGTCCTCCTGTTCTTTCTCCTCACACTTTCTTGTCTGGCCACATAACGTTTTTCCCCTTTTTTTAGAACATGTGGGCTTCTTTAAAGCCATTTGTATTACATTATACATAAGGAATGTTTCTTCAGGAATTGAATCAGGATCCATAACTTCATAATATTTAATTAGTTGCTCTCCCACTATTTTCCACATCTCTGGCTCTAAATTTTCTTCCATCGAGAGCCAAGGAGACTTGCACTCTAATATATTTAAGAGTCCAGTGATCTGCTTCCATGTTACCAACAAACCTTGCTTCTTTATTAACCTAATTATGCATACTATACACTCCCCTCATGGTGGGCAAGGCTCTTTTCTTAATTTTTGCCTCATTTCAACTGAAAAGCAAAAGTGATTAGTTTAGCCCTTATCAAAGTTTCCCACTTATCTATTTTTGAAATCACCCTATTTCCGGGGCACAGGGACTTTTCCAATGAACTTATGATCACATCAGTCAAACTACTGAGTGTAGGTCCTTATGTCCAGAGCCTCATGTCTAGGGTTCCATGTTTAATGACCCTATTCAGCCACCATCACATGAGAGGATGATGATGATAATTACCCTGACTAAAAAAGTCTTACTGGGTCTCTTTTTCCCTTCCTTTCTTGTAATGGGCTGAGGCTTGAGTTGATGCACTGAGGTCCCAAGTACATGAGGCTAAATAGTAATTGGACTATACTCTATTAATATACATGATTGGATAAAGAATGGTCCCTGCCCACTCTCTGTGCAAGTCCTGATGTGTTGTACAGGAAATGACGATTTTGGTGGGTGGAGGCAGAGAGAGAACAGGAAGAGAAGCTGGGAGAGATTGGGCCTGGATTCCATTCTCCTAGCTGCTGGTCGTGTGGCTGCGGGTCTAGCTAGCTTCTTGACTCAGCTGCACACATTGCTATCGCCAATTCTCTTCTGCCTCCGATCCTTCTTCACTGAGAATAAAGACTGACAATTTTCCCCTAACCTGAACTCCGGACTCCTGCTGATTTTAAAAATACACGGTCTTCACACTTTCTCATGGGTTACCAAAGGAACTTTGGGAGGATTCTAGTCACAAACAGCTCTTGGACACTGCTGCTTCTTTTTGTGACTCTTGTGTCTCATGTTCAGGCACTATATGTTGTGATCATGTGAGATGATAATGATAATACAAGGGTACTGAGAAGCAGTTGCTATTCTCTGACCTCTCTCCTGAAAGGCAGTTGTATTGTCTGACCTCTCTCCTCTTCCCTCTGCCTCCAATTTATTTCATTCTCAATCCACAAGCAACACCTGTGTCAGTAAAGGCTGCTTTGCAACTCCTTCAGATGTTATGATTTACTGCTGTGGAGGCTTTCAGAGAATAGATCTGCCCCTTCACCTAGGCATGGTCCTTAAAAACTAAGAGTTAAGATGGAAAGTAAACAAACAAATAAAAATATAGTGTAATTGGGTAACCATATTCTCAAAATTCTGCAAATTAATAAAATATAAGTGTAGAGACCACTCTGCCTATCCTCTGAGATGAAGAGAAGAATGAAATTTCTTCACTCCAACTCAGCTAGAAAAAAGACCTGAGGATATTCTCTTCCAAAAGGTCGATTGAAATCTCATGGTTACTGAGCATCCCTTTTTGTGAGCTTCTAGTTAGAGTGGTAAAGAATATTAAGATAAAACTAGAAATAAGTGAAATGCCACAAAAGATGCTGCAGGATATGTTGCAGTAAAATCAAGAAACATTATTCTGGGCTAGAAACACAAGTGTAAAATTAGGATTTGTTGAAACTAAGCCAAGAAGGCATTTAGCAAAAAATGACAGAAAAGCAAGCAAATATTATTTAACTAGATAATAACAAGAAGGATTCAAATACTCCCTGTTCTTATTCAATCATTTCTGTCATGCTCAACTCTTTATGACCTACTTTGCATTTTTTGGGGAAAGACACTAGAGATTTGCCATTCCTTTTTCTAGTTCATCTTACAAGTGAGAAAATGAGGCAAACAGAGTTAAGTGATTTCTTCAGGACCATAAAGGCTAGCAAGTGTTTGAGGCTAGATTTGAACTCATGAAGATGTGTCTTCCTGATTTTATGCGCATTATTCTAGCCACTGTGCCATCTAGTTGCCATTCAAACAATTAAAATGGATATGCATTGACAAGCTTTTTACAAGTTACCTCATTTATTAATGCATGTACATTTTAGTTGCAATAGTAGCCTACAGGGAAATGAGTTCAGGTTCAAAGAATTAATCCCCCACTCTACCACACGCCCATCTCTTTGTGACAGTGACTTATTGGCATTTACCAAACCTTGGAGCACTTAACAAATCAAGTAAAGAACAACAGAGTAATACTGTACTAACCATATTCTCCTTTTAAATCTCCATTACAAAGGAATACCTATGAGCCTTTAATTAAAATAGTCATTCCAGTCATGCCCTTAGGAATCAATGCTTAGCAAAAATATGAGAAGCCTGTATATAGAAAAAATCTATAGTGGGCGCAAGAATAGAAGAAACCGGAAAAATGTCTATCTGAAGCAACAGGGCAATTGAGAAACAGAAAAGGGCACCTTCAAAATCAAAAAGTAGCAGCAGAAGGTGGAGGCTCTCTAAAGGATAAATGCAGTGGCAAAATATCAAGATGATGGTAAGACAACTTCAGGGTCGAATCAAAAAATCATAGATGACAAAGGCCACATTGGCAAGACATGGCTTTCCATGTCTTAATGGCTTTATGGGAGATGGAACCATGAAAACTTAGGCACAAGATTTTTCATAACTGTGATTTGATAGAATCACACTGATGCCCAAAGAGTTCCAAACCTAAGAGAATGAATTCTCAAAGGATTTTCTTCTTTCTTTAACTGGACCATGACTCTGTGGAAGATTTTTTTTTTAAATTTATATATGAGGCTTGAGAACAACTACACTCAATGCCATCTCCCATTTTTTTTTAATTTAGTAATTCTTAATTAATTCAATAAGAGATGGTGAGAAGGCTGATTTCAGAAAATCCTGGAAAGACTTACATGGACTGATGTTAAGTAAAATGAGCAAAATAAAGAGAACATTGTACACAGTAACAACAAGATGAAGTGATGATCAACTACGATGGACTTGACTCTTTTCAACAATGATGTGATTCAAGGCAATATTAGATATTCAGACTAGCAAGTATAATCCTCCACAATATCATTACAGCATACCTTTTTTTTATCATGATTTCATATTCTTATTCTACATGAAGTCAGTGTGAAATATGACTTTTCCCTAAATTCCATTTTATAGCCCTGAGTATTCTCAAAACTAGTTCATCATGTCTAGAATGCACTATCTGCCTAACTCCTCAACTCTGTCTCTCTAACTCTTTTACCTTAGAGCTCTTCTAAAGTACTTCTTCCTCCATGAAATCTTCCTTGGTCTGAGCAATTATAATACACTTGCCATTTTAAAATTATGGTATGTTTATTTATCTTTATTTTTCTTCGACCCTCACAATGAAATATCAGCTCCTTGAGGACAAATATTCTTTCTTAAATTTCATTCTTTGTGTCCACAGGAAACAGCATAATATTGTTGAAAATACTGTAAAATAAATATATATTGAATAAATGAATTCTTACTATAATCATAAACTTGTATTAAGTATTATTAGAGATATAAGATTATGCCATAAACTAATATATTTTCTAAAGTACTAATAATAGAGATCAATAAATTAAATTATAATAATAAAATAATTTTATTATAATGACATGAATACACTATGTATTTTCAAATATGTCAATGAAATATATGCAAGGTCTATATGATGACCAAAATAAAAGAGTATCTTAATAAATAGATGGTATAATGGAAAGGTATGGTGGTAGCCCCTCAGTTCAGCTTTCATGTTGGGACAAAATGAGACACTTGTTGATAATTAAACAATTAATAAAATGAGATTTAATTAATCCTAATACAGCCAGAGTATGCCATAAGTATATACAAGAGTGCTTAGCTTCTGTAGATCTAGTACTTCTCATCTATATGTGGAAACTTATCGCTTTAGGAAGTCATGGTATAGTGACTCTTTTAGTCTTCAAAAATCTAACTACATGGAAAAACCCAGAAACCAAATGAGAGTGATATCTTAAGCTTCTAGATGATGAAGAAATCAGGTCAACGAATCCAAGGGCCACAAGAAAATTATCTCTAGAGAGGCATGCATAAGTTTTGTCTTACTTTCTGGAGAAAGAAGTCCTGAATTTTTAGCCTTCCTGTAATTTGTGTAGAAGTGGGGGAAAGAAGAGAGAAGTTTGCTAGAATTATCCCTATCATAGGTAGATTGGATTGATATGATAAAAATATCAATGCCTCCCAAATATGTTCATATACATACATGCATACGCACATGTGTATACACATATAGATATTGGTATATATATAAATAAGTACATATGAACATGCTTGCATAAATATGTGTAAACAGACACATAAGTATATATTGCCGTTGTTGTTTCAGAGCCTTTATGACCCCATTTGGGGTTTTATTGGCAAAGACACTGGAGTGGTTTATTATTTTCTTCTCCAATTCATTTTACAGTTGAAGAAAGGAAGGCAGAGTTAAATCCTAGGGTCACATAGCTAGTCAGTATCTGACATCAGATTTGAATTGACACACACCAAAATCACTCAGGATTTATGGGAACATTTAACAACAGAAATTGCCCCAATCAATGACTCTCTGATTATAAGGTTCAAATAAGACATAAGACAATGAGAATATATTTATTAAAAAGTATTCACCACTATGATGAAAGAGATCAGAGTCTAGTGATTCTCTGTATATGGTAAAGTTCCTTCCAGATGCTCATTTTTGCAGGTGATGTGCCAAGGTACTACATAACTACATGCTCCATAACCTCTTGGAGGAAATGTATAATTGCTCAATGGATTAAAATAAAATGGATAAAAAATGTCTATTACCAAGATTTTAAAATTCACAAAATTCAAAATAAATATCCTATAGATGGAACTATGCCCAAAGGGCAATAAAATAATGCATATCCTTTGATTCAACAATGCCATTACTAGGTCTGTTTCCCAAAAGGCATAAAAAATAAAAAGGAAATGGATCTATATGTACAAAAATATTTATAGCAGTTCTTTTATATGACAAAGAATTGGAAATTGGGAGAATGCCCATCATTTGGGAAATGTCAAAACAAATTTTCATATGTGATTGTGATGGATTACTATTGTACTACAAGAAATAGTAAACAGGATGCTCTCAGAAAACCTGGAAAGACTTCCAGGATCTGATGCAAAGCAAAACATATTGTGTCCGAAGTAACAGCAATATTGTAAGATAACCAGTTGTGAATGACTTTCTGATTCTCAATAATACAATTATCCAAGGCAACTCTGAAGGACTTATAATGAAAAAGGCTATCCATTATCAGAGAAAGAACTGATGGTTTCTTAGTACAGAGTGAAGCCTTTTTTACTTTATTTTTCTGGATTATTTTTTGGGGGTCTATGTTTTCTTTTACAACACTATTATCCAAAGGTTTTTGCATGACTACACATGCATAATCTATATTTAATTGCTTGCCTTCTCAATGAGGTGGGGTGGGAAGAAATAAAGAGAGAAAATCTGAAACTCAAAAGTTTTAAAAAATAATGTTATAAATTGTTTTTACATGTAAATGGAAACAAAAAAAAGATTTAAAAATAAATTACTGCCCTATAGAAGAAACACAATTAAAATAAGAGAATAAGTATTCACAGAAAATGTAACATATAAAAATTAATCCTTGACATAAGAAATGCATTAAAATAGACACTAGGAGAGAAAAAAAGGATACCAACAAAAAAAAAAAAAAACTTGTCAAATGAAAATATGCAGTTTTTTTTTTTTTTTATGAATCAATTGAAAACTGTAAAACTATTGTTTTACACATTAAATGTGTAAATGCACATTAAAATTACTTGGAAGTACCACCTCACACCAATCAAATTTACAAATATAATTTAAAACAATATAATACAATTAGTGGCATCACACATAGCAAACTAGGGTAGCACACTGGATAGTGGTGTAGTGGACTTAAAATCAGGAAATTCTGAGTTCAAGTCAAGATTCAGACACTTACAAACTCTGAGACCTTTACAAAGTGTTAGCCTCTGCTTGACTTAGTTTGTCACTATAATAGTATCTACCTCAGAGTATTATTATGATGAAAAGATAAAATAACATTCATTTAATATACTGCAAAAATGCTAGTTATTATTAACAGATACACTCATTCATTGATGGTAGAATTGCTGACTTGTGAAGTCTTTTTTAGGAAACATTATGCAACAAACTGTATAAAAATAAGCCTTACTTTACTATAATAATTCCACTTTTTGGAGAATACACTTAAGTTTTTGTTATTTTTGTTGTTGCTGTTGTTTATCTTAATAGATTTTTCATATACAATTTTTAAAAGATAGCAAACTAAATTTTTAAAAATGGAAGAATGACAAATAAATCATGGAACATTAATGTAATGGAATAATCATGATTCGATTTAAACTGAAAATAGGTGAAATCCAAAGCAATTTGAAAAAAAAAAAAAAACTATGAAATAATGCAAAGAAAAAAATAAGAACTAAAAGAATGAAGCACATGTCAACTACAATTTAAATGAAAAAAATTGAATAAATTCGCCAAATCAATCAATCAATTAATAGTTATTAAAATCTATTATGTACCAAGTTATTCCAGTTCCTGGGAATACATGTAAATTC
The DNA here is from genome assembly GCF_902635505.1 of Sarcophilus harrisii. NCBI lineage: Eukaryota > Metazoa > Chordata > Mammalia > Dasyuromorphia > Dasyuridae > Sarcophilus > Sarcophilus harrisii. The sequence continues at coordinate 215,109,997 of NC_045429.1, forward strand.
AAAGAATAAAACTATCTATACTCTCAAAGAGCTTGAATGCTAAGTTGTGAAACAAATGCATATATAAGCATACATATTAAATAGAGAAAATAAATATAAATAAACACAAATCAGTTTTTTAAAAGTGATGGCACTAGAGTTTGATGAGATCAGAAATGACTTTCTGTAGACAAGAGTCTTTGCTTAGAAACTTGAAGATAGAGTTTCTTTAAGACAAAGATAAGGGAAACATTTCAGGAATGGAAAATTGCCATTGACAAAACATGGAGACAAAAAATGGAATGGTCTATGTGTGGAACAGAAAGGCCAGTCTGATTGTAACATAGATTGTGAAATGGGAATATGTCCAATGACTTGAGGTCAGGTCAGTATGTGGTTTTAAAAAGCAAGCAGAGGAATAAGACCTATCCTACAGGAATATCAACTTAAGGAGCAGCTAGATAATGCAGTGAATAGTGCAGTAACCCTGGAATCAAGAGGACTTGAATTCTAATGTGACCTCAGATATTTACCACTTCCTAGTTGTGTGACCTTGGGCAAGTCACTTAACCCAACTGCCAAACAAAAGGAAAAAAAAAAGATTTATTTTTAATAAAAGAAGGAATATCAATTTATCTCTAGGACAAATTATAAACTCTTAAGAAATGATTAAAATGATTAATAAAACCTTCCTTTTTTTTTTCTTTTTGCAAAAGAAAGATTCTAGATACACAATGGAATGTTTACAACAGGTCTTCATGGACCTGCACAATGTAACCAAAATCAATAACAAAAAAATCTATTCTAGTTAAGTTTAGTAGCACTGTTTTAGAAATAAATACAAGCTTTCTGATCTTCAGAATATCATGTTGAACTGATGATGAACAACAGGTTGTACTCCCTCACAGCCTATCCATGGGTAACAAGGTTCTATACGAGTATTTATGATACTTGGAGACTGAAACATAAAGTCACCCATTATATGCTCAGTGTAGGACTCAAAATCATGGTCAGGAATCAGGTTATAAGCCCTGACTATATGGTAGTACTATCACTGGTCTGTCTCTACCAGAAAAATAATTTTACATAGTATTATATGTTCTCACCAAAGTGGCTCAGTTTTTATTTGACCCGCCAAAGCATTGAGTCCCTAGCAACAAATTTTAGCTTCAGGAAAAGGAAGGTTTATATACAGAAATGAAGTACACTAGGGCTAGAATTCATTAGATCTTAAATGCCAACATAAGGTTCTGTAATTTATTCTGAAGTGAAAGGAATCTTCAATGATACGAAACACAATTTTCTGCTGTTTGTTTATGTTTTAGATGTATTATTGTTGTTGCTTATATTAAGTCTTCTTATTTTGTCTTATTTTGTGTAGCAGGTAAACTTGAACAAATTTTACTAACAGTCCAATTAATGAGAAAGTTTGACTGGCTTCATTTCTGACATGCTAGATTACCCTTGCAACCTATTGTCCATCCCACTCCCAAGGTCTCACTAGGGTAATATCACAATTAGTTTAGATATTTGATATGCATTATTTGCTGCTTTTCAAACCTCCCTGACTCAAGAGATATACCACCTCCAGCCTCCCTAAGTGGATGGTATAATAGGCATCTGCCACCACATTTAATTAAAATAAAATCTTAATTTTTTTTTCTATGTCAGCCTCCCTTGCTATATGTAGCATCAATATTTTGCATCCAGGTAGTTGCCTTGCTTCATATAACGATTTTGTTCATATACATCAAAAATATTACATGCCTACCAGTATGATTGAAAAGCATAGTATCCCTGGGGAAGGGGGTCAGTATTAGATAAATGATATTTAGATGAATAAGCAGTACCATATTCTTGGATAAGTGACTAAGTAAATTCCAGGAACTGACTCTGTACTATCATAGATCTTTTATTTATGTTCTAGTCTTGTCATGTCAGAGACTAAGGGAACTGCCAGTGATCAAATTCACTCCATCAATGAAAATCAGCAATTGTTTTACACAATGTAACTAAAAGTATGCTGGTAAATGTTCCACAGCCTGCTCTCTGAGAAGGAAACTGGGGGCAGGACACATTTTTAAATATGCTTTATTATTCCACTGAATTCTTAAGGCTGGATAATCAACAGAACAATAAATCAAGTCTTAGTTTATATAAACAAACAGTGCTCAGTCAGTAGTTCATACTGGCTCTAGGACTCCCCTTTATAAGTCTTAGAGAATTGGGACACTGAAAGTCGTTTGGACGTTAAAAGGTTAAATTATTTGACAAGAGACACAGAGTCATTAAATATCAGAGACAAGAGCCAAATAAAATCTATTTTTCCTGAAAATTATGTTGAATACTCAATGTCTAGCCTATTATAATTTTTTTTAAAGTTTAGATAATGCAAAGTCCCTACCCAGAGGATTTTGATTGAAAGATAACTGAGTCTAATCTAAAGCCAGAAAACACAGTGAAATTCTAATCCTAATTCTTACTATCTGTGTACCTTGGCAGAAAATATGATAATATTTCTATACTTTAGTTCCATCATTTATAAAATAAAGAATTTGGTTTAGATGATCAATGAGATCACTTTGAAGAGTAAATAATATTATGTTACAATACATGATTGACTTTGCGATTTAATGGCAAATAGATATATTGGCCAAACATCTGGATGAACATAAAAAATTGACTTCTCCACTCCGAAACTCAGATTTTTCATCTGTAAGGTGGAGATAAAACATATGTTGTCTATCTCACTAATTTCTAGAAGAAATAAACTTTTGTAAGACTTGAAATCCTAGATAAATGTGTTAATATTATTACTTCTCATAATTATTATTATATAAGAAAAGTAAATTGAAATATTACAAAAGAAAGTTTGATATGGTGTCTGAAGAGAAAAGATCAGGAAGACTATGCAACCATAGGATCAAAGAATTATAGCTGAGGGGTAGTTATTTGGTGCAGTGAATAGAGCACCAGCCCTGAAGTCAGGAGGACCTGAGTTCAAATATGACCGCAGACACTTAACACTTCCTAGCTGTGTGTCCCGGGGCAAATCACTTAACCCTAATTGCCTCAGGGGAGAAAAAAAGATTTACAGCTTAAAGGGACATTACAAAGTCACCAAGTACAACAGGGGGCATGATTCATCTAATGTCACATAGGTGGTACAAAAAGGACTACCATAAGATGCCATAGTCAAATAACTTAGATGAAGAATTTAGGTCAAGAGAGGTTAAATGACGTGATCAGAAGCACACAAATAAGCATCTGAGCTGGGACTTCTAAAAAGATCTTCCTGAATTCATATTCAATACTCTAGTTACTACATCAAAATCTTTTTTGTAAACATTTTAAAAAATCATAATTTCCTAAAGAAAGGAACTGAGTCTTAATTTTCTTCATTATCTCATCCAAGGCCAAACAGTGTTTTACATAAGTTAGGTACTTTTCACAAATTTATCACATGAATGAGATGACTAGTGCATATTCTTACTGAACACTTAATTCTTTGATAAAAAAAAAAAAAAAAAAAAAAAAAAAAAAAAAAAAAAAAAAAAAAAAAAAAAAAAACCTAACTAACAAACCCACAAACATTGCTTACAAAAGAATAGGCATTGGGTTGCTATGATGTTAATCTATTTCTGAGAATGAATTGAAGTCAATCACAAATGATTTAGGGTAAAATTTAAGAGAAAAATACAAGTAAATAACACAAACTTGTGGACAAAACTCTCTGGTACACATACTAACTTAATTCTAGATCCACAGAAACTTCCTTGAGAATTCAACAATTGAATTTTAGTCCCAAACATTGGCTTTAAGCTAAACATATAAATGAAGCTTTGGGGGGTTTTAGAAAAAATACACACACATATACATACATAACATGTGAGTATGCACATATATATAAACTACAGATATATAAAAATTATTCACACAAATTTATGTTTAATGAAGGAATTAAATAATATTTTATAATGTGTCACACTTTAAACATATTTCTCTTTTTAAATATTACTATATTGAATTGTTTTTAATTATGTTCTAATATATCTCTTGGACAATTTTTTTTTAAGAAATGGAAAATGGGCAGATAGTTTTTAAACATTTTGGTTGGTTCGGTTTAGATTCTTTAAGATAACTTTATGGAAGAAAAAAATTCTCTCTAACAATGTTTGGAATTAGTCTCTGGTTTCTTCAATTTCCAAAAGCCATATGTGATAGTTTATTAAGTGTGACTAAACATACATCAAATCTTTCATATTTGACAAAGATACAATTACAGTCACAAGGACATTATTTGATGAATAACATTCTTATAACTAATCAGTATAATATTTGTGTATGCAAAATAATATATAAGTACATGAATTTGTTAATGCCTTGTATTTGCTTTGTATATATCTATATATACTTTGGACTTTGAATGAAGAAACTGTTTCTCTTTTCTCTTTGTATTCCTAGTTTCTGATTCATAGTGAATGCTTAGTAATTGCTTATTGATTAATTGATTGAATAATAAGCTTTTATCTGCTTATGCATATCTAAACCTTAATGCATTCCTTTATATAAAGGTTTACCCTCTATATAGGGACATAGATTAATTGGAGATAATGAATAGGGGGAGTACATTAAGACTGAAGACTAAAAAATGTTTCTTATACATGTAAGAAAGAGCCAGGGTATAAAGGGCTTTAAACATTAGAGAAAACTTTAATTTGGAAGTAATAGGGAGTTATTGGAGTTTATTGAATGTGAGAGGGATGGTATGATCAGTCCTTGCACTTTAGAAATATTAATTTGACTGCTAAGTACAGGAAATACAAGTCAGAAAGACTAATTATAAGGTTATTTAATTAGACCAGGCATAAGGTAAAGATGATTTATACTAACATGGTATGTCAAAAGAAACAAAAGACCATCTATGAGAGATTAAAGAGAAAAAAATGACAAAACTAAACAATTGTTTGGAGAGGGATAAGAGATGGGAAGAAGTCAGGATGAAACCTGTATTGTAAGATTGTGTTATTGGGAGGTTGGTGGTATCCTAAATAGTTAACAGGAAAGTTAAAAAGAAAAGAGAGCTAGGAAGGAAGGAAGGAAGGAAGGAAGGAAGGAAGGAAGGAAGGAAGGAAGGAAGGAAGGAAGGAAGGAAACAAGGAAGGAAGGAAGGAAGGAAGGAAGGAAGGAAGGAAGGAAGGGAAGGAGGGAGGGATGGATGGAGGGAGGAAGAGAAGGAAAGGAAGGAAGGGAAGGAAGAAGGTAAGAAGGTAGTATTAACCCTGCAATGAGGGTAAAGGAGGAGAAACTCCAATAGAAAATGACACTAACAATATACTAGAATAGTTACCATGGATAGAGTATTGATTGAGTTTGTCCCATGCTGTAGTTCCCTGTCTCCATATTTGACATAATGGAGTAATAGTCTGAGAGAGGAACTCTTGACTCTTTGTGTGCTGAATATTCTACTTAAGAGAACAGGAAGCCATGCCAATAGTTTGTGTCTTAGTTCCCTGAACCAATTAAATCTTGACAATTGTTTCAATACCTTTTAAAGAAAAAGTCACCTAGCCTTTGTGTGGACAGATATCCCTCCTATGACATTCTAAAGAAAATCAATGTAATAAGAATGCTCCTATATCCACCAAATTATTTATAGAAACTTTTTTATTATAATAAAAACTGGAAATTGAATTGTTGTACATCAATTGGGATGACTAAAGAAACTGAGATACATGAATGTAATAAAATATTGCTGTACTGTAAAAAATCTCAATAAGCATAAGGAGATGAGCATTAATACCAAGAGAAGTAAGCAAAATGAGAAAAAATACACAATAACTACAACACAGTAAGTAGAAAAAAATCTGAACAAAACAGTTGAATATATTATAAAATATCAATAACAAAGTTTGACTCAAAGAAGAATTATAAGAAGCCCATTCCACCATCGTTTATTTGAATTAATGGAGGAATGTGGATGTAAAACATTGAATAAAATATCAGAATGTTTAGACATGATTAATTTTTTATGTCCCATCCCCTTTTTGAATTCCATAAGAGATTGATGTTTGAAAATGGGAAATTGATGTGATGCACTGGAAAAGTAAATGATATAAAAACATAATATATAGTAATTTTTTCATTTTTTAAAAATATGGGTTTTTGTTTTGAGGAGAAGTTTGAGTTCATAAAATGAGTTTTACAACTTCCCCAAAGGAAAAATCTGGCTCTCTCTCCTCTTTTATAACATTCTTTTTTCTGTCCAACCTGTCCAAGCTCTATACATCATTTATCTTACCGTTCACATTAATTTAGACAATAGATATTCTTCATTATTTTGTTGTTATTGTTATCCCCATGTGAATGGTTAGGGAAAACTTTTTTGAGTGGCCATACGTCTCTTCTCAGAAGTGTAACCATCCATAGGAAAAGCAAGTTCAACTTGGTCTTACATTGGTTCTCCTCCATGACAGGACTGATCACATTGGTTGGATATCTATATTGAATAACCATCTTCCTAAATTGTGTTCTGCTTAGTATTAATGATTAGATAGCTCATCTAACAATGTTATCTGTATCATTGTCTCTTTGAAAGAATCTTGAATTATTTTGTGTAAGAACAGAAATAACTTATTGAAAGAGAGCTTTTAAGGCAGCATTTTGTCATGAAGAATAAAGTGTTTTTTAAAAAATTACCAACAAAGAAGCTCAAGAGGAACTTTTAGCCTGTACAACTTTCAGTCAATTATCTAATTGTGGTAATAATATGCTCTGCTATGTAATATCACTTATGAAATTCTGTCTTTTGCCTCCTAATACTCTCATAGATCATTTCCCTAATGATTTGAATTTTAGCCTAAATGAGGAAATTGAGTCTTAAAAGGGGTTTTTTTGGAGAAAGCTTATAAAGTTCATGAAGTACAAGTAAAGATGATTTCTGTAGCTTAATTGCAGAATCTCTAGCATGTGTTCAGGCAAAATTGCCATGTTGCTTCAATTGCAGCAAATAGCTGTCCATTACTCATATCATACACTACTTGAAAAACAGTGCTTTATGCCACCATCAGATGAGAGACCCTGTGTTTATAATAAGCACTTTTATCATATCAATTCATGATAAAAGGTAGTGCCTCCCAGCTATTTGAAATCTCACAGTGATTTTTTGACTGGGAGGAAAGAGAGAAGAAAAATTCTACTTAAACAAAATATAACATTGTGTAATGACCAGATCATTTAGCCTTTTTTAAGACTCACAGACACTTATGTCACAGGAAGTACCCTATGGAAAAGTCATGTTTTGACTAAGCTCCTCATTGTTTTAGCCAGGATACATCAGTTTTATATAAACTAATGGGAAGAATTACAATACTTAAGTTTGACTCTGTTTTATCTTCTTCCCTCCATGTTTCATTGACTGAAATGAGAAGTAAAGAAAAGAGACAATTTGACAAAATATTTTATAGTACAACCTGAAAATGATTTTGCTATTTTTATGGGTCTATGATCTCAACAGTGTTATACTTCCTCCTGCAGAGAGATTACCACCCATCCACAACTAATTGTCTTATTCAATTATTTTCCATGTCTCAGTATAAATTCCCCATGGCAGGCCAATAAGGTATATAACTCAATCAGTATGGCCAATATGCTGAGGGATTTTCCCTACATTTCCAAACAGTAGAAAGAACAAATAAAAACCATGAGTTGTTCATGAGTTATCTCTTACTTTTCCAAAATGACCTTCTCACTTTCTTTCCCAATCACACATCTATTTTACTATATAATTCTAAATGCTTTTCCAGAATAAATCTACATTAATAATATGTTGCAGCTTATTTTTTCCTTCATGCACTTCTTAATTGCCCTTTGGGTGATCTACAACTTTAATTTTTCAGAGACTGATATCATATGACTCATATTCATCACTGGGAGATTATTGATATTCAAAAGATGGTGCTTTGTCCTAGGACTATAAGAAAACAATGAAGAATTTCCCAGATGCCATTTAGCCTCACATTTCTCCTCTTTTCCTATCCATTTCTGTGTCCAGTTCCTTTTTATCATCTTTTTAGAGTACTATATTAATCATAACCTTTTAATAGTGATGTTATACAAAATTGCATTGTTTCTTAGCATACAAAACAAAATTATAAAGAGATTAAAATATTCCTGAACTAACAAAAGTAAAATATATACACACACTTGGAAACTAACACATATTCTAAAATAATGTTTTCTTGGACAGCCATATATCTTTTTTTGAAAAAGAGGTCTAATATTTTGTTTAAGAATCATATAACTAATGCTGCTTTTGCATCTTCAGAATCATTATTTAAGTCATATTTCTTCCTGGAGAGAATTTGGTGATAGTAACAATGTTATTTTTATATATCTCTTTCCATAAAGGTCAATAACATGCTCTCTTTTTATCTCCATAAAATCATGCTACATTTACATTATTGTGTTCTATTTAGCACATTTTAGAAAAGACATATCTTGCTAACTAGAGAGTCCAGAAGAGAACATTTAGGATATTGAAAGACATTGGATTCATGTAAGGATAGACTGGAAGAATTAGAGATGTTTAGCCTAAAGAAGAGAAATCTTAGTGGATATGTGACAGGTGTCTTAAAAGTGTGTGAAGAGCTGTCTTGAATAAAAGGAATTAGACTTATTTTGCTTGAACCCAGAAGATAGAACCAGAAGTAAGGTCAGGAAATACAAAGAAATAAAATTAGGCTTAATATAAAGGAAGAAAAAACTTTCTAGTGATTAGAGTAAAAATATATTTAAAAAAGTAAAAATATCAAAAGACATAGTAGAGTTTCCCTTCTAATAGCTCTCTAAGCATAATCAGGAGGATCTCTCATCTGGTAAATTCCTAGCAGGGCTTCTTTTACTGGTCAAGGTTTGGATTATATAGTGCCTGAGGTTCTTTGCAACTCTGAAATTCTGTGACTCTATTAACATGCTCACTTAATCAATAGGATTCCTACCTGGCTTAGATTTAACACAATCAAGAAATTTTTATGTTGGTTCTCACTGCCTTTGTATTCCTTCTTTCATTTAAAGGAATAACTAAAAAGAGAGGATGTGGGTGGAATAAAGGGAGGCAGTAAAAAGGGGAGGCACCAAGAGGAAATAGATGAATTATTGTATGCATAGAAAATGTGTTTTTGACTAGGGTTTTCATTTAAGCATCAGGAAAATGTAATTTATAGGTTTCCCTATGGAAACAATGGCTGTATGCATACATGATTATCAGACAATGCACATAAAAGGTTGGGGGGATTTCATAGAAGCATAAAATCACATGACTCAATAGATTCTAAAGACCTCATCCTGCTGAATCAAGGAAGAATGGCACTTAAGACTTCCTACAAATGGTTTTCCATCCTTTAAAAAATAGTTAAAATGTATATAAAAAGAGAATTTCTCAAGGGATTGTAATTTTCTGGGGAAAATATTCAGGAATGTAAATGAAAGCCAGTTTGCAGCTTCAATTCACAAGAGTAGCCTATTCTTGTGTTGTTTTTTTTTCTTCTCAGTTTTGCAGAATTCTGGATTTGAGTTATTTTGAATAAGTATATGTACTTTTAAGTGCTTCTGCAAACTGAACTGTCTTTTCTTTTCAGCCAGTCTTCACTAAAACAGTATGGTTCTGCACTGGGATTGGGGGAAGGTGGATGGATAGTCAAATTGCCCTAATACACCAAATTATTATCATTTTAATTCATCTATAACTCAGAAAAAGAGTATCAAGTATATTTATGGGAGGTAATGAGGCATTTCAAAATATATATACTCATATATACACCTGAAGAAAGCTCAAGGAAAAATTGAAAAACACTTTCAGTGATATTGACATCATAGAAAATATTAGGAATAAATTTGACTAATGCTCCTAAACTAACTCTTCATTAAAGGGACCAAAATGTAATTTTAATGTATTCTCTGTAGCTGTAATGTGTTCTTTTTATTGTTGTTGTTCCAGTTAAAAACTTTCAAGAAATTGAGTGTTTGTGGTAGGGGGGAAATAGCCTTCAGTAACACCCAGAACTCAATTTTCACATTAATACAATGAGTCAACATGTGGAATTTTATACACAAAGGATTTAGTTCTTTAAAAAAAAAAAGGAGAGGACAAAAATGAAACACTACTAAATGGAAAGGCTCTTTCAACATTTTTAAATTACTATGACTATATATCATGAACCGTATCTCTGCTATGACCTGTTTTCCCCTTACTATTATGATAATTTTTGATGTTTTAGCGAAATTGTATTTATGTGATACTTTCTGGCATATTGCTGAATCCTAGGTCAAACTGTGGTATGCAACAATAGTAATATTACTGAAATGATTTTAACTTAATCATTCAAAGCATGTGGGAATGGAGTAGGTGAAAAAAAGTATCTTCATATATCTCTGCTAATCATGTCTTCTTTTGATTTCCTGTTAAAACATATACATATATATATATATATATATATATATATATATATGAACCCTATATATATGATTATAGCTAGCAAATCAGTGTCAATCATTGTGGGAGGTAGATTTTATATGAAAATTCCTTATATGAATTATATGTGAGCAACTGGCTTGCAAGCATTCAACCTATCTAAAGGTAATATCCTAGATCAGAGGTTCTGACATAAAAAGGAATTATTTGGGAACTCTATATGATGTTGATCACTGTGAGGTTTAGAACTACTCTGAAGGCCCTTAGAGCTATGCTCTTATGGCTCTTTTTTGCTGCTTGCTTGTTCCATTAATGCCATATAGCACATAAAGCATGTCTATCAAGCAGAGATTAAGAAGCTATATATGGGCATTAACAGAATTCTCTGGGCAGACCCTAGAGTGACTATGATCATGTCTGTCACACGAACTTGTCTCAGATGAGACATTCATATCTGTAAAGGCTCTTCAAGCCTTCATATTGTAAGCCAATTGGCTTACTCTTGGGGTTTTCTTAGGATCAGTAAAAATCCAACCACATATCAGAAACTAGGAAACAGGATGTAAAGGAAGCAGAAAAAGAAATGATTAGCTGGGTTTTTTTTTTTATTTAATAGCCTTTTATTTACAGGATATATGCATGGGTAACTTTACAGCATTAACAATTGCCAAACCTCTTGTTCCAATTTTTCACCTCTTACCCCCACCCCTCCCTAGATGGCAGGATGACAGTAGATGTTAAATACATTAAAATATAAAGTAGATACACAATAAGTATACATGACCAAAATGTTATTTTGCTGTACAAAAAGAATCAGACTCTGAAATATTGTACAATTAGCTTGTGAAGGAAATAAAAAATGCAGGTGGGCATAAATATAGGAATTGGGAATTCAATGTAATGGTTTTTAGTCATCTCCCAGAGTTCTTTCTCTGGGCGTAGCTGGTTCAGTTCATTACTGCTCCATTGGAAATGATTTGATTGATCTCGTTGCTGAGGATGGCCAGGTCCATCAGAACTGGTCATCATATAGTATTGTTGTTGAAGTATATAATGATCTCTTGGTCCTACTCATTTCACTCAGCATCAGTTCGTGTAAGTCTCTCCAGGCCTTTCTGAAATCATCCTGTTGGTCATTTCTTACAGAACAGTAATATTCCATAATATTCATTTTTTTTTAATTTAATAGCCTTTAATTTACAGGATATATACATGGGTAACTTTACAGCATTAACAATTGCCAAACCTCTTGTTCCAATTTTTCACCTCTTACCCCCACCCTCCCTAAATGGCAGGATGACCAGTAGATGTTAAATATATTAAAATATAACTTAGATACACAATAAGTATACATGACCACAACATTATTTTGCTGTACAAAAAGAATCAGACTCTGAATTATTGTACAATTAGCTTGTGAAGGAAATCAAAGATGCAGGTGTGCATAAATATAGGGACTAGGGAATTCAATGTAATGGTTTTAGTCATCTCCCAGAGTTCTTTTTCTGGGTATAGCTAGTTCAGTTCATTACTGCTCCATTAGAAATGATTTGGTTGATCTCGTTGCTGAGGATGGCCTGATCTATCAGGACTGGTCATCATCTAGTATTGTTGTTGAAGTATATAATGATCTCCTGGTCCTGCTCATTTCACTTAGCATCAGTTCGATGTAAGTCTCTCCAGGCCTTTCTGAAATCATCCTGTTGGTCATTTCTTACAGAACAGTAATATTCCATAATTTTCATATACCACAATTTATTCAGCCATTCTCCAACTGATGGACATCCATTCAGTTTCAGTTTCTAGCCACTACAAAAGGGCTGCCACAAACATTCGTGCACATACAGGTCCCTTTACCTTCTTTATAATCTCTTTGGGATATAATCCCAGTAGTAACACTGCTGGATCAAAGGGTATCACAGTTTGATAACTTTTGAGCATAGTTCCAAACTACTCTCCAAAATGGTTGGATTCGTTCACAACTCCACCAACAATGAATCAATGTCCCAGTTTTCCCACATCCCTCCAACAATCATCATTATTTTTTCCTGTCATTTTAGCCAATCTGACAGGTGTGTAGTGTATCTTAGAGTTGTCTTAATTTGCATTTCTCTGATTAATAATGACTTGGAGCATCTTTTCATATGACTAGAAATAGTTTCAATTTCTTCATCTGAGAATGGTCTGTTCATATCCTTTGACCATTTTTCAATTGGAGAATGGCTTGATTTTTTATAAATTAGAGTTAATTCTCTATATATTTTGGAAATGAGGCCTTTATCAGAACCTTTGACTGTAAAAATATTTTCCCAGTTTATTGCTTCCCTTCTAATCTTGTCTGCATTAGTTTTGTTTGTACAAAACCTTTTCAGTTGGTATAATCGAAATTTTCTATTTTGTGATCAGTAATGATCTCTAGGTCTTCTTTGGTCATAAAGACCTTCCCTTCCACAGGTCTGAGAGGTAAACTATCCTGTGTTCCTCTAATTTATTAATAATTTCATTCTTTATGCCTAGGTCATGAACCCATTTTGACCTTATCTTGGTGTATGGAGTTAAGTATGGATCAATGCCTAGTTTCTGCCATATTAGTTTCTAATTTTCCCAGCAATTTTTATCAAACAGTAAGTTCTTATCCCAAAAGCTGGAATCTTTGGGTTTGTCAAAGACTAGGTTGCTAATATTTGTTGACTGTTTTATCCTTGAACCTAATCTATTCCACTGATCAATTAATCTATTCCTTAGCCAATACCAAATAGTTTTGGTAACTGCTGCTCTATAATATAATTTTAGATCTGGTACAGCTAAGCCACCTTCATTTGATTTTTTTCATTAATTCCTTGAAATTCTTGACCTTTTGTTTTTCCATATGAACTTTGTTGTTATTTTTTCTAGGTCATTAAAATAGTTTTTTGGGCTCTGATTGGTATAGTGCTAAATAAATAGATTAGTTTAGTTAATATTGTCATCTTTATTATATTTGCTCGCTATCCAAGAGCATTTAATATTTTCAATTGGTTAGATCAGACTTAATTTGTGTGAAAAGTGGTCTGTAATTTTGCTCATAAAGTTTCTGATTTTCCCTTGGCAGATAGATTCCTAAATATTTTATATTATCAGTAGTTACTTTAAATGGAATTTCTCTTTGTAACTCTGACTGTTGGATTTTGTTAGTGATATATAAGAATGCTGATGACTTATGTGGGTTTATTTTATAACCAGCAACTTTGCTAAAGTTGTGGATTATTTCTAATAACTTTTTAGTAGAATCTCTGGGGTTCTCTAAGTATGCCATCATGTCATCGGCAAAGAGTGATAATTTGGTTTCTTCAGTGCCTATTCTTATTCCTTTAATCTCTTTCTCAGCTCTTATTGCTAAAGCTAGCATTTCTAATACAATATTAAATAGTAACGGTGATAGTGGGCAACCTTGTTTCACTCCAGATCTTATTGGGAATGGTTGCAGTTTGTCTCCATTACATATGATGCTTACTGATGGTTTTAAATAGATGCTGCTGATTATTTTAAGGAAAAGTCCATTTATTCCTATACTCTCAAGTGTTTTTAATAGGAATGGATGTTGGATTTTATCAAATGCTTTTTCTGCATCTATTGAGATGATCATATGGTTTTTGTTAATTTGGTTATTAACATGGCCAATTATATTGATAGTTTTTCTAATATTGAACCAGCCCTGATTAGCTGTTTTTCAAAGAGAACAGAAAAAAATGGGAAAAATAAAATTGGAAGGATAAAGGAAGAAAAGTTTAAGGAGTCAAAAATTTTGGCAAGAAATATAAGTGAAAAAGGTTAGAAACATAAAAACCCCACAGAATAATAAATAAAATTATATTCGTCTACTTTGCATGTGAGGAAAATGAGGAAAATTTAGGGTGATTAAGTTAGTTCCTTAAGGAGAAATAAGTAAAAAGTAGTAGAATCCAGAGTTCATTTCTAGTATTTTGGTTTTAAGTTTAGTGCTATTTCCAGAAGACTGTACCACAGATAATTTTTTTTCCCACAAGCTGTTATGTCACAGTTTTCTTTTATTGTACTGACTCAGTTTCCCTAATTATCCTGACCCAGTCCTGACTCAGTTTCTCTGCTTCAGTTTATAATTATCAATTCAAAGTTCAGTCCTGCAAAATGGCCCCACTCTTTATCAGAATATTTGTTAAGGATAAAAGATCTTATGTTTTAGAATATCAGAATGCCTCTCCCCATCCCAAGCTATTGGAATGTCAGATACTGTCTTATCAAGATGCTTATCCCCATGTCCAGGTGACATGGCCTCCCTCTATTACGTCATCCCTCTCCAGAGGCTCACCCCGCCCTGTCAGAGTCCCATTCTGCTCTCAGCACCCTGACTCTACCCCTGCCTCAATCTACCCCCTGAGTCTAAGCCATGTGTATATAGGTCATTGAGAACTCACATTGTTGGTTGGATTCTTGGAGATGATAGTCTCATTCAGCCCTGACCAAACCATGCATCCATTTGGTCCCAGTAAATCTCTCCCTTTTAAATAAATTATTAATTTGTTTATAAATATTTATTTCCAATCTCTAGCTTGCCTCAGTATCTCAGGAATTACAAAGTATAACAAAGTGAGTAAAATATGGAAGTTTTCATTCAATTATGTTGGTTCTTCAAGTGCTACATAGCAAATTTTGGTTCTATGTCTCATGAGCATATTTATCCTGATGCTTGTAAGAATAATAAATAAGGCATTCCTAAGGGCATAGAATTTCAGAACAGAGAAGGACAAAAAAGATCATAAAACCCTCTTACTTTACATCTATGGAAACAGAGTCCCAAAGAGACAAAAAGAACTTACTCAAAGTTGCATGACCCTTTGCTATGATAGTAGATCTTTTTTCTTAATTTTAATGTTTTTATGAAAATTAATGTAAGCAAAAAATCAAATAAATGCATTTGTATCTGGTATTATCTATTTAGAATTAAAAAGTAAATGATTATATAATATAGTCTATAGGAAATAAGTCTAGAAGTTAGTGTCCTCAGAACTGGTTCTGAGACTAACGCTGTCACAAATTTAATTATGACCTTGGTTTTATTACTTAACTGTTCTGTTCCTCAGTTTCCTTGTCAAATAAGGATTATCATATCTGCCTTACAAATCTCACAAGTTTATTGGGAGAATAAAATGAACTCATAGACATGAAAGGACTTTGAAAAATGAAAAGTGTTATGTAAATAGATGATTATAATCACACAACCAAACATTTTGAAGTAGTAAGTCACACATGCCCTTTCATTACCCAGTTAAATATCTTGGTATTCAGTGAACATAGTGATGCAAGATAAGGAGAGACTATGTTTGGGGACAAGGATAAATTCATTTCCATAGTTCCAAGTTTCTAGACAAAGCATACAAGGATATTTAGTTAGCATGCTTCCTCCTTTCATTCTGGAAAAGTACAAACAGGTTATACCAGAAGCTCATGAGTAAAAAATTGCCTTCACAAAATATTCCAGAAGGGATCCAAGAATATTCATGTAGAGTTCAACTCAATTCAATTCAAATGACAAATATGCACACATATATGTATGTGTGAATATGTACATGTATATGCATATACATATACAAAATGCATGTTTATATACATGTATTTCATATACAAAGTACATGTATTTATACATATATATACATGTATTTTGTATGTGTGTATATATATATACACTTATCTATGTATTTGCATGTAAGTATATATATATATATATTTATGTTATACATGTATATTGTTTGTATATTATATGTGTGTATATATACATTATTAATGCCATATATATGTAAATGTAAATATATGTGTGTGTATCTATTCAGTTAGACATATTTATCTCTATGTTCCTAACCAAGTCACTTAAACTTTAAGTTTTCCCTGCTTGTAAATGGGAATCAAAATAGCACCTACTTCACAGTATTCTTTCGAGGATTAATAGTTAATGTATGTAAAATTCTTTGCAACTTTAAAATAATACACAAATGCTAGTTATTTTATACAAATATGTATGAGAGAGAAAGTGAGATATGGTTTCCATTCTCCTTTGGTTTTTCATTTCTTGCAAGTTTGAGCTGCCTCATCCCTCTTTTTTTTTCCTCCTTCCATTCAATTCCCTGTACTTTTCTTTACAGAAGTAACAACTTCTTCACCCTAACAAAATTCCATCTCCTTTTCCCTGGACAGCATTCACAGCAGGTAGCTTTACCATCAAGTGAGGTAGAAATTTTATATGTCAAACAGACTGGTGGGAAAGGCCCCTGGAGTCAAAAGAAGATGAACGATGTCTCTCTGTCTACATGTCCTTGTTTCACAGCAACTAGCCAAGCAAGCATGCCTTTCTTCAGGGGCATTGCTATGAAGTACAGTCAAATAACATTCTGAAATCTTCGTGTAAAACCTTAGTCCTCCTATAAGTCTCTCTTGTTAGCTTAGAGAAGACTTTAGGCCACAACAAGCAGAAAATGGTCTTTGAAATATTTCTTATTTATGTTCCTTCCTATTGTTTGTCTTTGGGGTGGAAAAATAAAAAGTGAGTACCAATATTCTTCAACATTATACAAGGATTACAAAGTAAGAAGTACATCAGGAAAAACCTCTAGTCCATTTTGTAAACTAGGAAGCCCTCTGCCATAAGATTTTAGACATATAGTTACTGTAATTCCCATCACCATTTTGCCTCTTGATTTTGATCAAAATACATGGTTTTGTAACATATTGAACTTCTCAAAAAGTTTCATCCTACTATCTATATTATAGACTTGTCAGAATAACAGGTGAGGACATTCATTTTCATATAAAGATAGAGATAGATGATAGATTATTAATAGAAATAGATAGATATTATCATAAGAAACAGAATAACAAAATAACTAGTGTAGTTGTTCTTTGAGCCAAGAAGTTTTGAATTCAGATCTCTAAAATATATTTGTTATGTGACTGGGAAACTCTCATAAACTCTCAGTGTTTTAGGTTGCAGAAAAAGTGCTAACATAATAAAGGAGGAAGTTTTCCCACCTTGATAATCCTTTTACCACAAAAATTTATAGTTGAAGGTTTTAATCCTGTCACTATATATCTGTGATCTTCTTCTGATATACTCTGAGGTCAGGGATTGTTTTTGATTTCATTTTTGTATGCTTAGTACTTAGCACAGTAGATAGCACTTTTCTAAGTGCTTAATAGATTCTAGTTAGTGAATTGTTTGGTGAATTCTTCTTGAATTCTTCAGAAAACAAACCAACAAATAAAATAAACAAAAAACAAGACCTGCCTTCCTGTCAAGGACACACAGATCTAAATGAATTCATAGGTATCTTATGAATCCCATATATATATATATATATTTAAAGGTCGATAATGTTGACTGCAATTATGATAGAAATGATCCATAAATAAAGTACATGCTATTTTCCTTTTGTTTAACATAGATTTTGGTTTTGCTGCCCCTTGGATGCTATACAAACTATTGTTTAATCATCACAGGTTCTAATATCAGAATACATTGGACAAGGGGTGAATGGAGTATTCAAGGACTGGAATCTCTGGTGTGAGGGATTGTCTAACTCTACAGGATTGCTCATCCATCTCTGGTATCCATCTTCACCCAGTTATCACCTGTGACTCCAACAAGCATAGTATGCACAGAGGTCTCACTCATCTCAGCAAATGGACTAGGCCAAGTTGAAGGTGACCAAGATGTCTCAAAGCCATTGGTGAGGTAAGGGGTTATCTACCCCAAGCATATGAAAATTGTCTCTAGGAATTAGCAGATGATAATAATTTGTTCCAGTAGCCACGGAAGCAGATGAAGAAGCTACTGTGAAGTGCTTAGAGATTAGTCAGATATGGAACATACCAAAGTCTTTCCCAGCATCCTGGAACATGATCAGTCACATTGACTTTTGACTTGCCACTGAGCTTGCATGACTCTGGAAGAGAGAGTGAGGTTGATAATTTTGTGTAACTCTGCCTTACTTAAATCCAGTCCACATACCAATCTAATACATAACGTGTGATGTTATCAGTTCTCTGAAAATGAAGGACAAACAACATTGAACACAATATAGAAACATGATGTGGTAAATTCTAATAAATTTTCCTTCATGTTATTTATGGATAATTTCTACATTATCTGTCATTTAAAATTTAAGGATATGAGAACTTTTGGAAGAGTATATAAGGCATATACATTTAATTCTTAAAAGGAAAGACATTTTATAAATGTCATGTGAAGTAAGTGCAGTTATTAATTGCCATTTTACAGATGAAACTAATGCTCAAAGAGTTTATGAAACTTGCTGTCGTTTTTATTTGTCCTTCATTTCAAAGAGGACAAATGATATCACAGGATGATGTCTTAACATGCATGAATTGTATTTAACTGGGGCAGAGTTGCACAAATTCATCAGTCTCACTCTCTTTTCTAGAGCAATTAAAGTATAGTGGCAAGGCAAGAGTAAGGATGATTGGTGACGCCCCAGGATTCAGTGGGTACCCTGATGTCCATTCTGTTGGGGAAATTTTCACATGCTTGGGGTAGATGTCTCTCTAACTCATCAATGGATTTCAGGACTATTGGTTACTCTCAACCTAGTTTAGCCTACCTGCTGAGATGGTTTCACTAAATAATGGCCATTTGTGCACCATAAATCTTCTTAGATTCACCAATGACCATTGGGTAAAGGTGAACACCAAAAGCAGAAGAGCAGACCTGAAAAAAATCTCAGCAAGTCTTCATGCTAGAGAAGCTAATTTTCCATGAACACTCTATAACCCTCTGTTCCTCAGGGTTATAGCACTGGTAAAAAGGTGGGAATACGAAGTCAGATCTTCATTTCTCTAATTTCAGTACTCACCTAGTTGCCCTAGATCCAGAACTTCAAGGTGATTCATGAATAATTAGCAAAGTACCTGATCAGTTTTTTCTCTCATGCAAGTCTGATCTCATATTCTTTAACAGATGGTATCAAATATATTTATTATTAAAAGATGAAAACATCTGTGACCCCTCCAAGTATACCAATTAAAAATTTGTGTATTTTGTATGACTGCAAAAAAGTCACAAAATATTTTTAAAAGAATATATTGATTGAGTATGACATTTCTAGACATTTAAAAAACAATTCCTTATTGAATCTGTATTGGGAGGGAGGGAAGGAGAGAGACAGAGACAGAGAGAAAGAGAGGGATTTATACTGTTTTATTGATTATCCTAAAGTCTTTGGTTCAGTTCAAACTCAAGATATTGGTCACATCCTCAAAATATGTCAAAATAGACTCAAGCATGAGGACATTAAAGTATTTGATGTTTACATAAAAAACTGCTCTACTTTAAATACACCATTAATACAATAATATCATGAACAATTAATGTAAAATGTGGCATTTTTGAAAGAGAAAGTTTAAAGTCCTTCTCATTTTATCCTCTTCAAAGTCCATTAACATCACTTCTGAACAGAACTGAATATGACTTTCAGGTAAAAGAAGATTTTCAAAAACATCATATCAATCACTTGATATACCTGTATAATAGTTGTCATGTGGAGACACATAGGAGGAGGAAAGTCCCATTTTAGTTACAAGATTCTCCAGCATCAAATGAAAAGAGGCTGATTTTAATGAATGAGTGACTTAGAGTGTTAACCCTTCACAAGATGTTAACTCTTCCCAAACTCTTGCTTCTTTCCAGGTATTGTTGGCCTATGGGACTATAAATTAAGGTAAATATCATAAAAAACTACTCTCAAAAATCATTACAAGGTTAAAAACTATATTGCTTTTAAATTGTGATTAATTCCTAAGGATAAAAGAAATGCAAATTAAAACTTCTCAAGTTTTAATGTACAACCAGAAAAATGACAAAGCTGACAAAAGATAGGCATAATTAATGTTGATCAGACGCAGGAAAGACATTCTCTCTTATTTAGTTTAGGTTCTAGAAACAATTCTAGAAAACAATTTAAAATTATGCTTTTTTAATAATTGACTAAAATGTTCATGTCCTTTGACCCATATATCCCACTTTTAAGTATGTTACATACCAGCAAAGTCAAAAACCAAACAAAAAAAATTTGCGTGACTATATTTAAATACTTATATACTATAAGAAACAATTAGTATTAAGAATTCAGAGAAGAATGTGAAGACAAGAATTGATGTAGCTTGAAGTGAGCAGAACCAGTAAAACAATATCCACCACAAGTCTAATAATGTAACATAAAAAACAGAAAAGAAAATGCAGCAATACCATGTAATTTAATGAACAATGTTGTCCCCAAAGAAAAGGAAAAAAAAATGTACTTCTTTCTATGCCAAAATGCAAGACCATGGATATGAAAAAACACATATATTGGCAGACCCTGTCAACCTGCTGATGATTGTCATTGACCTTTTTTTCCTCTCTCTCTCTTTTAAATTATTTGCCATAAGAGATGGTTCAATAAATGAAAAGAGGATTATATTTAAAAAATAAAGTTGATTCATGATATCATCCAATATCCTGGTGACTCAGAGTCATCAAAAAATAGGGACTTTTCTTGGATAGAAACTTTTCATGAGCCACTTCCATTCTGACCATTCCAGTGCAAAGCCACTAGAATGATAGAGATATTTAATGTGGAATAGTTAAGACATATTGCCATAGCAAATTAAACTTCATAAAGCCTTTTCCTCACAATGAACCTGTGAAGTATATGATATAGATATGATTATCTCTACTTGATATGTGAGGAAATTAAGACTGAGAGAATTAAATTTCTTATGTGAGGTTGCTAAGGTTTTGTTTTGGGTTATTTTTTCATCCAGTTGATAGTTTCTTATCCTAGTAAACTACAATGAATACTGAGTTTTTTTTTCTTTTTTCAAATTCAATAATTTTACCACAATGTCACACTCTTTTGATCACCATCTCCAAATATGTGATGTGCTACACAATGACAAGTTATTCTTCCTGAATTGAGTGGAGAGATCTAAATTTAATGAATGAAAATCCTAAGCTCATCTAAGTTCAATAAAAGGAAGAATTTCTGTTAATTACATATCTCTAAAAATTAAATTCATCATCTTATATGGCAATAAATATTCTGTAACTGGAGGTGATTCAAAGAAAACTATGTGCCTGCTTCCTAGGAATGTGGCAAACTATGATGGTCCTCAAGATTCCATGGTGTCTCAAGATATGCAGAAACAAAAAAACTGCATGTGTGTATGTGTGTGTGTGAGAGAGAGAGAAAGACAGACAGACACAGAGAGACATAGAGAGACAGAGACAGAGAGACAGGGACACAGAGAAACTTCATGTATGTGTTTGTGTATGTGTGTGTGTGTGTGTGTGTGTGTGTTATGCATTGTCTTGATGGCAGAAATAAGAGAGAATGAGAAAAGGTAGCCAGTAGGAAAAAAAGAGTTAAGGAAAATAGGAAAAAAATAATCTCCCAGTAGAGATACATTTGGCAGTACTAACAAATACCTCCAACACTCTGATTTCCCATGTGACAATCTCAGATAGCAAGGCCCAGACCGCCAAACCAAAATGGATGACAATAATTAGATTCTGATGAGTGAAAGGCCTACATGAGGGCCAATGTTTCTGGAGGAGTTAATGAAAGGAAAGGAAATAGTCATATTCACATTGGTTGTAAAATGGATACAGACCTCAAAGAACCTTTTAAACAGGCTTCTTCACACTCACCTAAAGCATATATAAAGTCAAGAGGGAAGGAGGAAATAACACACAGAAAATTGATCACAAGTGGAGAATTTTAATATGTGCACACTTCCAGTAGTAAGATTCAGGGTCACCCAGAGCTATTATTCAAAGTCAGTATCAGACCATTTAATTTTCTGCTTCAGTTCCTCTCTTCTTCTCTCCCCCAACCTCAGCCTTATGGCCATATACCACCTTCCCCTCGCTCTCTCTTTCTTTCTTCTTTTTTTTTTTTCCTCCTGTCCTTCTGCCTCCTTTAAGCACTGTTTGTGCTCTAAATGGAATTTTATGACTGAAATCCCCAGGTACTGTATTCATCCCCCTTAATGAAATTCTGGTTGTAGAGAGTGCTAATAGCTCAACAAGCATTTTATGGCCAATATAAAGAAACTGTGTATTACAGTTTAGAATATCCTCAGCAGCCAACTTGGTAAATAGTAAGGAGAACATGGAGTGTACTGTTATTGCGATGATTGATTTTGAAGGACTTTCATCTCAGCTGCTCCCCTCCTCTATTCACCTTCCCCAATTTTGTCCTGACTAGAATGACCAGAATCCACTTTCAGTTGGACTCCCAAAGCCAAGTATGAAACAAATTGCATAGTGACAGGTAACAAATGTGAAGGGAATGAAGCTGCCAGAGGCTAAGCTATGCCAGCATGCTAATCTGCTCAGAACAAATGACAATGGGAAGTATCTAAAAATATACTTGTTCCCCTGAAACTCACTGGTCATCTTTCATTTATCTGTAACCTGGTTTAGATAGAGCCCACTTTCATTTCTTTATTTCACATCCCAAATGGAAATATCTTCCCAAACCCTTGATCACACTTATTTTCAAAATCAATAGCTTCCCCCCTCCATTTTCCCCCATCAATCCAATTCCAGTTTTGCTCCATTTTGTTTTGTTTTTAATTTCTGTCTGAGGATCTTTGCAAGTGAATAATCACAGGTATGTGCAATAACTGAACTAATGAGTCAAACCAACTATTCCTCCCAATAGCCCAGCCACTGCCTCTTGTGTTCATCCTAGTGGAAGAACTAATAAACTGTATAAGTTTGTTATTTGTTTTTAAAAAGAGAGTCTAGTAGAGAATATCATAATGTACGAAGAGAAATATGCATTGTTCTTCACATCAATAGGAATGGTTAGAGATATAAACTTTAGGATAACTATTCAGCCTTGTGGTTATTCCATTATGCTTTGAAACATAACTATGTCTACTTTCCCACAAAAATCAATAAAAATAATGATTTTGAAATAAATATTTCATTTCAAAATCTACAGAAAACAGCTTAGTGCTAAATTTTGATAATAACAATACTAATTCATTCTAATATTATAACATAGGGGACTGGCACATGTTCAACATTAATCTATTTAGGTGACTTCCCACATCCTTTCATGGGGGAGCCTAGAAAGGCTGTTTCCAAAGAAGTTTATGATACATGAAAAGGAAGGCCTTTGAAGAGACTGTGAAACTCATGTAAAAATTCTGTGATTCTTCCTGGCAGTTCAATCATGTGGTTAGGAGAAACCTTTTTTGAATTACCTACATGGCCAGAACTAGGGACTTAATTAGAAAGACCTGAGTCAGCTTGAATTTGGTCTCTTCACTTCTACTCTTCAATTGTATTCTTGTGCTATGATTCCTTCTTGTATACTGTCTGATGGGAAATAATGCTGTAATGGGAGGGCTAGGGCCTTCTTCCCATTCAGTGTGACCGAGAAGCAGACCTTGGCCTTTGATCTCTACATTTGTTCTTTTTGCTTTAGCTGAAATTATTTGAGCTTTCAGTCTTTGAGTTTAGGAAGAGAATAAGGGTTTGGAGCTTCCTAAAATATGAATTTTTCAGCCACTAGTACACAGAAATCTTCATCACTAGTACACAAAAGAATAAGGAGCAATCTTTAGTACCCAACCTAGTAAGTAGACATTATGAGAACTTATGCAACTACCAAGACATATGCATATGACCTTGGTCAGGCCTTTGTTATGTAGAAACAATTGAGGCTACTCTACTAGAGACTAAGGTAGTATAAGGGAAAAGCCCAAGGTGCTAGGTGGAAACTTTATATTTTTGTTCTTATTACATATTCAAAACAATATTTCTTTGTAAAAATTAATGATTTTAAGAGCTTTAATGGAATTGCCATATTAGACACTGGCACCCAACAGGAATAAAAAGTTGATGTCATAAGTCAATAGCAGCAGAAAAAGAGATTTCCTTATACTTCTCAAGATATCCTAGAACCTAGAGGGACAGATGTAGTCACTTGATTCTTGAAGGATGTAGCAGAGTGAACCTACTGCAATAGAATGTTTTCCTAATGAGAAACTGGGTTTTTTCCTTCTCAACAACTCTATTACGTAGTTAATACAACTTATTGGTACAAATTTGTGATTTCATGGTGTGGGAATTAATTCACTATACTAATGAAGCATGCAGTTAGTGAATTGTGTTGGACTTGGAATAAGGAAGATGACTTTAAACACTTACAAGGTCTTCAATAGTGAGCAAGTCATTTAGCTCCTCTGAAGCTCAGTTTCCTCATCTGTAAAATTAAGGAGTTCAGTTTGATGACCTCTTAACAATCCTTTAGCTCTAAGTGTATGATCAGCACTATTATACAACTGAGAGAGTTGCCTGGAATTTACTGAGAATCTCAGTGTAAATATGTGTCTAAAACAGAACATGAACCCAGGTTTTCCTTAGTTCAAGGCTAGATGTCTATTATAATATTTTTCCTATAAACACAAATTGTCACATTATTCCAGTGAAGAAATGAGAAAATTGAATGTCAGAAAGGTTCTGTGATTTTTTCCAATACAGCACAACTTAAAAACAGCCAGATATTATAACTATGGACTCCACTCTTAATAAAGCCCAAGAAATACAAATATCACATTGTTAAACATTTTTATTTAAAGTTTTGAGTTTCAAGCTACCCCTCCCCTCTATTTTGGAGGCATTCTGATATTGATCATACATGTACAATTATGTAAAACATTTTCTTATTAGTCATTTTGTACAAGAAGATTCAAATGAGAGGAAAAAAAATAGTGGGTGAGAAGGAAAGGGAGGAAGGAAGGAAGGAAGGAAGGAAGGAAGGAAGGAAGGAAGGAAGGAAGGAAGGAAGGGAGAGGGCGAGGGAGAGAAGGAGGAAAAGAGGGAGGAAGAGAGGGAGGGAGAGAGAGAGGGAGAGAAAGAGGGAGGAAGGAAGGAAGAAAGGAAGTGAAGAAGGAAGGAAGAAAGGAAATGAGGAAGGAAGGAAGGAAGGAAGGTAGGAAGGAATGAAGGAAAAAACAAAAAAAATGCAAAAAGAGAGAGAGGGAGTTCTGTTCACTTTATAGTGTGTCAGGTCATGTAAGTCATTCCAGGTTTTTCTGCAATCATCCTGCTTGTCATTTCTTGAAGCACAATAATATTCTGTTGCAAACAAATGGTACAGCTTGTTTAGACATTACTCAATTGATGAGCATCTCTTTGATTTTCAGTTCTTAGTCATCACAAAAGAGCTGCTATAAATTGTTTTGTCTAAGTAGACTCTTTCCCTTTATTGGATGTCTTTGGGATATAAACCTAGCAGTAGTGTTGCTGTATCAACAGGCATACACATTTTTATAATCCTTTGGGCATAGTTCCAAATGGATGTCCAAAATGGTTCAATCAGTTCACAACTCTGCTACCTGGATTTTAGTGTCTCAGTTTTCCAACATCCTCTCAAATATTCAACAATTTCCTTTTTTTATCATAGTTGCAAATCTGATAGGTATGAGGTAGTACCTCAGAGTTGTTTTAATTTTTGCATTTCAATAATCAAATGCCATTTAAAACATTTTTATGACTATAGACAGCTTTGATTTTTTTGTCTCAAAATTCCCTGTTCATATACTTTGACTATTTATCAATTGGTTAATGACATATATTTTTATAAATTTGACTCAGTTGTTTATAGTTTTGAGAAATGGGCCTTTATCAGTGTAAGGAATGCTAGTGAGGAATCCCAGTGAGTCTTCGCCATGCCTTTGTGTAAATTTGTTTGCTGAGAACATTAGAACATGCTCACAATTATCTGATAGAATCTCAAAAAGCACTACAAGAAGGGTTGGCCATATTTTTGATACCTTAATTAATGAGTATCCTTTACTGCAGATCTATGTTTACCCCAGAAACATCTCAAGAGCCACATATCAAATGAAAATATTTAGTATAGTGCCTTCTTTGTTCTCAGCCTATAAAATTCCCTTAGTAGAAAGAGACTTTGAAGATCTGGCTAGAGAATGCTGTACAGCTTGCCTAGCAATGGCTCCCATTCAAGACTAAATAGCTGTGACTATGAGTTCTCCCAGTCAAGAAATTCAGATGTTAGTGTTTCTTCAGAGTGGTGATGATGTATGTTATATGTTATTTGTCTGTTTGTTATAGTATCTTTATGGCCACTATGTTTGTTAATTGTATATTGCTTTTGTGCTACAAGTTTCATCTTCCCTTAAGTCTTATTTAAATCAAGACTCTGAACCAAACAATAAATTTGTACCCACCCCCTTTAAGACTATGTTTGTTAAATGTAAATCCCAACCAAGATTAATTTTACAATCAGAGACAGTTGTTACAATTTTTTCCAATTTTCTACTTTCCTTATAATTTTGGTTACATTGATTTTGTTTTTGCAAAAGTGCTTTAATTTTATATCACCAAAATTATCTATTTTGCATATCTTAATCATTTCTATGGCTTTCTAAGATCCTAACTTCTTCCCTTATCCATAAATATAACAGATAAAATATTCTATGCTCTCTTAATTTGCTTATGATATCACCTTTTATGTGTAAGTTATGTGTCCATTTTTACTCAATCTTAGTATACAGACTGAGATCTTGGTCTATCCCTAGTTTCTGTACAGTACTATACTGTTTTCCATTTTTTTTTCAGCAGTTTTTGTCAACTAACAAGTTTTTGTTCCAAAAATGTTCATCTCTTACCTTATCATATATTAAATTATTATGATTATTTGCTATAATATACTATATATATATAATCTGTTCCACTGATCCACCACTATTTTTCTCAACCAGTACCAGACTATTTTGAAAATTACCATTTTATAGTACAGTTTGAGATTTGTTAAACCTAAACTACTTTCTTTCACATTTTTTTCATTGATTCCTTTGATATCATTGAGTTTTTATTCTTCCAGATGAATTTTGTTAATATTTTTTCTAGGTTGACAAAATAAACTTTTATAGTTTGATTAGTATTGCCCAAAATAAAAATATTATCTTAGGTAGAATTATTCTTTTTTATTATATTGGTTTGGCCTATTTATGAACAACTAATATTTTTCCAATTGTTTATATATGTCTGTGTGAAAAGTGTTCTACAGCTGTGCTCATAAAGTTTCTGGATATGTTTTGGCAAGTATATTTCCAAGAATTTTATATTGTCTATATTTATTTTATTTTTTTAATTAATTATTTTTTTATTTATACCATGCATTATTTTATGAATCATATTGGGAGAGAAAAAGTAGAGCAGAAAGGAAAAATCATTGGAGAAATTTTTAAAAAACAGAAAAAAAGAAGTAAACATAGCATGTGTTGATTTACATTCAATCTCCTTAGTTCTTTTTCTGGATGCAGATGGTATTTTCTGTCCAAAGTCTATTAGAACTGCTTTGGGTCACTGAACCACTGAGGAGAACCAAGTCTTTCATAGTTAATCATCAAACAAGAATGTTCTTATTCAACATTCAACATTCAATAATAATATTCTTGTTGTTACCATGTAAAATGAATTCTTGGTTCTGTTTGTTTCACTCAGCATCAGTTCATGTAAATCTTTCCAGTAAGTTTGTTAGTCATTTTTATAGAACAATAATATTCCATTACCTTCATATACCACAATTTGTTCAGCCATTCCCCAATTGATGGGCATCTACTCATTTTCCAATTCTTTACTATCACAAAAAGAGCTGCTACAAACATTTTTGCATATGTAGGTCCTTTTTCCTCCTTTATAATTTCCTTGGGATACAGATCCAGTAATGGCACCTAGGACATAGTTCCAGATTTCTCTCCAGAACGATTAGTATATCATTTCACAATTTCACTAATAATACATTAATGCCCCAGTTTTCTTATATCTCCTCCAATATATATCTTCATATTTTTCCTGTCTTCTTAACCAATTTGAGAGGTATGAGGTGGTATCTCAGAGATGTTTTAATTTGCATTTCTCTAAATCAACAGTGATTTAGAGAATTTTTTCATATAACTATAAATGGCTTTAATTTCAAATGAAAATTGTCTGTTCATATCCTTTGATCATTTATCAGTTGGGGAATGACTTATATTCTTATAAATTTGACATAGTTCTTTATATATTTTAGAAATGAGACTTTTATCAAAACGACTTACAGAAATTCTGTAAAGAGTTTTCCCAGCTTTGTACTTTGTTTTTAATCTTGTTTCTGATGATTTTGTTTGTATAAAATATTTTTAATTTAATGTAATCAAAGTTATACATTTTGCCTTTCATAATGTTCTTTAATTCTTCTTTGGTCATAAATTCCTTCCTTCTAGAAGATCTGATAGGTAAATTATCTCTTGCTCTCCTAATTTGTTTATAGTATCATCTGTATCTGTCTTGGTCTGCCCTGACACCATAGTAGCTTTCTATGGTCAAGGTTATTTTCTGTTTCTTGCTCGTTTTCTTTTCTTTTCTTTTGGTATTTCCTCTTTTTACTTTTATGATTGAGCTCTGCTCTTGGGGTAAAAGTAATGCTGTCCCAAGCTCCCTGTGCAGCTCTGATCTTTGGCTTTAAGCACAGGGGCGCCTTGTGTTTGCAGAGGTTAGCTTTGCCTTCTCTTTTCAGGAAACAGCCTGGTTTTCCAGACTTTGACTTCTGAACTAGGGCTAGAAGCTGCCCCACTGATTTGCTACTATACTAAGCCAGGATTGAGGGTATTAGTTGCTGATTTGCTGTGATCAAGACCCCTCACCAACTTTCCCAGAATCAATCTGAACTAAACTATACACCCTTTTTTAACCCAGTTTGATCTTTCTCAAAGTATTTTTCTGTCCATCTTGAGCTGGAGAGTGGTTCCATTCCATAAGACTGTTCAGAGGCTTGGTTTAATGTGTTTTTCAAGGGAAACTGAGAGCCTCAAGCAGCTTCCTTCAAGATTGCTTCCTGCTATCTTGGCTCCACCCCCAGAACTCCCCATAGTTATTTTAAAAACAATTTCTCTTGCTGCTGAATTTAGTTAGTAATAAAAAGAAATGTTGCATCAATGGGTTTCTTATTTGATTCTCTTGGATTTTCTAAGCATAATATCATCTCATCTGCAAAGAATGATAGTTTTGTTTCCTCTTTGGCTATTCTAATTGCTTTATTTTTCTTCTGATATTGCTATAGCTAATATTTCTAGTACAATATTAAGTAATAGAAGTGATAACAGGCATCACTCTTGATCTTTGTGGAAAGGCTTCTAGCTTATCCCCATTATAGATAATGCTTTCTATTGGTTTTTGTTGCTACTTATCATTTTAAGGAATGTTCCCTTTATTCCTATGCCCTATAGCGTTTTTAATAGAAATGGTTCCTTTATTTTGTCAAAGGCTTTTCTGCATCTATTGAGATAATCATATGATTTCTGTTCATTTTGTTACTGGTATGATAGATTAAATTGATAGTTTTCCTAATATCAAACAAGCCCTGCATTTCTAATATAAAGCACAAGCTGGCAATAGTGTATAATCTTTATCATATACTGCTTTAGTCTCTTTACTGCATTTTTTTTTATTTTGCATCAGTTTCATTAGGAAAATTGTTTTTCAATATTCTTCCTCTTTTTGGTTCTTCCTGGCTTAGGTATCAGCACCATAAACTGTGTCATAAAAGGAATTTGGTAGAACTCCTTCCTCACCTATTTTTTTCAAATAATTTATATAATATTGGGATTGATATAGGATTGTTGCTTTTATGTGAGAATTGGGCTTTCTGTGTTGAAGCTCAGGGTCTTACTGCTGCCTTTTATTGGATTTTATTGGAATTCAGACACGAGCTATTTGCTTTCACTGAAGGATAGGTTACCCTTCTAACTTTTACTGCGGTGAGGGCAAGGTAGAGCCTCTTTGTTGGTTTTCCTAGGATGTGGCTTTTAGCTGCTGGCCTGCCCCAAGCTTGAAGTCTTACTGCAGACTCCTTGCTGTAAGTCTGGCTGCCACTGCTGATCTTGGATCTTGTTATTTTCCCATCCCAATGAGTCACAGCTTTACTATTGCTCTGATAAACTGCTTCCTCAATCCTGGATCAATCCTAAGGTGGTTATCTAATTGTTTGCAGGGGAATTTGGAAGGACTTGCTTCAGAGTACTCCTCATTCTACCATTTTTAATTAAATATGGTCTTAAACTGAATCTACAAGGAGAAAAATAACATTAATAAAATAGTATCTGGCATAGTAATAAAAATAGATACCTTGAAGTAAAAAAAATTATCTTAAAACTTAAGAAGACATGAACCTCAACATTTCATTTCACAGAGAGATTAGCAATAACTTAATTACTGTGATATTTATTCGGCCAATAGGATCTAAAATTTGATGATGTGATAATCCCTTAATTATGTGAATAATAATGCTACCTTGCATTTTGAGTGATTTTTATAAATATGTGGCACTTTATTGGGATCATGAAATTTTGGAATTTTAGATGTCAAATGAAAAATGTCTTTAGAGAGTATAATCCCCACATTTTACAAATTGTATTCAATTCCTTCCAAGCACTTATTAAACAACTGCTATTTGTATGAAACAGTACTATGTGCTCAAGATAGAAGGACAAAAACAAAGTCTGGCCTCAAGAAAAATATATTTTGCAAAGAGGTAATGGGGAATCTGAATCCCACAGAATTGAATCATCTTACACGCAGGCAGTAAACAGCAAAGATAAGATTTGAAGTCAGGTCATCTAACTACAAACCTAGGAGCTTACAATCTATTGTTTTAATTTATTTTCCCATAAGACAGGTACCATGGGAAATGTACCTATTTTACAAATAAACTAGAGCAGAGTGAAAAAAATGAAATTGATATCCAGAGAATTAAAGGAAATAAATGGTGCAAGTATTATTCTAAAACTTTTATGACTCAATTTATCAAAAAAAAAAGTAAGCGTGCTTTATTGGAATTTTTAATTAGTAAAATAACTGCAGAAATTATAAAGTACTTGGGATTTTATTCACCCAGATACACATAGGAATTAATTGAACACAATTCTACACACTCTTCATACAAATACAGATCCAAATAACTGGTGAAATAATGACAAATTTGGAAATATCTTTAAAAGGATTGCATTTATATAATCTTTATCAGATTGTTTGATGTCTTAAGAAGGGAAAAAGTAATAGAGGGAAGGAAAACATTTTGGAACATAAAGTGTTGCAAAAATGAATGTTGAAAACTATCTTTACATGTATTTGGAAGAATAAAACACTATGAAGAAGAAAAAATTGGTGAAATTTTCATTGCTTATATATAGGCCACGTTAATATAATGAAAATGACAATACTACCTAAATTAATTTACTTATAAATCCAAAGGCAAATTTATAAAACTAGCCATTTCTCAATTGATAAATAATCAAAGGATATGAACAGGAAGTTTTCAATAGAATTTAAAACTATCAATAGACAAATGCAAAAAGTGGTCTTAAACTTTAATAATTAGAGAAATGGAAAATAATTAAGGTATCACTTCACACCCATCATATTGGCTAGTATGACATAAAAGAAAAATGATGCTGGAAAAATAGTCTCACTAATGTACTATTAGTAGCATTGTGAACCAGTCAACCATTGTGAAGAACAATTTGGAACTATGCCCAGATTCCTGCAAAATTCTTTGAGCCAACAATTCCACTATTAGATCTACACCACAAAGAAATCAAAGAAAAAGAAAAAGGACTTATATGTACAAAAATATTTATAGCAGCTCTTTGTATGATGCCAAAAAATTGGAAATTGATGAGATATTTATCAAATGAAGAATGGTTAAATATGTTACGGTATATGAATTTGATAGAATAGTATTTTACTATAAGAGATACTGATGTGGATCATTTTGGAAAAATCTGTAAAGATTTATCTGAAGTAATACAGAGTAATATGAAAATCAGTAAAATAATCTACACAGTAAGAGCAATATTATAAGAAAAATTGGCTGGCATTATTAGACTTAGTTACTTCAGACAATATAATGATGTACCACAACTCCAAAGGACTAACAATATAAAACACTATCCACTTCCAGATACAGAACTGATGGACTCAGAGTACAAATGTTTTCTTTCATTTTCTTTTCTTTTCCTCACATCTTTGTCCCTCCACAAACATGGATAATGCAGTGTTTTGAATCTTTGTAAAAGTATAATGGCATTGTATTTCTTGCTTTCTCAATGAGTGAGAGAAGAATAAAAGGGAAAGTGAGAAAATATAGAACTAAAAAAATAAGTTTGGTACTTGGAATACATGACAAAATATACAACATCCCACAGTTGATATAAATTAAATTTTTGAAATTCTCCTGTGCTGTTTAACAACTTCTCTGTCCACTAAATTAAGGTACAGAAAGGCAGGACTTTAATTACATTATTTTTAAACTACTACTTAAAAAAATTAATCATTTCATTACTATGTTTTTGTTACTGTAAGATATATTTTTCACTGTATTTCTCCTCTCTGATTCTTCATTCTCCCTATATACCTGAAGAGTCATCAATTATTAACATGTATGAAGAATGAAAGAAAAGCAAAGTTTCACAAAAGTAAATGACATTTTTAAAAAATCTTATGGTATATGCAGTAACTCACATCAATAACCTTCTATTTCTATAACAGATAAAAAGAAAGGATCATCTTATGTCTTTTCTTTGAGGCAGCTAGATATCACCTTGAATAGAAAGTGCTGATTCTGGAGTCAAGACCAGATTTGAAATCTGAACTTACACATATATTAATTGTATGATCCTGGATAAGTCATTTAACCTCTACTTAACTCAGTTTCTTATCAATAAAATGGGATAATATTAATAATATCTATCTCCAGGAGTTGTTGTGAGAATAAAATGAAATCATAATTGTAAAATATTTAGCACAAAATATTAAGTACTATATAAATAATAGTTATCATACTAAGTTTGAACATTAAAATTCACAATATTAGTTAAAATTCTCTTTTTATGGTTCTTTCTGTTTACACTGTTGAAATCACTATATATTCTTTTTTGATCCTACTTATTTCACTCTGCATCAGTTAATAAAAAGTTACTTAGGTTTTTAAAAATTAATCATGTTCATTGATTCTTACAGTATGGCAACAGTCTGATATTTTATATACTACAATTTGTTGCCATTCTCCTTAATTTTATGTTAAAATATTAAAATATTTTGATACATAGGGGTGAGAGTTTTTTTGTCAAAATTTACCACATAATCTCTGAGCAAAAGGATACAGTTTCATCACTTTCTTTACATAATTCTAAAGAAATGCAATTTTTTTTAAAAAAAAATTCTGAGTTACCTCATATGAGGTGTAGGGAGTATTGAGTAAGGACTAGAATCAGGGTTGATCAACTATCTTTAATACCCACCTGTTATCCAACATTCATCAGTGCTTTCAAGAAGCTATAGCATGTGCACCAGTCAAACCCCAGATTGAGAGTAAACAAGAGACCTCAAATCAATCTATTGATGAGTTAAAGGAATGTCTACTATACCAAGCATGAGGACTTCCCTCAACAGAATGAGCAGATGAGAACAATAGCCAAAAAGGAAGATGAAACAGGTGCTGGGGATTTCATAGAGCTTGGTCAGACATAGAAGATGTCAAGGTTATTCATTACATTCTGGGCCATCATCAGTAAGATTTACTAGATTTCAGTGACTCAGAAAGAAAGACTGATCACTGTACAACTCTGCCACAGTTAAGTCCAATTCATGCACAAGTCAAGGCAATACTCTATGATAGAATTAGTCCTTTTTGAAAATAAAAATGAACAACAACTACCTCACATCCAGGAAAATAGTAAAGTTGATGAACAATAAAGATAATCAATATTAGAGGATGTATGGGGAAAAAGCAAATTGATTCATTGGAGTCATTAATCTTTCTAACCATTAAGCAATGTAACTTGGGATGTTATTCAATAGCCTTTTTTCGGAGGTCCTATTGCTTAGTTATTAACTCCAAAATATAACACACACACACACACACACACACACACACAGAGAGAGAGAGAGAGAGAGAGACAGAGAGAGAGAGAGAGAGAGAGAGAGAGAGAGAGAGAGAGAGAGAAAGAGAGAGAAACAGAGACAGAGACAGAGAAAGAGAGAAAGACAGACTACCAAGGCATAACTAACCAAATTATAACCAGCAAACAGTTATAATTGCATTTTTGTACTTTTTATTTTTTTTTAAAGTAGATGCCTAACAATTTAAAAATAGGTAAATAACTTATATACAGGACTCTGTCATAAGAAAATAAATGATGAATTCAGAAAAGCACAAAAATGTTTACCTAAACCAATAAAAAGTTCAGTAACAGAGCCAGTAATATAATATGCATAATAATAACTAAAGTCATAAATATGAAAATAAGAAAAGTAAAAACAACAAAAAATGTAAGCCAAATATTATAATGCCCAGCTTTGACCCTGAAAAAATGTATAAGAATATACCTCTCTCACTTCTTGTTTCATAAAACTATCAATTTAGATTTTACATCTATTGTCTAATTGGGTTTTTATTATTGACTAATTTTGGTGAACTATTGTGTTTTTGGTTTTTTACTGAGGCAATTGGAGCTAAGTAATTTGCCCATAGTCATATAGTTAGGAAGTTTTAAGTGTCTGAGATCAGATTTGAACTCAGATCCTTCTGATTTCAGGGCTAGTGCTCTATGTACTGGGACAACTAGCTACCCCTACTTTTCTTTAAAATAAATAAATAAATAAAGGATAGTCATCTAAGTGGGGGAGAGGGGAAAATGTATTAGAAAATGAAAAGGTATGAAAACAAAAGATTTAAGTAATATTAAAAAATAGAATCTTTGTCTTCTGTATGGAAGACTCAACTTATGAACCACTTTTCTTGATTCCCCAGTTGTTAGTATTCATCCCCCTTAATTTTAGACACACACACACACACACACACACACACACACATACACACAGGAGTTAGCATATCACATCTTTCATATATAGTAAGTGTTTTATAAATGCTTGTTGAATCTGAGTGGAAAAAAGTGAGAAACCCTGGATATGAGTACAGGTTCAACCATTTACCAATGTTGTGTTCTTGGGCAAATCATTCAAATGCAGTTTCCCCAACAGTAAATTAGAGGTATTAATATCTTTTCTATGTTCTATGCTTCTACGTTTGAGATTCAAACACAAAAAAAAGATATGTACTTTAGAAATGTTAATGATTATATAATAATAATAGAAAGGATTCTGAGAAGGAGGCAAAGTAGATTGGTAAATTTCAACTTTTCTCAATTTCCCCCACAAATAGAACAAATTTGTGCCTCAGGATGAGCATAGACAAGTAAAAAAATCAAGAAGACCTGGGGCAGAACAGGGTTGTTCCAGATGCAAAATAATATTCAGAAAATCCGAAGAAACACCCTGAATTGGGGATTAATTTGTGTGAAGTGCAAACTCATCCCAGCTAGATGGCCTTTTGAAAGAAGAAACCATTAGCACCTGGTGAATGCAGGGATGCTTCTGGCTGGGGGAAGGGATGCTGCTAGGTGTGGGCCCTTGCAGGAGGGTGAAGCTCTTGGTTTGTGATTTTTTGGTCAGAGTGGAGAGTTGAAGAGAAGTTAAGGCACCATCCTCCCACCCCATGATTAGAGATGCTTATATTAATACCTCTTATTTTAAAAAATGAACCAACCTGCAAAGAAGAAAGAATCCCACCATTGAAACATATTTTGGGCACTGGGAAGACTGGGGTTATCTTCAGAGGAGGACATTTTTGCAAAAAAAAGCGTCTACCCCAAAGAGTAATGTGAAATGATTCTCTGCCTAAAGAAAATTTATAGAAGAACTCAAAAATGAATTGGAAAATCAAATGACAGACATTGAGGAAAAACTAAAAAGAAAAATAAAAACATTAAAAAAACAAGATTATGAAAAAAAGTATTAATCAACTAGAAAAGGAGATATAGAGTCAAAGAGGAAAATAATTCTTTGAAAATTAGAATTGGGCAAGGGGAAGTGATACTGTGAGAGACCAAGAAATAACAAAACAGATTATAAAGAATGAGAAACTAGAACAGAATGTGAAACATTTTATAAGAAAAATGATAAATCTGGAGAACAGATTAAGAAGAAAAAATATAAGAATAATTGGGCTGCCAGGAAATTCTGACCAAAAAAGAGAAACTTGACACAATAATGCAGGAAATAACCCAAGAAAATTATCCTGGAGTGGTAAAACATGACAGAAAAGTAGAAATAGAAAAAAAAAATTCACTGATCACCATCAAGCTGAATGAACTGCATGATAAGACACCCAGAAATAATAATATAATCTTGGGCTAATTTATATGGTGTATATGTTCCAGAGCAAAGAAAGTGATAATCCCACTATAATCTACTTTGTCTATCTACATTTTAGTGCTACATTTGAAAAAAGCATATTTCCAATCTAGAAAAAAATCCACAAGATTGTAATCACAATGGGCCACACCCAGACTTAAATGGAAATTTAAGGCTCATTTAATCTAATAATCTCATTTTACAGATGAAGAAATTGAAACCCCAGAGATATTAAGTGATGTATATACATGGTAATACTATATATATATACATATATATGTATATATATATATATGTAATAATTTACAAAATAAACACAATATATTGGACATAATTTTGGAAAAAAAGAAACATTAGCAGCTGGAGGGATCAAGAAAGACCTCACATAAGGGTCATGCTTAAGCTGAAATTTGAAAGAATCTGAAGGATTATAGGAAGTAAAAGTGAATAGGAATAGCCAGTACATAAAAATGGGAATTGGAGTGATAGATTGCCATGCATTTCAAATAGATATCATGTATTAATATGATTTCTGGTCCAAAAGATGACATACTTAATTGTTATTGGTGGTAATGGCTTTGTGCTGAGCTATCCAAACAAGAAGCCATTTTGACTGGACCATAAAGTTCACAAAAATAGTTCTCTATCATATGATATTAAACTAGTTTTTCTTGGCATTTAAGGAAAGTTCTGAGAACAAGAGGCAAAAGTTTCAAAGAAACTAAGTATATGAGCAAACTTCTTAGCAATAGGAGCAACCCCAAAGGAAATTTATCCTACATTGGGCAGTAAAATTCTCCTTAACCAAATCTTTAAAAGCAAGGCCTGGTGACCATTTTATGGTTATACCCCTGTAGAAATTCTTGTGCTACTAAGCAATTGAACTAGATCAGTAGTTTTCATAGAACAGAGACCTCTGATGATCCATAATATCTTTACAGGAGATGCAGGAGGTCAAAACTATTTTATAATAATATTAAGATGTTAAATATTAACAAATATAACCCACATGAACAAAAGCTCTTTGAGGTGGGAGGCAACTCATTAAATTTTAAGAGTATAAAAGTATCCTGAGACCAAAAGGTTTGAAAACTCCAAAACTATATTGTCTCTGAGGTACATTTCAACTCAGAGATTCTGTGATTCTCAATAAGTGATAGATTTGAGGTAGAGATTTGAAAAGTAAGAGAAACTTCAAAACAAGAGATGGGTAGACAAAGAGAAAAGAATTAAGGTTGAATAGAAACAGGAGAAGAATGGCAAGTACAGAGAAACTCGGATCTTTTCAGTTCTAAGATTCTGTGATCTTAAACATTAAACGAGTCTCTGCTGTAAAGGATGCTCACCATCATGTTACAAAATTCTCAAACTATCCTGAAATGTTTCCAAATTAATAAATACAAGAAAATGGGGCATTTCCCACCATCTCTGTGAACTTTACTTATTAAATTAGACACAGAGAGAAACTAAACTCTGCCCTGCTGCAAAATTAAAGAGTTTTTAATTTTTTTTTAGATTGTCATGACCAAAAACCTTAGAAACTTGGCTTTGAAATCACCTTTGAATTAGCTATTATTTGCATACATACAACATTAACTACTTTTCCCACCCTTAGGAAAAACAAAGTTTATAGCATTAAACAACCTCATATTACTAGTAATATAATTTATAGCGCATTTCAAGCAAAGTAAAGGCTACAATGTTATAATTGTCACTTCTGGGGTTTAGATATCTGCCAAAGGATTTATTTTGTATTCCCAAATGCAATTTTAGGGCAACATTTCAGAATTTGTGTGCTTTATGTTGTTTAAAAGTTGCTTAGTTTGAGGCTATCCTTGGACTTGGCTACAAATTCAAATAGTCCAAATCTGTCCCAATTTTGCCATATGCTACTCATAAATATTTCACATTTTATAGTTTAACTCCTTGTATTCATTTCTTCCAATTAGAGTTTCAACCTTTGTATTTTAACTAACAGAAATAATCTCTGAGAAAGAAAGAAAGAAGAGAGAGAAATTTGAACATATAGTGTACTGAGTACATTTTTTGGTAAAGCAACTCTGTTAGTGGATAAGGGTAAGGAAAGTTAATTTTTAATGTTCATTTAAAGTAGTAATGAATTTGAATGAGCATATTGCAGTCTAAAAAGTACATTCACATATTTTGCTTCATTTTATTCTCTACAAAACTGTCAAAAAGGTAAAGAAGCTGTTATTGTTGCCATTTTAGGAAAAAGAAATGATGCTGACCAACGGTCAACATATCTGTGCCCCAAATATGTTTTGAGATAAAAGATTTTTTATTAATTCTAGTGATTTATTGTCTTGCCCATCATAATCTCTCTTGATTAAATTAACATTAATGCCAGATTTTAAAAAATTAAACCATGTAAAATTAGATCACTATTCTTTTCACACAATTTTCAGGCTTTGTCTTTTCAAGTTGCAGGATTGAGATGAATAGTGTCCTTCACTTGTGCATTACAAGAAATGAGTGGAGTTCCAACAGATGTTCACTAACAGAAGAAGACTTCATGGGAATCTTCCTGCAGTGAAGAAAGCATGGGTCAATAAAAAATTATAAAGAAAGCTACAAATACCTCATTGCAAGTTGGAAAATTTGATGTGGGGGCCAAGTGATGCAGTGGAAAGAGTGCCAGGTCTGGAATCAGGAAGACTCATTTTCCTACATTCAAAAAAGGTCTCAGTATAAATATGTATGCATATAGTGGATTTAATATATATTTCTACCATGTTTAACATATATTGGACTACTTGCCCTCTAGGACAAGGCGTGAGGGAAGGGGGGAAATTGGAAAACAGGGTTTTGCAAGAGCTAATGTTGAAGAATTATCCATGCATATGTTTTGAAAAGTAAAAAGCTTTAACAAAAAAAAAGTAGCCTCAGACACTTACTATGTGACACTAGGCAAGTCACTTAACCCTGTTTGCCTTAGGTTATCTAAAATGAACTGGAGAAAGAAATGGCAATCACTACAGTATCTTTATCAGGAAAGCTTCAAATTGGGTTGCAAAGAGTGAAATAGAGTTGACATGACTGGACAACAATATGTGTCATACACTGTGTTCTAAAGGTTCTAAAGAATGGGGAAAATGTTTTTTTTTTTCCTTTTGCTCTGATTTTTCTCTCCCAACATGATTCATAAAGCAATGTGTATTAAACATAAATAATTTTTAAAAGAAAATAAATGACAATAATATCTACCTCCCAGGATTATTGTGAGGATAAAGTGAAATAACGTATGTAAAATTCTTAAAACAATATCTGGAACCTAGTAGGTGCTTAATAAAGGTATGTTTTATTTTAAAAAAAGAATGGGGAAATGGATCTTTTCTTCAAGAAATGAAGAAATTAAATTTATTAAGTGCTTGCTATGATATATATTCTACTAAGCACTGAGGATACAAAGAATAGTGAAAAACCAGTCTCTCTCTCTTTGAGGAGTGATTGAATAAATACATAAAGTTTTTATTAAACTCTTACTATATGAAAAGCACTGTGCAAAAAATAGGAGATACAAATAGATAATTAATGCAAGTCTTGCTCTCATGGAGTTTGCATTCTAATCAGGCAAACAAAAGATGAAGAAAATTTCAAATTCAAGTCAAATAAAAAGGATCCCTTCTTCTTGATATGTAGTAGCAAAGCAGGTGGTATTGCCTTTTCTTTAATGTCATTTTTACTAATACAGTCATGTTAGTTTTTGATTGGTGCAATTGAGCCATCACAAAAAACTGAGAAAGTTAATAATTATCTGAAGTTCAGGCCCAAAGCTCTGTCTACTATGTAATTTATCTGCTCCTTTGCCTGTTCATATACAGAAATCACAAAGGAACACTAGAGGAAAAAAGTATCTTTCCCAAAATTTGTGGAAAACATCTGTGTGTGCTCACATGAAATTCAAAGGCAGAAAATTGTCTTGTACTGAGAGTTCATAAAGAGCTACTTTTATTCCAGAAATCCTGAATGGGAGAATGGGAAGTAAATTGTCCAAGACCATGAAAGTCAGTTTACTGGTAATAAAATGCAAGAGTGAAAAAGTAGCCTGATGGAAAGAGATAGTATATAATAATGGAAAAATCACTGGGCTGGGAGTCAAGAAACATGAATTTGAATCAGCCTTCCAACGTTTACTAGCTATGTGACCTTGGATACATCACTTCAACTCTAGGCCTCATCTGTAAAATAGAGTTAATGATATATAACCTATCATCCTCACAGGTTGATTAAAAAAGGAAGATATTTTGTAAAGCTTGATATAATACACAAATTAGTCATTACTATATTAAACAGTCTGATAAACCGAATCTGAACTATGAACTTATTCATGTATTAATTTCTATATTCAATCATTCATTTATACATCCAAATTTGTACATTCATCTTTATTGTTTTTTAATAGCCTTTTATTTACAGGATATATGCATGTGTAACTTTACAGCATTAACAATTGCCAAACCTCTCATTCCAATTTTTCACCTCTTACCCCCCCACCCCCTCCCCTAGATGGCAGGATGACCAGTAGATGTTAAATATATTAAAATATAAATTAGATACACAATAAGTATACATGACAAAACATTATTTTGCTATTACAAAAGAATCAGACTCTGAAATATTGTACAATTCTTGTGAAGGAAATCAAAATTCAGGTGTGCATCAATATGGTTGAATTCAATGTAATGGTTTTAGTCATCTCCCAGAGTTCTTTTCTGGGCATAGCTGGTTCAGTTCATTACTGCTCCATTAGAAATGATTTGGTTGATCTGTTGCTGAGGATGGCCTGGTCCATCAGAGCTGGTCATCATATAGTATTGTTGTTAAGTATATAATGATCTCCTGGTCCTGCTCATTTCCTCAGCATCCAGTTCTTCAATCTCTCCATGCCTTTTCTGAAATCATCCTGTTGGTCATTTCCTACAGAACAGTAATATTCCATAATATTCATATGCCATAATTTATTCAGCCATTCTCCAACTGATGGACATCCATTCAATTTCCAGTTTTACC
Organism: Sarcophilus harrisii; assembly: GCF_902635505.1. Taxonomy (NCBI): domain Eukaryota; kingdom Metazoa; phylum Chordata; class Mammalia; order Dasyuromorphia; family Dasyuridae; genus Sarcophilus; species Sarcophilus harrisii. The sequence goes on from NC_045429.1 coordinate 215,151,819, forward strand.
ACTACAAAAGGGCTGCCACAAACATTCGTGCACATACAGGTCCCTTTCCTTCTTTATAATCTCTGGGATATAATCCAGTAAGTAACACTGCTGGATCAAAGGTTGCACAGTTTGATAACTTTTTGAGCATAGTTCCAAACTACTCTCAAAATGGTTGGATTGTTCAACTCCACCAACAATGCATCAATGTCAGTTTTCCCATCCCCTCCAACAATCATATTATTATTTCCTGTCATCTTAGCCAATCTGACAGGTGTGTAGTGGTATCTTAGAGTTGTCTTAATTTGCATTTCTCTGATTAATAATGACTTGGAGCATCTTTTCATATGACTAAAATAGTTTCAATTTCTTCATCTGAAATTTCTGTTCATATCCTTTGACCAGTTTTCCAACTGGAGAATGGCTTGATTTTTATAAATTAGAGTTAATTCTCCATATATTTTGAAATGGGCTTTTCAGAACTTGACTGTAAAAATATTTTCCCAGTTTATTCTTCCCTTCTAATCTTGTCTGGATTAGTTTGTTTGTACAAAACTTTTCAGTTTAGTATAATCAAATTTTTCTATTTGTGATCAGTAATGATCTCTAGTTCTGCTTTGGTCATAAGACCTTCCCCTTCCACAGGTCTGAGAGGTAAATTATCCTGTGTTCCTCTAATTTATTAATAATTTCATTCTTTATGCCTAGGTCATGAACCCATTTGACCTTATCTTGGTGTACGGCGTTAAGTATGGATCAATGCCTAGTTTCTGCCATATTAGTTTCCAATTTTCCCAGCAATTTTTATCAAACAGTAAGTTCTTATCCCAAAGCTGGGATCTTTTGGGTTTGTCAAAGACTAGGTTGCTATTTGTTGACTTTTTATCCTTGAACTACCTATTCCACTGATCAACTAATCTATTCCTTAGCTACCAAATAGTTTTGGTAACTGCTGCTCTATAATATAATTTTAGATCTGGTACAGCTAAACCACCTTCATTTGATTTTTTTTCATTAATTCCTTAAATTCTTGACCTTTTGTTTTTTCCATATGAACTTTGTTGTTATTTTTCTAGGTCATTAAATAGTTTTTTGGGAGTCTGATTGGTAAAGGCCTAAATAAATGGATTAGTTTAGGTAATATTGTCATCTTTATTATATTTGCTCGCCTATCCAAGAGCATTTAATATTTCAATTGGTTAGATCAGACTTAATTTGTGTGAAAAGTGGTCTGTAATTTTGCTCATAAAGTTTCTGATTTTCCCTTGCAGATAGATTCCTAAATATTTTATATTATCAGTAGTTACTTTAAATGGAATTTCTCTTTGTAACTCTGACTGTTTGGATTTTGTTGTGATATATAAGAATGCTGATGACTTATGTGGGTTTATTTTATAACCAGCAACTTTGCTAAAGTTGTGGATTATTTCTAATAACTTTTTAGCAGAATCTCTGGGGTTCTTAAGTATACCTATGTCATCCAAGAGTGATAATTTGGTTTCCTCATTGCCTATTCTTATTCCTTTAATCTCTTTCTCAGCTCTTATTGCTAAAGCTAGCATTTCTAATACAATATTAAATAGTAATGGTGATAGAGGGGCGGAGCCAAGATGGCGGAGAAGACACACGCGTCTTTCTAAGCTCTTCTCTTACCCTCTTTTATCAATATTATATCGAGCCTCAAAAATAGTCTTGACTGCTACAATTCGTAAAGATAAAAGTAGAACAACTCACCGGAAGAAAATCTGCAGTCTGCCAAAAAGGTTGGTTCGGGGCCAGGGGAGATAAGGCAGACTGGGAGAAATTGGTTCCGAGGAGAGTCTCAACCCAGGGTGAAGGCACAGATCTCAGCACAAGGCAGCCCCAACCGCAGCAGGGCTTTCCTTGGGGAGTTGTGATCCTGCACCGCAGAGGACGCAGCCAGGTTAGCCTCAATCTGCGAGTGGGGAGCTCGGCTTGGGGCCAGAAGCTTTTCAGGGCCGATTGCATCAGGCAGAGACACTGGGCAGGTTGTGGCTTCTCGTTCTGCAGTCTGCGCTCAGCTCTAATACTCACAGTCCCACAAGGGCTCCGGCCTGGGGACACTTCACCACTTAGTCTCTAGCGAGGCAATCGATAATCCACTCAGCCCTACTAAGCAGTTTGATAGCTCTGCCAGTGCTGAATCCACTTCCTGTTGGAGGAAGGAAAACTCTCACCAGAGCACTCCCATACCTCGGACCGAAATCAGTTTTACATCTTTCCCTCTCTGCAGAGGAAGCTAGTAACCCCTTGCCTAGGAGACCTACCAAAGGCTTAAAACATGAATAAAAGATGAAAAGAACGATCGACAGCTTCTATGCAGAAAAAGAGCAGGTAGCAAACCTGAAGAGACCTCAAACTACAAAATGCATCAGACTGTCCTCCTTTACATAATGCCTCTCATAGAAGAGACCATTAAAGTCTCAAAAGAGTTGAAGATAAATGGGGAAAGGAAAGAGAAGCCTTACAAGAGAGCAACAACTTCGAAATACAATTGGAAAAGTTAAAAAATTCCCAGGAAGTGCAGAGAAACAAAATTGGTGAATTGGAAAAAATAAAAATCTCAGGAAAGTAAGAATTGTGAATTGGAAAAATAAAGAATTCACTAGAAAGTAGGTTTGTGAATTGGAAAGACAAAGAATTCGCAAGAAAGTAGGATCGTAATTGGAAAGACAAAGAACACGCAAGAAGTGGATCTGTGATTGGAAAAGAAAATAATTACTAAAAAAAATTAGTGAAATGGAAAAAATTCCACAGACCAAACAATACATTCAAAAACTCAATTGACATATACAGAAAAGAAAAAAAAGCTAATGAAGAAAATAATTCAAAAATTAGAACTGAACAAATTGAAACTAATGATTCATTGAGACAGCAAGAATCAGTCCAACAAAACCAAAAAATGACAAACTGGAAAAAACCATGATTATCTACTTGCTAAAATGACAGACTTGGAAAATAATCTGGAGAGATAATCAGTTATTGGACTTTCCGAAAACTATGATGAAAAAAAGAGCCTAATACTATTTTACAAGAAATCATCAAAGAAACTCCCAGATGTAATAGAATCAGAAGGTAAAATAGGCATTGAAAATTATCAACCTTCTGAAAGAAACCCTAAATAAAAACCCCAAGGAATATTGTGGCAAAATTTCAGAACTATCAGATTAAGGAAAAATTTTACAAGCAGCCAAAAAAACCATTTAAATACCAAGGTGCCACAATAAGGATCACCCAAGATCTGCTGCCTCTACATTAAAGGAAAGAAGGGCCGAATATATATTCCGAAAGGCACAAAACTTGGGATGCAGCTAAGAATAAACTACCAACTAAGCTGAGCATTTTCTTCCAGGGAAGAAGATGGACTTTAATAAAACAAATAATTCCATTTGTTTCTGAAGAAAAAACCAGAACTAAACAAAAATTTGATCTCCAAGAATAGAACTCAAGAGATGCAGAAAAAGTAAAAATAACTCTTGAAATTATTTTCTTTGTGGATATACAAAAAAAAATACATTAAAATTTATATACTGATATAATATAAAAAAGTAGATATGGAAAAGGGATGATGGAGAATAAGTGGAAGGAGGATAAAGGAAACCACATCCCACAAAAGAGGCTAAGGAAACTTATCATATCTGAGGAATTTAGAGAGGAGGAACATTGTGTGAATCTTACTCTCCATCAGAGTTAGCTCAAAGGAAAATAATTGACATTTGTTTTAGAAAATTCTCTCGCCTCATTAAAAACGGGGAGAGGAAAGGAAAAGAAAAGAGTAATAAGGAAGGAAGGGAAAGACTCAAAGGGGGAGGGATTATAAAGAGGATAGTACGTGATACAAAGAGGATACATAAGTTTAAAAGGGGAAAGAGGGTTGGGGAGGCAAGAAAAGTAAAAGCACAATCTGGGTTATTAGGATGGCAGGAAATACAGATTTAGTAATTCTAACCGTAAATGTGAATGGATGAACTCCCCATAAAGAGAGCAGATAGCAGACTGGATCAAAGTCAGAACCCTACAATTTGTTTCAAAACACATTTAAAGCAGGGATACATATAGAAGTAAAGGTAAAAGGCTGGGCAAAATCTATTATGCTTCAGGTGAAGTCAAAAAAGCAGGGTAGCATCCTTATCTAGATCAAGCAAAAGTAAAAATTGATCTAATTAAAAGAGATAAGGAAGAAACTACATCCTGCTAAAGGGTACCATAAACAACGAAGCAATATCAATATTAAACATATATGCAAAGTGGTATGGCACTCAGCTTCCTAAAGGAGATTAAAGAGTTGCAGAAGAAATAGACAACAAAACTGTAATAGTAGGAGATCTCAACCTTGCACCTCAGAATTAGACAAATCAAACCACAAAACAAATAAGAAAGAAATTAAAAAGTAAATAGAATATTAGAAAAATTAGGTATGTTGGATCTTTGGAAAATTGAATGGAGATAGAAAAGAATATACTTTCTCTCAGTTCATGGAACCTATTCAAAATTGACCATATATTAGGGACATAAAGACCTCAAAATTAAATGCAAGAAAGCAGAAATAGTAAATCTTTCTTTTCAGATCATGATGCAATAAAACTACATTCAACAAAAAGTTGAGAAATAGACAAAAAGTAATTGGAAACTAAACAATCTCATCTTAAAGAATGATTGGGTGAAAGCAAATTATAGATACAATTAATAATTTCACTCAAGATAATGACAAGATGAGACATCATACCAAAATTTGTGGGATGCAGCCAAAGCGGTAATAAGAGAATTTTATATCCTTAGAAACTTACTTGAATAAAACAGAAAGAAAAGATTAATTTGGCCAACTAAAAAAACTAAAAAAGACCAAATTAAAACCCCAATCAAATAACTAAATTGGAAATTCTAAAATTAAGGAGAAATTAAAATATTGAAAGTAAAAAAACTATTGAACTAATTAATAAAACTAAGAGTTGGTTCTATGAAAAAGCCAATAAAATAGATAAGCCTTTAGTAAAATCTGATTAGAAAAGGAGGGAGGAAAATGAAATTAGTAGTCTTAAAATGAAAAGGAGAACTTTCCCAATGAAGAAATTAGAGAAATAATAAGGTTATTTTGCTCAACTTTATCCAATAAATTTGATAACCTAAGTGAAATGGATGACTACCTCCAAAAATACAGACTTCCCAGACTAACAGAGGAAGAAGTAAATTGTTGAATAGTCCCATTTCAGAAAAAGAAATAGAACAGGCAATTAAACAACTCCCTAAGAAAAAATCCCCAGGACCAGATGGATTTACATGTAATTTTTCAAACATTTAAGAACAATTGGCCCCAATGCTATAAATTATTTGATAAAATAGGGAATGAAGGAGTCCTACCAAATTCCTTCTATGACACAGACATGGTACTGATACCTAAACCAGGTAGGCTGAAAACAGAAAGAAAATTATGAACAATCTCCTAATGAATAGTCTAAAATCTTAAATAAGATATTAGCAAAAGACTAAGAAAATCATCTCCAAGATAATACACTATGATCAGTAGGATTTATACCAGGAATCAGGGCTGTTCAAATTAGGAAAACTATCAATATAATTGGCCATGTCAATAACCAAATTAACAAAACCATATGATCATCTCAATAGATGCAGAAAAAGCATTTGATAAATCAACATCCATTCCTATTAAAAACACTTGAGGTATAGGAATAAATGGACTTCCTTAAAATAATCAAGCATCTATTTAAAACCATCAATAAGCATCATATGTAATGGAGACAAACTGCAACCATTCCCAATAAGATCTGGGTGAAACAAGGTTGCCCACTATCACCGTTACTATTTAATATTGTATTAGAAACGCTAGCTATAGCAATAAGAGCTGAGAAAGAGATTAAAGGAATAAGAATAGACAATAGGAAAGCCAAATTATCACTCTTTGCCGATGACATGATGGTATACTTAGAGAACCCCAGAGATTCTGCTAAAAGTTATTAGAAATAATCACAACTTTAGCAAAGTTGCTGGTTATAAAATAAACCCACATAAGTCATCAGCATTCTTATATATCACTAACAAAAATCCAACAGTCAGAGTTACAAAAGAAATTCCATTTAAAGTAACTACTGATAATATAAAATATTTGGAATCTATCTCCCAAGGAAAATCAAAACTTTATGAGCAAAATTACAGACCACTTTTCACACAAATTAGTCTGATCTAACCAATTGGAAAATATTAAATGCTCTTGATAGGGCGAGCAAATATAATAAAGATGACAATATACCTAAACTAATCTATTTATTTAGCACTATACCAATCAGACTCCCAAAAAACTATTTTAATGACCTAGAAAAAAACAACAAAGTTCATATGGAAAAACAAAAGGTCAAAATTTCAAGGGAATTAATGAAAAAAAATCAAATGATGGTGAAATGTACCAGATCTAAAACTAACTATAGAGCAGCAATTACCAAAACTATTTAGATTGGCTAAATAGATTAGTTGATCAATTGGAATAGATTAGGTTCAAGGATAAACAGTCAAAAATATAGCAACCTAGTCTTTGCAAACCCAAAGATCCCAGCTTTTGGGATAAGAACTTATGTTTGATAAAAATTGCTGGGAAAATTGGAAACTAATATGGCAGAAACTAGGCATTGATCCATATTAACGCCGTTACACCAAGATAAGGTCAAAATGGGTTCATGACCTAGGCATAAAGAATAAATTATTAATAAATTAGAGGAACATAGGATAGTTTACCTCTCAGACCTGTGGAAGGGAAGGTTTTATGACCAAAGCAGAACTAGAGATTACTGATCACAAAATAGAAAATTCGATTTACCAAACTGAAAAGTTTTGTACAAACAAAACTAATGCAGACAAGATTAGAAGGAAAATAAACTGGGAAAATATTTTTTACAGTCAAAGGTTCTGATAAAGGCCTCATTTCCAAAATAATGAAATTAACTCTAATTTATAAAAAATCAACCATTCCAATTGAAAAATGGTCAAAGGATATGAACGAACAATTCTCAGATGAAGAAATTGAAACTATTTCTAAGTCATTGAAAAGATGCTCCAATCATTATTAATCAAGAAATGCAAATTAAGACAACTCTAAGATACCACTACACACCTGTCAGATTGGCTAAGATGACAGGAAAAATAATAATGATTGTTGGAGGGATGTGGGAAAACTGGGACATTGATTCATTGTTGGTGGGTTGTGAACGAATCCAACCATTTTGGAGAGTAAGTTTGGAACTATTAAAAAGTTATCAAACTTGCATACCCTTTGATCCAACAGTTTACACTGGGATTATATCCAAAGAGATTATAAAGAAGGAAGGGACCTGTTGTGCCGAATGTTTGTGGCAGCCTTTTGTAGTGGCTGAAACTGGAAACTGAATGGATGTCCATCATTGGAATGGTGAATAAATTGTGGTATATGAAATTATGAATATACTTTCTTAAGAGGCGACAACAGGATGATTCAGAAAGGCTGGAGAGACTTACACGAACTGATGCTAAGTGAAATACAGGACCAGGAGATCATATATCTTAACAACAATACTAGATGATGACCAGTCCTGATGGATGGCCATCCTCGCAAGGATCAACCAAATCATTTCTAATGGAGGTAAAGAATGAATAACTATACCAGAAAAACTTGGAGATGACTAAAAACCATTACATTGAATTCCAGTCCCTAATTTTCAACCTATCTTTGATTTCCTTCACAAGCTAATTGTACTAATTCAGAGTCTGATTTCTTTTTGTACAGCAAAATAATTTTTGGTCATGTATACTTGTGTGTATCTAGTATATTTTAAATATTTAACATCACTGGTCATCCTGCCATTTAGGGAGGGGTGGGGGTAAGGTGAAAATTGGAACAAGAGTTTGGCTTTTAATCTGTAAATTCCATGTATATATCCTGTAAATAAGGCTATTAAATAAAAAAAAAAAATAAGTAATGGTGATAGGGGAACCTTGTTTCACTCCAGATCTTATTAGGAATGGTTGCATTGTCTCCATTACATATGATGCTGATGGTTTTAAATAGATACTGCAAGATTACTTTAAGGAAAAGTCATTATTCCTACTTCTCAAGGTTTTTTAAAGGAATGGATTGGATTTATCAAATGTTTCTGCATCTATGAGATTCATATGGTTTTTAATTTGGTTATTATGGCCATTATATTGATAGTTTTTCTAATATTGAACCAGCTGCATTTGTATAAATCTACTTGATCTGTGTATTATCTTGAGATGATTGGTCTTTTGCTTATCTTTTTAAGATTTTAGCATCAATATTCGTAGGAAGTTTTATTTTTCTTTCTCTGTTTTTCATACCTGGTTTTATCAGTACCATGTCTGGTATAGAAAAGGTGAGGATTTTTCCTATTTTATCAAATAATTTATAGCATTAAGCCAATTGTTTTTTAAAATTTTGTAAAATTCACTATCCATCTGGTTCTGGGATTTTTCTTGGATTTTTAATGTACTTTCTTTCTGCTGAAATGGGACTATTTAAGATTTATTCTCCTCTGTTGTCTGGAAGTTATTTTTTGGGTAATCTCCATTTACATTTTATCAAATTTATTGGCATAAGGTTGAAAAAACTCTTATTTTCTCTATTTTCTTCATTGGTGAAATTCTCCCTTTTCATTTTAAGACTACTTTATTTTCTCTCTTTTTTTAATAGATTACAAAGCTTTCTATTTTATGGCTTTTCTGAACCAATTTTATTTGTTTCCATTTTTACTTTCAATTTTTCTTCTTTTTAAATTTGAATTTAATTTAGTATTTGATTGGGGTTTTTTTTGGTTTTGTGTTTGTTGCACATATTATTTAATTTTTTCTTTTTTGTTTTATTATGGTAGCTCTGAGGAAAAAATTTTGCTTTGGTTACATCTTTCTGGTATGATGATCTCTTGCTTTTAGGAAATTATTGGTTTCCCTTGCTGCTTTCTTAGCCTATTTTATATGAGATTGTTTAGTTTAATTTTTTTGGTTTATTTTTTTTATTTGGATAAGTTTTATTCATGGGATTGGTTCTTACTGTCTGTTTTTGCATTTATTTGGAGGTCTTTTGTTTCATATTGGTCAATTTTTTATGTTTGGATAAATTACTTTTATTCATTTGCTTTTCAAGGCCCAAATACAATTTATTTGCTTTGCTTCTTTAATTTCTTTTTCTTATTTGTTTTGTGGTTATTTGTTCTACCTTGAGGTGCAAGTTGAGATCTCCTTATTTTCAGTTTTGTTTGTCTATGTTCTTTCTTGCAACTTTAACCTCCTTAGGAGGCAGCCGATATTTCAGGGCTGTGGGCATATATTTAAATGTTTTCTTTTTTTGGCAACCCTTTAGCAGGTGAAAGCCTTTCCTTTTTTTTTTTAATTTCAATTTAATTTTGTGACTTAATGGCCCTACCCTTCTTTTGTTACTGGCGTTTTTTAATAATTTTGCTAGGCTTTTACTTTTGATCCTATTTCTTATCTTTGCTTTTTAAGATTTTTGAAAAACATATTTAGGTTTCAATTTACCCAAGTAAATGCTGCTTCTTAATTTTGGTTTCGGTTTCTATCATTCTAATTTTTAAATTTTTTCTTCTTTAGCCCCTTTTTCCTAATACCTTGGTTAATTTTGTTCTTGAATTTCTTTATTTGCTTTTTTTTTTACCTTAAATTTTTATTTACCAATTTCTTTCTTAAGTTTTCTTTTTTAATTCCTCCTTCCTTCTTATTTTAATTTCTCTTCTTCCTTATTTTATTTTAATTTGCCTTTTTTTTCCTGCTCCAATTTTTAATTTTTAATTCTAATTAGAATTATTTCTAACTTGTTTTTATTTTTCTTTATTTCAATTTTTGTAATTAATGGTTTTTTTCTAAATAACTATGTTTTAATGTTTCATTTCTTCTTTTGGAAGGTTTCCTCTTTTTTGTCCTTTGCTTCACCCAAATCTGTCGTTTCTTTTTCAATCTATTTTTTTTTTAATTGAATGTGTTCAGATTGGGTTTCTTTTGAGTATTCAGGAAATAGCTTTAAATTTTTTTTTTGATCTCTTGAGTTTCTTTCTGGAGATCAAAGGCTTTTGTGTTTTGTTTGGTTTTTTTGGAATGGTTTTTGAAATGCTTAGTCTTTCTTTTCTTGTGGATGTGAAAGTTTAGATGGCTAAAGTATTCTTGCTGATAAAGTTTACCTTTGGAATAGTATTTCAAGCCCTTCAAGTGTTGTAGGCTAAAATCTTGGGTGATGATTCCTGCCAAAGATTAAATGTTGCTTTTGCTGCTTGTTAAGAATTTTTTCCTGTTAGACTCTATAATGTTCTAGTCTGTACAATGATTCCTGGGGTTTTTTTTGGGTTTTTCGGTATTTAGTAATTCTTTCTTATTTTCTATTCAGATTCTATTTTGGGGCGTCTTTTAAATTTTTAGGTGAAAATTAATCTAGGACTTCTTTTTCCCTGTAATTCATCAATTTTTCAGAACCAGTTTTCCTTCGGAATTAACTTTCTTCACTTATTTTAGAGTATTATTTTGAAGTAGTAACTTAGTTTCATTGTCATTTAACCTTTTGCTTTGTACTTATAATTCTTATATCTAAAATAAAAGAATCATGGTTCAAAATTCGTTGAGTGTCTGTCTAAAGCATGATCTTCTTAGAAACTTTTTATTCAATTTTTATTAGTAAAAGTAGGAGTTAATATTTTAGGCAGGGACATTCTTTTCAACAAAAGAACCTTCTGTTGAGGTATATTTTAAGTGAATTTAAAATTGTCCATTTAAAGCACAGGAGCGACTATTCCAAGTTGAGGCTTTGTGTTTGGAATTCCTAACCTGACTATTAAGTGATCAATTTCAAGGCCTTCTATTATTTTGGCTGAGAACTAAATAATGGTTTCTTGTTTGATCTATTTGATCCCTGGCCTCCTGGCAAGCAGATAGGTGATACAATGCATACAGAATGGGGCTTGGAGTCAGGAAAGACCAAGTTAGAATCTGGTATAGGATACTTATCATTTAAGTTGCCACAGTTTTTTCATGTAAAATAGGTATAATAGAACCTACATTAAATGAGCTAATAATTGTAAATGTACTTAGTAGAGTCCCTGGCATATAATAAACTAATAAACCTTAGTTATTTTTATATATATATATATATATATATATATATATATATATATATAGTTTTATTATATTTACCTCTCCAGTCTAGATGTAATTCCAGATCAGAAACATAATGTTTTAAGGGAGAAAGCATGGTGCAGGAGAAAGAGTAACCAAATTAAAACAGGCCAGTGAACATTGATTTTTCCAGGGTCATATATCTAGTAAATGTCTTAGGCAGGTTTTACACTAAAGAGTCCTCCTGGCTTGAGTTCATACGTGGTTCTGTTCACTACCCTACCTTAGTTTTATATCTTAGTTCTGTCCGTTGCCATCTGCATGACTTCAGAAACATCACTATTCAAATCACTATTGATCAGATAAATGCAAAGTAAGACTATTCTGAGATACCAGTCCACACCTCTCAGATTGGCTAAGATGACAGGAAAATGACAAATGTTGGAAGGAATGTGGGAAAATTGGGACACTAATACATTGTTGGTGGTGTTGTGAACTGATCCAACCATTCTGGAGAGAAACTTAGAATTAAAATTAAAATGAGAATTGCTCAAAGGGATACCAAACTGTGCATATCCTCTGATCCAGCAGTATTTCTACTGGGCTTGTATCCCAAAGAAATCATAAAAGAGGGAAAGGGCTTACATGTGCAAAAATGTTTGTGATAGTCATTTTGGCAGTGGCAAGAAACTGGAAACTGAATAGATGTCCATCAGTTGAAGAATGGCTGAACAAGTATATGAATGTTATGGAATATTATTGTTCTATAAAAAAAATGATCAGGGGGCAGCTAGGGGTGCATCGGATAGAGCACCAGCCCTGAAGTCAGGAGGATCTGAGTTCAAATCTGGCCTCAGACATTTAACATTTCCTAACTGTGTGATCATGGGCAAATCACTTAACCCCAATTGCCAAAGAAAGGAAGGAAGTAAGGAAGGAAAGAAGGAAGTAAGGAAGGAAAGAAGGAAAGTAGGAAGGAAGGAAGGAAAGAAGGAAGGAAGGAAGGAAGGAAGGAAGGAAGGAAGGAAGGAAGGAAGGAAGGAAGGAAGAAAAGAAGGAAAGAAGGAAGGAAGGAAGGAAAAAGAAGGTAGGAAGGAAGGAAGGAAGGAAGAAAAGAAGGTAGGAAGGAAGGAAGGAAGAAAAGAAGGTAGGAAGGAAGGAAGGAAGGAAGAAAAGAAGGTAGGAAGGAAGGAAGGAAGGAAGAAAAGAAGGTAGGAAAGGAAGGAAGGAAGGTAGGAAGGAAGGAAGGAAGAAAAGAAGGTAGGAAGGAAGGAAGGAAGGAAGAAAGAAGGTAGGAAGGAAGGAAGAAAAGAAGGTAGGAAGGAAGGAAGGAAGGAAGGAAGGAAGGAAGGAAGAAAAGAAGGTAGGAAGGAAGGAAGAAAAGGAAGGAAGGAAGGAAGGAAGAGAAGAAGGAAGGAAGGAAAGGAAGGAAGAAGAAGCAAGGTAGAAGGAAGGAAGGAAGTTAGAAGGTAAGGAAAGGAAGGAAAAGAAGGAAGGAAGGAAGGAAGAAAAGAAGGAAGGTAGGAAGGAAGGAAGGAAGGAAGGAAGGAAGGAAGGAAGGAAAACAATCAACAGAATGATTTCAAAGAAATCTGGAGAGACTTATATGAACTTTTGCTAAGTGTAATGAACAGAAAAGGAGAACATTATATATGGCAACAGACATGAATATTGATGATCAATTCTGATGACATCTTCTAATAATGAGGTGATAGCAGTAAGTGTAATGAAGAAACCATTGCACAGTAGAGAGACATGTGAAAACTGAATGGGGAACAACAAACATATATTGATCACTTTTGTTGTGTTTACTTGCATGTTCATTCTCATTTTCTTTTGATGATTTTCTTCTAGCCATGTCATTGAAATATTAAAGAAAGAATGCACATGTTTAATTAGATATTGGATCATTGCATCATGAATGGGGAGAAGGAAGGACAAATTAGAAAGCTTAGGTCTTGTATAGTGAATTGTGAAAATTAGTACTATGCATTTTGAAAATATTCTAATGCTAATTTTTAAAAACACCTCTATGGACTCAGATTTTTTATCTAGATGATAAATGAAACAATTTGATTAAACTCTAAGGTCATGTTTCATATAATATGTGAAAGGAAGATCAATTGATCCTCATTGGAAAGAGTCAAGTTTAGATCTCGGGGCTATATAATGGTAGAGGCTGAGAATTATTAATTTATAAGGAAAGAGACTAACATCAGAGTAGAGCTTTAGGAAAATCCATCTGGTAGTAGTGTTAAATTGTTGAAAAGTGAGAGAGATCAACTAATGTCTTTAGAGCAAGAATTCTAGCTAAAATGGTTAAAAAGTCTATATAAGAACCATTTTAGAGATGCTGGTTGGAGAATGAAAAATACTGATCTAAAGACATTAGCATAACCCATGATTTAGTCGCAGAAGGGATCAGATTATTTTCCTCATTGCAAAAGAATTGTTGCTTCACATCAGCTTAATTCTGTGCTGTCAGAGCCTAGAAATGAATTATTACCATTTAAAGTGAATAAATGTTATCCTAACATCAAGATGCCTTAACTTGTGTATGCCTTATGTGTTAAAACTCAGAACCTGGTCAGAAGAAAATTTTTATAAGTTGGTTGAAGATTAATCACTTTTGTGCTTTTTAACTGAACCTTCAAAATGCAGTGTAGTGTGTTGTTGGCATTTTCTCCTGCCCCTGCCCTGCCAAAGTAGTTAAAAATAACTGAAGGAAGAAAATAACCAGAAAGGCCCTGAATTTAGGTGGGAGAGAATGTGAAGTTTTTTGTTTTGTTTTGTTTTGTTTTTTTTTTACAAGGGACAGTAGAGAAGTAGGAGCAAGGTGAAAGAATGAACTTATGTCTTGGTAAGTTGTCAAGATTTTATTTCCCTGGAGCATCCAAGAATGATGCTGGTACAGTAAACTCTAACTCTCAGAATCCTAACCCTAGAATCCATATTCACCAAAAGAACACAGGTTTTTCTAAATTGTGAAATGATCCTGTCTTGCCTCTATAGGGCCACTGGGAGAAAATTTTACAGGTGGCAAGGCTATCATAAATGAACGCTGGACTAGAAACATCACAATTAATTCAATAATTGTTTTTTATGAAGTGCTTTCTGAAGCAACTGCTCAGTGAAATGGGCCCCAGTAGTGCCCTAGCATTCGCAATGTCACTTTTACTGAAGAGAAGAATGTAAATCTGGTAACCATTTACAGATGTTTTCATTTAATATATTTAATCCAAAAGTTCTGACACGATGAGGCCACCCTGGAATTTCTCAATGGCAGGGCCTCTTTGTAGCCCCACCATGCAACAAGTAGCAAATCCTTATTAATCCCTTTGGCATTCACTGCAGTGACATTAATCATGTCAGGCTCTTTGGGCATTAATATGGATGACATGTGTAACTCCATGGGAATCCCATTAGAATTTAAGCAAAACAGGAAGAAAACTTATATCATTTGAAATGTGCATCTATCTGACTAAGTCACAAATCAGAATTTCACTATAAATACTTACCCACCCCATATTAATTTTCTCATCAATAGCCCAAATCGAATGTAATGCATTTGTATTAATATGAGTGGTGAGTGAATAAGTGACTTGCTCTGACAATCTACCTTCATTCTGTATAAACCAAAATAGTTAAGCAAAGAAAGTAACTGATCATGAGGAATTCATCAATTATTTTTTTTTATTTTGTACCATTTTTCTATGGAATTACGAATAATACATATAGCAAAATTGGATATAACACTTTCATTAGCTTCCATAGAAAACTCTGCAACAGTAAAATTGCTGTTCCTTTAGTGACAAATTTCCTTTGTCTCTGAGTTTTCATTGTCTTAGGGTGCTTGATGCTATAGCACCAATATATTCAGGCATTTTTTCAACACAAAAATAAGTAAATACATTTATCTAAGTGAATAAGTAACTATCAGAGAGGGAGTTTGGGAACTTAGGAGACATAATAGCATTTTTTTCTGGCAAGTATGGATAGAGGAAGGTCTTAGACATGTGATATTAGGATGCCTTATGATATAAGGAAAAATATAGTGGCCAAATTTTTTTTACATATGAGCCTAGTGACAAACTGCATCAACTATCTGAGGATTAAGTTAGGAGAGGGGCATCTCAAGGTTGGCTGCATGGTGACAGATTTTTTAGTCTAAGCAATACATGAAGACCATTTGACAAGACATCTATCTTCAAGGTACTTTGAGTTGGTTCACCCACAGTGAGGAAATAATTTACTCTTGAAGCAACTACATTGAATCAATCACACACCTGGGTACATCTTCCACCGTAGTAAATGTACCCCTAGAACCTGGAGGAGGAAGAATAGGATTGGATTTAGTCACAAAAGATTTATCCAAAATATTCTGAGTTCATTTAACTGTATCAATTTCCAAACTGAGGAAAAACCTTCAAGTTTCTTTCCTTCTAAAACTTATCTAGAAAAAATAATAGAAGCAATTGTTTGTATTGTGTGTAGTGTTTTAGATTTCCAAATCACTTTATATATATTCTCATATTTGATCTTCCCAACATCAACCATATGAAGTATTTAATTTTATAGATAAGAAAATCAAGGCAGAGAGAAGTTTATTTGATTTGCCCAAGGTCAGACTATCAATAAGTAGCACCAAAATTTGAACTCAGATCTTACTAGCTCCAAATCCAGTGCACTACACACTTTGACATCCAACTGTTTCCCTTTATAATGAGTGCCAGATTCCAGATTCCAAGATATTTATGCAGTGCAAGCTGTGCCTTGTCTTTATGTGTGTAAGGCATGGTAAATTTATATTATATTATAATTCTGTATATATATATATATATATATATATATATACATATATACATATATGTGTGTATACTGTAGATATGTAAATGTTTGTATAATATGATACTACATTAATATACAGTCAATGTCTCCTCATTACACACAAAGGAAATAAGAGCTACTTAGAGCCAGCTAAATGATATAATGGGTAGAGAGATGGACCTGAAATCAAGAAGATTTAGGTTCAAATAAGGCTTCAGATACTTACTATCTGTGTAACTCTAGTTGTCATTTTACTTATGTTTGCTTCAGTTTCCTCAACTGTAAAATGAAGATAATAAATAACGACCCTCACAAGGTTATTGTGAGAATCAAATAACATAATATTTGTAAAGTTCTTAGCAGTGATTGGTACATATTAGATATTTAATAAGCACTTGTTGCCTCCTTTTCACACATAGTTTAACATTCAAGATCCTCTTCAATCTAATTCTGGTTTTATGTCCCACTATGGACAAGCACTCCTAAACTACTCTGATTAGACTATGAGTACATGTAAGAAAAAAATCTCTACAACAATGCAAATGACAATCCATTTATAGCTGCTCATCCTGTGATGCTTCTGTTTCTGCCCTCCCTTAAATATACTGTAGGGATTCATCCAATAGGGCAATGGACTTCTGGTTCTCTTGACCCACAAGGAAGACATCAATAGAGCACCTGGGTTACATTAATTTTTGCTTTGGAAAAATAAAACAGTTTTTCATTTTCTCAGTCATATATTTCACCAATTACACCATTTACCCAGGACTTCTCGTGCCTATTGTATTCTTCTTCATTATCTTTTAGATAATCCTTTAATTTTAGTTATACAGAGACAATACAAAATACTTCAGTCAATCCAACAAATGATTAATGATCTTTTATTAATCATTATTTGCGAGGTACTGAGTGGTGCAATGGATAGAATATCTGTCATAGAGTCAGGAAAACTCATTTCCCTGAGTTCAAATCTGGCCTCAGACACTTATTAGATGTATAACCTTGAGCAAGGCACATAATTATGTTTGCCTCAGTTTCCTAATCTGTAAAATGAATTGGAGAAGGAAAGGAAAACCACCCCAATATCTTTGCAAAGAAAACCCTAAATGGAGTCATAAAAGATGTGGACATGATTTTAATGACTGAAGCACAACAAAAGTGCTAAGTGCTAGACACATAAAAATGAAAGCAAAATGATCCCTTCCCCCAAGGAACTTACGTTCTAATGGGAAATATTACAAACACATATAATCCATATACCAAACAGATCCAAGGTTAACTCATAGGGAAAGAGAAAATGATGTAGGAGCTAAGTGGTCTAGGAAAGAAGTACTGCAAACTCTTGGACTGAGTCTTAAGGGAAATGAAGATTCTGTGAAGCAGAAATGGGGAGCGAATACATTCCACACTTGGGAAACAGCCAATGAAAAGATGCAAAAGGTGTAAGGAAAAAAAAAAAAGATGAGTTTGGCTGAGCTATAGAAGTCCTGGTCACATAATAAAATATCATTGAAAGAATATAAAAAGTGTCATCATTATTAAGATAGTTTGAAATAAAGGTGAAGTTGTGTTGGATATGATTGGCTGATTCTAAAAAAAACAAAATTAGATAAGAAAAGGAAAAAGAGAAAAATTATATTATATAATGTGGCATGAGAGGAAGAAGGTATTGATAATGTTGGAACCTTACTAATCTCATCTGGGTTATAGAAGAAACAATGAGTATATCTAGAAGACTATGGAAGATTTATGAACATGAGAAGAGGTGAAGAAACAGAGTAGGGAGGAACTTTTAAGGTAGAATAGGAGGGAGAAAATCATGAGAGAGATTTTAGGAGCAATGAGTGAAGTCAGGAGTAGATGGGGGAAAAGATAAGGTAATAGGTATAGGGTAAAAAGAGATACTGAAAAAATTAGTAAAAAATAGAGAAATCCAATAATAGTAATTATAAATTTGAATATCTCAGAAAACTAGAAATTTCAGGGATCCTCATCAACTGGGAAATGGATAAAGAAGTTGTGATATATAGTTGTTTAGGAAAATTACTATGCTATAATAAATGATAATAAGTTCAATGATTTGCGAAGGGTATAGCAAGACTTGTATGAAATGATAAAGAGTGAATTGAGGAATATGCAATAATGTTTTAAGAACAGCTTTGAGCAATTAAGTCATTTTAACTCTTACAAACACACAGATTAAAAAGAAAGGACATATGAAGATGCCATCTGCATCTAGGCAAAGAACTGATAAATAAAAGTATAGATAGAATAATTTTGCATATATGAATTATGTATCTAAAAGTAGCTATCTCTGAAGAGAGGAGGAGCAGACATAAAAAGAAAAAAGTTACATAATAATTTTGTTGTGTATTTGGAGGGACTATCAAGTTGTACATAGTAGATTTGCAATTACGTTTGTAATCATCTCTTTATTGTACTGTATTATGGAAATGCCCCTTTTGTTTGATGTATTGAAAAATGAAGTACATTTAAAAAAAAAGAAAGAATATTGGTGTTAAAGGATAGATATTTTTATCAAATAATAGTTTTACTTCTTAAACATCCTTTAGTTTAAAAAAATAAACAATTTCTGTCGATAGCATATTTAATTGTTTGATGTGTGTAATATAATCAATTTCCTTTTCCTGAATTCATTCCTCCTTATCCCACTCTAGGTTTTTACTCAGGCCATTCCTAATGAAAACACTGCTCTCTCAACCATAACTTGCTATTGAATTGCTTCTTTTCTTTTAAAGATCAAACTCAATTGCCAACACCTCTGAATCTCAGAATCTCAGTAGACAGGATTTAATAAACCATGCATTACAATAGAGGAGAGATCACTTAAGACTACTCATTTCATTTTTGAACAGCTCTAAACGTAAGGAAAGTTTCTTTTAATTGAAGATAAAATATATTTCATTATAGTTTCCATTCATGGATTTTTTTCAGTAATCTTTCCATTATGGATTAAACAAAACAAACAATTTTCTTTAACATAACAATCCTTTAAATACTCGAAAATAACTACTATTTTTCCCTTTCCAGATAGACCTGAAGTCAAGAAAACCTGAGTTCAAACTTAGCTTTAGAAACCTACTAGCTATTCAGGGAAAATTCTCAGTTTCCTTATCTATAAAATGGGAATAGTAACAGCACCACTTCCTAGAGTAGTCATAAGGAATTTGATCTTCATAATATTTGGAATTTTTGGAAAGTGCTTAACACAATACCCAGTACACAATAAATTCTGAATAAAAACTTTCACCCACTCCAGTATTTTCTTCTTCTTTTTCAACCCAACAATCCATAGTCTTTCAATTGATTCCCTGATTGCCATCCCTACTCATATCCAGAAGTTATCTTTTCTATGAAATGTCACAAAACTTTGCTCATATGTCTCTTCCACACTCATCATATTCTAATGTGTACTATCTATTCATATCCTGCTCCCCTACTCAACTATGAGTTCCTTAAGGACAGGGGTTGACTCTCAATTGACATTTCTTTCCTTCCTGGCAAGCAAAATTAATTGCATATAGTAGATGCTCAAAGGATGTGGTTTGAAATGAATTGGATTCATCATGCATATATTCTCTGAAAAATTTTTAGCTTTCTTTTGTCTTCCAGTTATCATATTACTTGGGATATCAATAAGGAAAAATGGGCAAATTTTAGAAATAATTAAAACTATTTGTTTCTTTTTTGTTAATACTATGTTAAAATTAATATTTCACACTTGCAAATTTTGTTTTAATTACCCTTTACAAAATCCATGGGAAGCAAACTAGGTCTGTCTTCCTATTTTACAATGAGGAAAAACAAACAAATACCAAGATGCAAAATTTGGCATTTTTGATGAAACCTGGAAATTTTCCAGATCATTTATCCTTCTTCATGGTGATTAGAATAAAGATGTGTTGAAATTTTGCCCCTCTCAGTCACTTATGGAATGAGGCAAATATGTTCAATTGGATTTTGGATCATTTAAAATCAGTCTGTTGTGGAAAGAATACTGTATATGAAATTAGAGGAACTAGGGTTACATTCTTGATTTCTATTCCCTCTCTTTGGTAAGTCATTTAGCCTCTCTATGTCTCATTTTCCTTATTTGAAGAGGAAGAATGGAGTAGATTACTTCTGTAATATTATCCAGCTATAAATCTATAATTATTATTTTTACTATGACCTGTGTTTGCCCTTGTTCTGCCTAATTGCTCGTGAGGTCTAGAAAGCCTGGCATTTTACATGTAGACAAAGAAGAAAATCAACATACTACTGTGGGAGCTGTGGCTATGGGAGCCAATATGAAAATTTGTAAGCCAGAAATGATTTCTGCCAGCACTGAATCCTTCTGAAGTCAAAAATAAATACATTTGTGGGTATGCACATATACACATGTGTATATGTATGTACCTATGAAAGTACTATGTGTTCAAATGTATGGGTATATATGTTATATACATACATGCATACACAAATACCTATGTATGTGGGTATGGGTGGGTTGAGGGGTATATGTGTATTTATATATATACATATATATAATTCAACATACAATATATCATATAGAATACACATCATAATTCCATATAATATTACATGTATATATGTATGAGTATGTATATACACATATACATGTGGTAAAAGTTAAACTAACTGCCATTAGCATGTATTGTCTGATTAATTTATCACTCTGGCACAAGTAGAATCCTTTACAAATGAGATAAGGGACAGGTAAATTGATCTGGAAGTAGAATGCTCAATTTGGGGGAGCTCTGGGAAACTGAGGCAAAGAATGGGGGAATGGAGAGAAAGGTTTTGTAGTGAGGGTAGAAAAGCCATAGAAAGAGGGATGGAAGAGATGTGAAACTATCTGCCACTTTTCTACACTAATAGGATCTCTGAAATGTAAACAACTTGATGATAGAAAGAAATATTTAGCAGGAATCTGGGTATCTCCAAATGAAGAAGGTTGAAAAGGAAACTTTATATGGTCAGTTCACCCAATCATTTTCATTTGTATTGACTTGAGAAGACACATGTAAAAGTCATGTTTGAATTTTAGATGGAAACAAACAAAAAACTTTATTGGCTTCATCAACATTGCTATAGATTAGACAAAATGGGTATTTTTCTTAGAAATTTTTCTGGACAAAATTATCTCAAATTCATCTTCTATTTCCTACAGACATTGATTGACATCAAGCTCAATAGAATGGTCTTCCCTCAATGAGATTTAAAGATTTACAGCTGGTCGGGACATTTTGAAACCCATCAGGAAACTGAGGCCTGGAATCACAAAGGGAGCTAATACCCAGGCTGACCCAGATTTGGGATAGGAACTAAAATCCTCTGACTCCAATTCTAGCACATTTTCTGCTATCAAACTACAAAAGGAAAAGCAGCAAATGAACTGAGTTCAGAAGGTATCCCTTTGATCCTGAATTGAACTAAGTAGGTATTATGCACTAAGGATCTTGTACAAACCCTGGTCACATTTTCTAGTTAGAGATCCATCAAGGAATAGGGAATACCATCTAAGATGTTTGAAAAACAAGTTGACACTGGGAGGTCTGAGTCACAGAAACTTGGAAGTAAAGAGCTCTTTCATATTGGTTAAAAAAATGAATTGAAAGCATTTGGTGGACACTTTCTTTCTACATCCACCCACAATATTAGTCTGGATTTGTTAAGAAGAAAGCAATTTATTCTGTCACTTTCTGGGAACTTGGAGCTAATTGGCCTTTCATAGTTATGTGATTTTGTAAATGAACAGAGAAGTGAAAGCTGACAAAATTTCAAACAGGAAATCTGAATCTGCCTGTTTTCATAAGAATCTCATAATGATTTGTAGAATGGAATGAGATTCTGATTAGTACAGCAAATTTCTTCATGCCAAGGGAAGTATTCCAAATTACTCCATCAGTGAAACAAACAGAAAGATTGTGCCTCAAACAGGTTCCTGGATGGCAAGAAAACATCCACTTTGAATTTTATTTATATTTTCCTTTACCAACAGCATCCATTATGAACTTCAGGATCTGTATATATGTTACATTGTCATCAATGAGCATTTCGCAGAGTCCCTGACCTTTTGTGGCCCACTGCCTCCCCTCTCCTCTTCCCAATACAATCCACTGGAAATGACATGTATAATAGATCACCTGTCTTCAAAGGCCAAAAATAATGTTTAGGTATTTTCACAGTGCCTGGTTTCAATGGTAGAATGAGTCAAATGAAGGGAAAACAAAGTAAAACAAATCAGAGCAAACATGAAGCACCACTTTACATAAATGAAATACATGGCTCAATATTGCTGACACAAATAGACTGAGATCATTAATTAATTCAATTCTTTGATAAGCCAGATGTCAGTTTGATCTTCAAATAGGTAGATACTTGGGCAGATAGATAAATAGATAGATAGACAGACAGACAGGGCAAATAAATGGACAGATAGATGGATAGATGAATACATGGATTGATAAATGGATAGATAATAGATATTATAAAAAACAGATGATAAAAATCATAAAGGTAATATCAACCATATGTATAAGTTGAATCAATATAATAAGAATAACAATTCTACCAAAATTAATTTATTTATTCAATGCAAAAATGCTCAATCTACCCAAAAATTATTTTATAGAGCTAGAAAAAATAATTTAAAAATTCATCTGGAAAAACAAAAGGTCAAGAATATCAATGAAAAAAAATGTAAAGGTAGTCTAACAATACTACAACTCAAACTGTATTACAAAGCAGTAATTCTCTTTTTTTTTTTTTTTTTTAAATTTAATAGCCTTTTATTTACAGGATATATACATGGGTAACTTTACAGCATTAACAATTGCCAAACTTCTTGTTCCAATTTTTCACCTCTTACCCTCCCACCCCCTCCCCTAAATGGCAGGATGACCAGTAGATGTTAAATATATTAAAATATAACTTAGATACACAATAAGTATACATGACCAAAACATTATTTTGCTGTACAAAAAGAATCAGACTCTGAATTATTGTACAATTAGCTTGTGAAGGAAATCAAAAATGCAGATGTGCATAAATATAGGGATTGGGAATTCAATGTAATGGTTTTTAGTCATCTCCCAGAGTTCTTTTTCTGGGTATAGCTAGTTCAGTTCATTACTGCTCCATTAGAAATGATTTGGTTGATCTCGTTGCTGAGGATGGCCTGATCCATCAGAACTGGTCATCATCTAGTATTGTTGTTGAAGTATATAATGATCTCCTGGTCCTGCTCATTTCACTCAGCATCAGTTCGTGTAAGTCTCTCCAGGCCTTTCTGAAATCATCCTGTTGGTCATTTCTTACAGAACAGTAATATTCCATAATTTTCATATACCACAATTTATTCAGCCATTCTCCAACTGATGGACATCCATTCAGTTTCCAGTTTCTAGCCACTACAAAAAGGGCTGCCACAAACATTCGTGCACATACAGGTCCCTTTCCCTTCTTTATAATCTCTTTGGGATATAATCCCAGTAGTAACACTGCTGGATCAAAGGGTATGCACAGTTTGATAACTTTTTGAGCATAGTTCCAAACTACTCTCCAAAATGGTTGGATTCGTTCACAACTCCACCAACAATGCATCAATGTCCCAGTTTTCCCACATCCCCTCCAACAATCATCATTATTTTTTCCTGTCATCTTAGCCAATCTGACAGGTGTGTAGGTGGTATCTTAGAGTTGTCTTAATTTGCATTTCTCTGATTAATAATGACTTGGAGCATCTTTTCATATGACTAGAAATAGTTTCAATTTCTTCATCTGAGAATTGTCTGTTCATATTCTTTGACCATTTTTCAATTGGAGAATGGCTTGATTTTTTATAAATTAGAGTTAATTCTCTATATATTTTGGAAATGAGGCCTTTATCAGAACCTTTGACTGTAAAAATATTTTCCCAGTTTATTTGCTTCCCTTCTAATCTTGTCTGCATTAGTTTTGTTTGTACAAAAGCTTTTCAGTTTGGTATAATCGAAATTTTCTATTTTGTGATCAGTAATGATCTCTAGTTCACAAAGCAGTAATTCTCAAAGCAATCTTATACTAATTACGAAATAGAGTAGTGGATGAGTGAAATAGATTAGGTACACAATACACAGAACTAAATGAAAATAGTAATCTAGAGTTTGATAAACCCAAAGATTCAAGCTTTTGGTACAAGAACTCACAAAAACACTAGGAAACTTGAAAAATACTTTGGCAGAAATTAGGTATAAACCAACATTTCATATAGTATACAAAGATAAAGTAAAATGAATACACTATTTAGTCATAAAGGGTGATATAATAAGCAATTTAGGGGAGCATAGAAAATTTTACCTTTCACATCTATAGATAAGAGAAGAATTTATAAGCAAACAAGGGATAGAGAGGATCATGAGACAGAAAATGGACTATTTTGATTACATTCATTAAAAAGCTTTTGCACAAAGTCAATGGGACCAAAAGTACAAGAAAAGTAGGAAACTGGGTAGAAATTATTATTGCAGCAATTATATCTAATAAAGGCCTCGTTTATCCCATATACAGAGAACTGAGTCAAATTTATAAAAATAAGAACCATTGTTCAATTGACAAATTGTCAAAAGTCATAAAAAGGCAGTTTTCAAAAGAAACCAAACCTACCTATAGTTATGTGGAAAATATTCTAAATCACTATAAGTTAGTCAAATGTAAATTGGCAAATATGGCAGAAAAAGAAAATGACAAGTGTTGAAAGGGATGTAGAAAAATTGGGACACAGTGAAAGTGATCTCTATCAGAGCCTTTCCCTGTCTGCCTGCCTCAGGGAGCAATTTCATCAGTGCTCCCAGTCTGTTCTGCTAACTGTACCCCGTTACTGAAGACCTCATTACATAAATATGTGTGTATAGATAGATAATATATGATAGCTAGATTTATTTACTTCTGTTTTGTCTAGATAGATGATATAGATAGATAGATACATACATCCATACATACATTTTACTCCCTATTTTGGGTACAGTTAACTGATTTCTCCCTCAGTCTTTCCTTCTTTTCTTACATATGGGAAAAACGAACCTGAAAATGTTCCTGCCTGGCAAGCAAAGTTGAAGGTAGAGGGATGAGGGGTGGAGGTGGAGGAAATTGCATCAAGAGATGGTGTAGTCTCTAGAACTTTCTTAAAACTGTGTAAGAACTTTAAAAAAATAAAAGCTCTCCTGGCTGCTAGCTCTTGTTCTGTATTAGGCTTTAAATCTCTCTTTTTTTTTCCTTGAGATTGAGCTTTCAAAGTGATTTTCCACTCTAATGATTACGGACAGCTCGACAGACAAAGAGAAAAGGGGATTTAAAATCGGCAGTCATTGCTAATATGTGCTTTGCTTTTTCTGACCAGTAAAAAGAAGCTGGGTGTTACTTTGTCATTTCTTAATCATCAATGTCACAAAAGCCTTTCTGTAAATTTTGATATCAGAATGGATTTATTATGGACTGAATATCCAAAAGAGATCTTCCTTGAAGATCTTCCTTAGAAAAAGTCTCTAATGTCTATATAGAAAAACATGGAGAGGAAGAGTCCATGCTACAAAGAAAGGACCCCTTCTTATCTAGAAAAGTGATTTTCACAAATTTCCCATAGCCATATTTATATACCAAGGAACATACTCTCTATATATTACCTGAAGATTCACTTATGGAAGCTTCACTTTCACAGGGGGAAAAAAGCTTCTCTCCCCCCCTTATTTGTTGTTTTCTGGATACACTTTGAATTGTTGCTGGATTTCTGAGTCTTCTTTTTTAATCTTAATTCAATCTCAAAATGACTAAAAATCCAAAATACTTTGTAAATGCATAAGAAACAAGGCCTCATCAAATAAAAAAAATCTATATATTCCTGGTCCAGAATACTGGTCTTTGATAGACTCAGAGGGATTTTTAGTACAGCCAGTTTTCAGTAAAATTGTCAGTGCTAAGTTCCCTGTGGAACACTAAGACTTTGTCTCCAGGAGAAAAACTGTTAGCTATTTCCCATTCATATTTTGTGGCCTATTTTAAATACCATTAATATTTTATCCAAAAAAGGAGGCCTTTTCTTTTTAACATGATTTTAAAAGACACATTACATTCTTAAGTGGAATTTTTATTGTATTTGAGCCAATAATTTCTCCCCACTCAAATCTGTCTCCAAATACATAACTGAAGTTAATGGAAATTAATAGACCAATATTTACCAAAACTTTTCCACCAACAGAACTTTGCAAATAGCTTTTTAAAAGCTATATATCCTACAAAATGAGGCAAATAGATAAATATACTGATCTTTTTAATAGAGAAAAAGCCACAAAGTATTTCTTGTAGAATAATAGATCTAGAATTATAAGAAACCTGAAATATCTTATTCCCTCATGTTGCAGATGAGATAACTGAGTGCTGATGAGGTAATTTGTCCCAAGGTCACACAGGTGCTACTCCATGATCATCCCTATATACAAATTATGATATTATTCCAGGAGTAATTATTACCTATCCTCTTCCCACCATTTAAAATTTTAAATCATTTAATTACCATATGCCATGCACCCAATCAAAATATTTACTTTTAAAATTTAAGATATATTTATCAATTATCTAGTGCAGGATACTCTGATTATTAATGTAAGAAAGAAAAGTGTGAAGAAAGACAGATATGACTTTAAGAAAACACATGAGTATTTGGGATAACATACAATGTATTAAATCCTACTTCTCCTACTTCTCCCACTGTGCTGGAGGTCGTGGGAGATACAAAAGAAGCATAACACATAATGCTTTCCCACAGTGAACTTACATTATAACACATAAGCATTGGATTTAGAATCAGAGAAATTGTCTTTAAATCTTCTCTCTGCCTTAGTATCTGTATGAGTACCATAGGTAAGTTACATTGTCTCTCTATACTCATCTAGAAAATGATGAGATTGGACTAGATGACTTCTGAGATCCCTTCCATTGCTCAATCTTTGATCATATGGATCCATGGGCAAATGAAAATTTCAAAATAAATCATAGGCAACAGAAGGATTCAAGTATCAAATATTTTGTTGTTATTTTCACCTTTATTTTAAATCTAGATCTGTTATTAATTAAAGGAAGAAACTAACAGTAAGGCAACATCCTCACCAATGAAGTTTGGCAACTATTTTACAGCTATTTAAAGTATAGTAGAGTTTTCTGAGAGATTGTGAAAATGACTTACTTGCCCTAGATCACACAGTCTGAGTGACAGGCAGGATTAGAATTCATATCTTGACTCTATGGTTGACTTTTTATCTATTACCTCCACATTGACTCTCTTCTCTATTTGATGTATACATTTCTAAAATTTACAGCATAATTTCCCGCCTTTATCAACAGAGCAAACTGAACAAAAATCTCACCTTTCCTGCTGACTCAAGATCATCACCGTATACAGTAATTAATCTGATACAGTACAATGAGATTCTTGGGAGTTACTGAGATGTATAAATGTGTCTGTCCTTAGACACTACCTGCATGCCCTCAGGCTTTTATTATTTGGATTTTTTCCTAATAGTTTCTGTGTCTCCTCCCCTTATAAATTGGAACTTTTCATTGTTCTCACAGTATTCTTCTTGATTCCCATCAATTGCTTTAGTTTCCATATAAATATGTTCATAGGACCATGAAAGGAATTTTCTGTCTCTCTTACTAAGAAAAATCCACTGACTGTTAATTTCTTAAATATCTTTTTCTCTTATGTCCAGGTTCACAGTCCTAATGTAAATGGTTGAAGTTAATAGAAATCTAATCTCTAAAAAGGTAGGGCATTATTGAATGTCATTATGTATGCAATGGCACATACTACAAATACAGTAGAATTTCAGGGGAGGGATAAATCAGTCAGGTAAGGTGTCATAGCATGGTTGATATGGGTCAAAGCTTGTAGGATCTATAAAATTGTTCATCTGATAGTGGAACAAGCATTGACTTTAGAGTCAAAGATCCTAAGTTCAAATTCAGCCTCAATTATTTACTACTCATATAATATTGGGAATAGTTAAATGATCTCTTTGAGGCTCCTGTTTCATAATCTCCAAAATGAAGAAGGGTGAAGTAGGTGGCCACTAATAAGCCTTCCCTCACTAAGTCTATGATTTGATTATATTATAGCATTATTCTATTGACTTCTTCTCTATACAATTTTATAACAAACTTTCCCATCTTCTCTTTATGTAGAAATGTGACTAAGAAATTGTAAAAAAGCAAGTAAGGGAATCGAGTTCTTTGAAACCTCAATTTCTTTCTTCTTTTTTTTTTTTATCTTGGTGAGACAATCAGGGTTAAATAACTTGCCCAGGACCACTAGCTAGCTAGTGTCAAGTATATGAGGCTGTATTTATACCCAGTTCCTTTCTGACTCCAGGGTCAGTGCTCTACCCTCTGTGCCATCTAACTGTTCCTTTTAAACTCCTGCTACATGCCAAGAACTTTATCAAAATTTAGAAATATACAGAAAAGAAAAAAGAAACACATTACCAATTTCCTACTCTCAAAGTCAAATGGAGGGAATAACATGTAAAAACATAGGTGAAAGCAAGATAAATCCAGAATAAATTTGATATAATTAACAGAGAGAAGATATGATCTTTAAGAAAATCAGGAAAGGCTTCTTCTACTACACTTTAGACCACTTTCTTCTATGCCAGCTGCCTCTTCTCTTGCAAATAGCATTAGAATCAGATTCTTCATAACAGGAAACTAAATATAAACAAAGGGGAACCTACACACATGCAATCACAACACACACACTATATACACACACATTTATATTTGTGTATATGTTAGAATGGTCAGAAAAGAATAGTTTATTAAAGAGGATAGTCAAAGTGTTGAGTATAAGAGGTTATAAATGGATTCCCATCTGTAAAAGCACAAACATAGAAACCACTTATGTAAAACATCAGCCAAAGGCAGGGGGGCTTGGAATTACATATTGCAATACTCTAAGCAATTTACTTTCCCTTATGCCAATGTGTCACACTCAATGAAACCGCAAACCACAGTTCTAAGTGATCCATTTCAGAGAGCCTTGTTCTTTGGGATCTGAATACCTCCTTCTTTTAATCTTCCTTAGGAAATGATTTCCTCCGATGTGAAATTGCAGGAACGGGTCCAACCTTCTGTGTATTTGTTTCACTTCAACAAGACATTGACATCCCCGTTACCCACTTGCAATGGCTTTCATTTGGAATGTGCTGGTAAAAGACCCTCATTTTAAGCCTCTCACCTCCACATTCCTCCTCCAACATTCCCTTCACATTGCTTTACTGAGGGAAAGACACCCCATGCCTTCTTGATCAAGACAGACAACATAATGGCTAAGCAAGCTTTAATTTCTCCGCTGCTGGCATTCAAACCTGGTTTGCGTTGTCATGTGGAATTATTTGGTATTCTGTATAAAACACTATTTCTCCCTCCCTCCTCCCTTCTTCAAGACAACCAACCGCTGGGAAATTATTGTCAAAGTCTTAAAATGATTTCCCAATGATTGCTTGTTAGTACAATGAAATTTCTTTTTCAGTCTTGGTCTCTTTTCAAGTCTCTTCTGGGGACCAACGAATCCCTGGGCTCCTGAAGCACATACTGAGCATAATACAAGCATGGAGGGCACATTCCACATGTGTGCATCTCTCTACTTCTCTCTAGAGTTGCACTTAAGCACATATTAGTGAGCTTTCAGGATGGGGAGAAAAACAAGGGAAATGAGAGGAAAATAAGACTCTAGATTTTTTTCCCCAAAAAATTATGTTTCTCAGATTCAGAGGGTTTTACTTGCCAGGATGGATTATATTAACAGAAAGAGGGAGGTGGAGAGGCCCCAAGAAACAAAGTGTAAAGATTTTTAGGTGAAAGGAGAAAAACTGCTAGAAATGTTGGGAGGAGGACAAACCAGCAAGAAACAAGGCCAAAATTCATTGCCAGAAAATAAAACTGGGAAATACTTCTAACTCAGGAGGTTGGAAGTCTAAGAATTTTTTTTAAGTGCCAAAGGCATAAACTAATCTATTTAATTAGAAAAATATGCTTGTGTTGCACTCTGAATAATTTCCCAGAGGAAAACACTGTTTCTTTTAAAGTTATGAGTTGTAGTATTAACTAGCCCACACCATTTCACCACTAAGCTTCAATCTTTTCAGCAGGTACTCCCTCTCTGGACGGAAGGAGAGAGAATCTCTAGGCTATTTATTCTGTAACCTCTTTGCTAATAGTTCCTATTTGATTATTGCCAAATGGGATGTGAATGTGACCCTTCCAGGACTTAAAAATACATTTTATGGACACTGAAATAGTTAACAGTGTGTTCTCCTAGTTCATCAACTTCATTGGTTCCCAGAATGCCCATCACCAATTTACTTCAACTATATATAGGTGGTAACACTTGAGACCTCACCATCATTTTTTTTTTTTTTTATCTCCAAGGTAAATGATTCAGAAATCCCCTTCTTGGATAAAATTCTCCCACTAATTCATTCCTCCTAAACTTACATAAAGGACCAAAAATATGTGGATTTTAGAGCTGGAAAGAAACTTAAAAACCCTGCTCTTCAATTGTAGTGAAAAGTAAACTAAGGCTCAATTTGATCAAATGAATTGTCTATGATCAGACCCATAGTAAATGTCTAAAAAAGATCTAAGTTCTGAACTCTTTTTACTATGATATATGACACCCACACCAACACATACATTCCTCTTTATTATCCCCATGATGTTCCTTTGTTGAAAGTTTTGATTTTGTGGTCAATTATTAGAAAAGGGGGAGGGAGGCTTTTCCTCCATCTTTGTATTTTTTTTACCTATTACCTCTTTACATTGTTTTTCAGCACAAGTGCATCTCCACAATCTACCTTCTCTAGGAAAGGGAGGAAGTAAAGTAGAAAAGAGAAGGAGGAAACAAGAAAAGATAAGAAATGTGAAATAAAAGTAGGAATCAGAGGAAGAAAGGAAGGGAAAAAAGAAGGAAGGTAGGAAAGGGAGGGAAGAAGGAAGGAAGGATGGAAGGAAGGAAGGAAGGAAGGAAAGAAGGAAGGAAGGAAGGAAGGAAGGAAGGAAGGAAGGAAGGAAGGAAGGAAGGAAGGAAGGAACTTACATTGAACCAACCATTTCTTTTAACTATATCCTTACATTGCTGCCTTTCCTTTAATACTTATCCAGTCCTCAACCCTTTGGTGAGTCTAGCTTTATACATCACTATCTTCTAAAATTGCTTTCTTAAAGGTCATCAATGACCTTTCCAGGCACTCCCCTGAACATTTTTTCAAGTTTAACTTTCCATAATCTTCCTGAGAACTTCCCATTATTGACTACTCTCTTTTTCTGGACATTGTTCCCTTGTTGACTTTGTCATGCTGTTCTAGGGGTTTCTATTTCTAACTCTGCAGTATTTCTCAATCCCTTTCAGAATTTCACTATTATGTGGCCATACCATATATATAAATATATCTCAAGACTATGTTCTGGGTTTTCTTTTTTTTCTTTATTCTTTCTCTATTGGCGATGGTGGATTTAATTTCCTTTTCTATGCAGAAAAACCACATGGTATATTGGACAGAGTGATGGACAGGGCATCAGGAAGATCTGAGTTTAAGTACTATTCTTACAAATGTACACTGGATGACTGCTGAAAAAACCAAGGTCTCCCACTGTATCCAAGGACACATTCTGATCTATATCTAGCTACTGGACCTAAATAGCTCTGAAGGAGAAAGTGAGGCTGTTAACTTTGCACAACCACTTTCACAATTCATTTGCATGTCCTGGTGTTACTGACCTAATGTCATGGTCCTCTTTGAAAATGAAGGATCAATTAGGATCATCCTGGGCAAATTACTTAAAGCTTCTAGGGTATAAATTCTACTAAATAAAGGGGATAGGCTCAATGATATCTAAAGTTCCTCCCACCTCTAATTCTATGATTATAAAATTCTATAAAAACAAATCAATATACATGTACATATGTGCATACACACACACACACACACACACACACAGCCTTTCCCTAACTTTCCCTTATGCTATAAAACTGCTGAAGGACAACTCTATCTGCTTGTCCCAATGATAATCCAATATGGGGCAATGGTATGTCCAAGTGTAGGAGCCAGTCTGTGAGAATTAATTGAATTTAATCTTTTCAATTAATCAAAAATAATTTTCTGAGTACCTGCTATATTCCAAGTATTGTGCTAAGTGAGAGGGGGGAGGAAGGGGATATACAAACAAGAATCAATCTATAAGAAAAAGAGCTCATCTCTCCTCTAGAACTGTCCCCTCCTGCCTACTTCTCCCCACTTCTGACAAATTTGTTGTTTCCTTTCCCATAGTCTCTTATACAGTAAGGCTTTAAACAGGGAAGAAGGGAAGGAGAGGGAATCTGGATTTGTATAGAAATTATAATATACAAAATACTATGCTAAGCATTTTTATGTATGTTTTTGCAGTTGAACCCATCACAACATTGTGAGGTAGATCTTTTTATTATTTCCATCCTACATTTGAAGAAACTAAGGCAAACAGTGATCTGCCACATAGCTGGTAAGTATCTGAATGTGGAATTGAACTCAGGTCTTCCTGACTGCAGGCCACTGCCCTACCATCTGCCTCTGATCATCATCTTTCACTCCTTCTCCCTCACCTTACATATTCAAATAGTTGCCAAATGCTCTTCATTTTACATACTATTTTTTCTTATTAGTTACCTCTTTCCCTTAATTTTACCAAGATCTTAACCCAAGTACTCATTTCCTTTTTTCTGATCAATTGTATTAACTTTCTAACATATTCACTAAATCCAATCTCCCCTTTGCACCCAGAAGTAACCTAATGAACAGATCTGTCATTATCTGCTGGCTAAAAAAATCTTCATTGTTTCCCTGTTGTTTATAAGATTTCAGGCAAATGCCTCAGCTTCACACTTAGGAGTAATTGTAAGACAACTAATTTTTTCCAACATAATTTCACATTACAATCAGGTACTATGATATTCAGTAAAATTAGGTGAATTATTAGTCTCCCAATTCCATCCTTCACTGTCCTATATCTATTCATTCTTGTAGCCTATTCCCTCATTCCTGAAATACACTACTGCTTTACAGAAAGACATGAGTTAAATTATGTCTTTTTTTTTTTTTTTTTTGATGTTTTGCCTGGAGCTCCCAGCCACCTCCTCCATCAAGCCTTCCTTGTTCCCACTAACATGAAAGTGATCAATCATTCTGAAAATAGTCCCAAGTAACTTCTCTGGAGTTTATCTTTGTCCTAGAATATACCTTTTATTATATTTTTGTGGGTGTATCATATCTCATCTAATATACTGTAAATCCACTTGTAGTTGGGAACTGTGTCCACTTTTTATATGCTCCCCAATCATGACAATGTAATATGCTAGAGCATATTACATTGCGATAAATGGTTCACATTTATGTAATAAATGCTAGAGCAGCTAACTGGCACAATGGATAAGAGTTCCAGGCCTGAAGTCAAGAAGACCTGAGTTCAAATAAGTTTGGTTTCCCCATATAAGTCACTTAATCCTGTATGCCTCAGTGCCTCTATCTTTAAAATGAGCTGGAGCAGGAAAAAAGGCAAAACACTACAGTATCTTTGCCAAAAACACCCTCAAATAGGGTTAAAAAAAGTAAGATAATACTGAAACAACTGAATAACAACATCAAAAGCTCATTTATTTGAGTATCATGTTACCTTTACTATACAACAGAGATTAAACTGGGAATTATTTCAATCAGGGCTAGAGCAACTTAAAGATGGGTAGAGGGTTTGTGCAGAGGACAGCAATATGAAGAAAAGGGGTGAGCAGCTGTGATGACCGCATATTTTAAATCAGCCAGAGTCAGGAATTCAGGTTAAGGGAAAATCTTTGATCTTTATTCTTTGTGGAGATGAAGGGGGATGGCGATAGGAATGTGAGAGGCTGCGACAGGAACCTGGCCAGAAGTCTCTCTGCCTCTCTCTTCACCTCTCTCTCTCCACCCACCAAAATCGTCCTTACATCATTTCCTATACAATACTTGCACAGAGAATGGGTGGGGCCATTCTTTCTCCAAGCATATATTAATAGAGTATGGTCCAATTACTATTTAGCCTCACATGCTTGGGACCTCAGTGCATCAACTAGAGCTTCAGCCCATTACAAGCAGCATTAGTGAAGAGTACAGACTGATCTTGGAAATAGTCAAAATCAGAGAATATAGCTTTCACCTATACAAGGGATAGGATATTGAATATAGGAAGAAAGCCCAAAGTGAGCTTTTACAGGCCGTAGACACACTGTCCATATTATGTTCTTCAGTAATATGATCTATTTGACCAAAAAGCAATGCATGAATATAGCAGTCATCATACGGAAGAGAATATGGCTTCTGAAGAGGAATTATTTCCCACCAGACCCCAGCAGAATATATCCCCTGTCCATGTTACAGTTTGGACCTGTATGTACAAAAGCTTTCAATTAGTGAACTGTGTAATTCCTTAATGGTTATAAAATATCCATCCATCCACCACAGAATTTACTATAACTATACTGAGAAAAGGATTTAATAACTTAAGTAGCTATACTTCTCCAAGATAGAAAAAGCTACAAATGGAAAAATAGAGATTGATATGTAGAGAGGCAGATAGATAGACAGATGACAAATAGGTAGGTAGGTAGGCGAGATAAAATAATAAAACAATATCAGAAGAATTAAAATATATCATATTTTAAGGTAAGAAAGCCTGGGTTTATATAATGCTTGTCAATAATTTACATGAACATTGTGCAAGGCATTTCACTTCTCTTTTCTTGGTCCCATGATGATTGTGTGAATTTGTGAGACCATGTAGTCTTTAATGTTCTATAATCCTGAGATTCTCTGTTTCTATATTCATTCGTTATGCGGAAACCTGAGGTGTTACTGAGACACATTTTTACTATTGTGAAAGGACAAGACATCTCACTTTTCTTGTGGTTATATTAAAAATAAAATAGATTCTAGTAGCAGACAAATTGAAACAAGATAAATTCTTTCCATCTCATCATACCAAAGACCCCAAGCAAAAATTCAAATACTCTCATAAATGAGAAATCTCAATAGCAAAAATTGAATCAAGATACAAAGAACCCTATTTGAAAATAAGATTTCCCCCAACTGACCCAATGTATTCTAAAAGTTAATATAATTTAACTTTCAAAGAAGATTAAAACATATGTTCATTTGTAATCTATTACCCCACAAAAACTATATGTACCTCAATTTTCTATCTGTATGGGATATACAGAACTGTCTAAAATCAAATCAGTAATCACAAATGAGAAATAAAGAAAATCAAATAAGAACTCACAGTGTAAGTAATGAACCAGAGAAGAAAAAAATCCAAAACTGAACTATTGAATACTAAATGATCTTCAAAGATGAGAAAATGCTTTCTTAAATGAGACTCCTCCATCTCCCCCGCCCCCCAAAAAATAGGCTAAGACACTAAGTGAAAAGGAGTAAAAAAAGAATTATCAAAACTAGCCTTAAGCAGAGTTGGTAAACCTGAAATGGATCATAACAGGACGGGGAATGATGGGATGTTTTTCAGCACCTGGCACTTTTTATTAATTGTGGCAACACTGCCTACCCAGTCAAGCCAATAACATTATTAAATACTGTGACCAACAATTCATTTCAGGTAAGTTTCTTTACATTCTAGTTGACCTGGATTTGAACCAATGATTTGGTGGCTAAAGGCAATGGATTCTATGATGAATAAGGGACAGTGCTTAAATCTTCAGCAGAGCAGCCTCAATCTTGCCCTGAATGCTAAATATATATTTTAGTACTCTCTGATGAACACACATGACTTATAGTTTCCGGAACACATCTGTAGCTAATTGTTCTGCTTTGTGGGCCATTCAAATGTACATATTGTGATTTTTTATGCATTTTAGATATGTGTATATGAGTCTGAAAAACTCAGTGAACATATTTTTAAAGGATAACTTCAGGTGTGATGAAAGATTTAGCTTTCTTTGTTGGCATTGTTATTTACTGCCCTTCTCAGACCTTAAAACTATACTTGTAAATAACAAGGAAGTCTGTTAAAATGACCTTAACTGAGTAATTCTACCAACAAACAGACCTTGCATATTATTATTTTTATTCTACATTAGGGTGGGTTGAAACAGCCACCCCAATTACTAAAATGTGTGCTCCCACAAAGGATTATTATCCCCACAAACATGCTGCTGTTTGCTTTTCTCCTGGAAACCTTGGGATATGATCTGTCAGGTTTACTCGCTGGGGTAACAAACATGTCACCCAGATTTGCATTGGGAATTAAAACATTCTGGAGGCTGACAAAAGGCAGAACATTCTTAGCAACCGTGACGAGAAGAAGGCATTGCAATACCTAGACATCATGAGTCAAAAGTCCTTCATCAGACAGCTTGGAAAAATTACATAATCCCTAGACAAAAATTCCCTGAAGAGTAAGTCATGCTTTAGAGACCCATTTTTATATTCTTCCCTACCACTTCTAAGCACAACCGAGTCAATATTATCTTCTGTAAACCTGATGTTTCTTACTCTTTCTTTGAACATTATTTATACTATAAATATTAAACATGGAAAAGCATAAAGAGATGGAATGCTATTGATATAAATGTAGATACATATATGTGTGTTTATATATATATATATATATATATATATATATAACTAAGTTGATTTATTTCTTGTGACTGTACTAACAAAAGAGAGAGAAAGTCACTCAGATATAATAGCATCATTTTTAGGGGTAGGAGTCAAATGAAGAACAATAATTTAATATATGTGGAAATCAGGTCATTAATAAATGACTTTAAGTTCCATGATGAAAGAAGCACTGGACATGCCAGTAGAAACTGAGGTTAAAAAAAAGTTTGTTTTAATAAAATAAATAAATAAACAAAATTGAAAAGAAATTGATTTTCAAATCTCCATTCTGACATCAGCTATTGGACTCTGGACAAGTCATCAATGTTGGGGACGGGGAGGGTTGCATTATCTCTCAGGCAAGTACAAACTTTTAACAGATCTAGGATTTTATTAGTATGCATTTTTAGTTTTTATTAGTAGTATTTTAGTACGTAATTATTAGAATTGTATTTTATTAGTTTGTATAAGGAAATAACGGTAAATGAGTTTTTGCCAAATACAGATTTTCAAATGCTTTCTAACTTAAGTCTTTGTAGTATGATCTGGGGCACTGAAAGATGAATTTACTTGACCAAGGTTATGTAGTCAATGTTCCATAGAAGGGTAGTTTTCAAGTCTTTCTTGACTTAAGTCTAAAATTTTCTGATTCCATGGCTGGCTCTCTATCAAAAGAGGAAAAAAGAGGATGAGGGAAAAAAGGAGATAGCCACAAATAAGTGATGAAGTGGATAGAGTATTATACCTGAAGTTAGGAAAACCTGACTTCAGATTCAATATTAGACACTTATTAGCTGTGTGATACTGGGTGGTCACTTAATTGTTTTATGGCTCAGTTTTTTTTTTTTAATCTGTAAAATAAAGATAATAATAACATATACCTCCCATCATTTTTATGAGAATAAAATTAAATAATATTAAAACCCTTTGCAAACCTTAAAGTGCTTTGTAAATCATAGTCATCATAGCAGTAGTAGTAAAAGTAACATAAATAACATTTCCTTAATTATAATGATAATTAGTATTTGAATCACTGTAAACCACAACATTTTATCATTCATAGCAGTAAGAGAATTTTTTTTTATGTTTACTACTTTTATTGCTAACAGTCATACTAGCAGTAATGCTATTATTATAGCTAGATCTTCAACTTAGGGTACAAGAAATAATTATTATGTTACTACTATCATTAAATCTCCTTAATAACTAGTGTTTGTTTAGTTGTTTCAGTCATGTCCAACTGTTTGTGACCCCATTTGGGGTTTTCTTGGCAGAGATACTGGAATACTTTGCCCTTTCCTGCTCCAGCTCATTTTACAAATGAGGAAGTGAGGTTAAGTGACTTGACCCGATCATATACCTAGTAAGTGTCTAGTGCTAAATTTGAACTTAAGTGTTTTTGAAGTCGTTTAGATGCCCTAGGCCACACCAGAACTACAACCATGTCTCTGTTCTACCCCAATACCTAATATAGTACTTTAAATATGTTAGATACTAAACTTTGTTCATATTTCTTAAATTGATTGAAAATGTAAATCAGAGTATACAATATTCCAAATTATGTACCAAATTTTACATAATATTCTTTTAAAAAAGTATTCCTTTCTTTTACTCAAAAAGCTCTCTGACATTTATTTCCAATAATAATGTTTGCTGATATCAAAAGGATTTGAGATCTATATAATAAATAGAAAGAAACATGTATAAGAAAGGAAGAAATATTGTAATTAATGTGGACTTGTTTCAAATGCTTCAGGGCTTTCTTGCTTTTTCAGCCCATTAGTGGAAAACAGTCACCATAGTGGAATCCACTTATTAGCAGTTTCAGAAAGGCAATCTTTAAGAAAATTTCCCTATCATTTAAATGTGTATATGATTCAACTGTAACATTAACTCTGTAAATCTACCTGAGTCTTTTCTCTAACAAAGGTATTTTATAAAATCAGATCATATGCTTACTATAGATGGATGAAATTTAAATTTCACAAATCTCTAATATATTGCCCAATAAAATGTTCCAAATAAATCTAAGTTTTAAAAGACCATGTATATTAAAATGATTTATTATAATAATTCTCTTTATTGCCTAAAGTACAATCGAAATAATAATTTTGACCCATGAGTATGTTATTAATATCTTCACTTCAGTTGACTACATGAATCACAAAGAACATTGATACATGCCCATCCCAGAAGAATAGTAGTAATAGTACTCTTTAGAGATTATACATGACAAGTCATAATATAGCTAAAATGTATCTTCAGCTCTAAAAGTTGGTTTCATTATACACCTTGTTACACTATCATTATCATTTGCCTGAATACTGATGGTTTGAATGCTAAGTGGAAACTAATCCTCTCTAGTCAGAGGTAGCTATATAAAGTGAAATTCTAGGTCAGCAAACAAAATGTGGGAAGAAAAGTATGGAAGCTGTAGAAACTGTACAGATAGAGAATTGAGAGTGGAGGTAAGTAGCCTCCCTTATTATAGCATGTGTCTGCTTTAGATGACCCTTCTTTGCCCACTCCATTTTCTGGAGCACTCTATGATAACCTTACAAGCTAGAAACTTCCATACTACATGCAGCTTTTTAATTGACACTTCCCTGCCTGTGACATCGGAGGAGGGATATTTATCAAAAAAGTCTCAGTGAAACTCTATCCCTCCCAATCAAAACCCTGGACCTTTCCAAATTACTAAGTAACCCTATGGTGCAGGACAATCTAGGCGTTCATACACTTAACTAGGTAGAGTGTAGATGTGGTGATATAACCTGGGTGCCAGATGTCATGTCTCGCTTGTTAATCAATCCCCCTTTTTCTTCCTGCTGTGTTCTGCAAATCTTCATGGAGGTCATACTCCTTTCTGCTGTGTGACCCATGGTTAGGTCTCATCACCTCTGTTGATCAAGTTATATTCCTGCCTCCAGGATTTTGATCCTTCTGTGTACTTGACCCCTCTCTTTTTCTATTTTTTTCTGATTCTGTTAAATGCTTCATAATTTTAAGCCATAGGCCTGCCATTATTAAGTTCAAAACACTAAAGACCTATTGTTCTCAGGATGATAGAGCAATCCTGCTTCTTCAGTAGAGACTTCTAAATCACACACACACACACACACACACACACACACACACACACACATAAGCAAATAAACAAACAAGTGAGATAGACTAACGGACAAATACATTGCTCTGAAGCTTTGGGTTTTAAAGATTAGGCAGTTAAAGGTAAGAAGTAGCTTATGGGTATCCAAGCATTGCAGGGACTATTAGGTAATAGTTTTCCTATAAAATACTGATTCTTATCATTTAAAAATATATAAATATTAAGTTTTCACAATTTTGCCATTGAATATTATTGTAAATCAGTTATAAGTAATGGTATAACTGGGGTTGTGGATTCATGAGCTGCAGGATCTTGGATATAGAACTAGAAGGAATTTTAGGGTTATCTAATCTAGTCCAAAGCTTCATAGACTGTAGATCATCTAACTAAATGTGAGGGTCATGAAAATTTTGACAGCAATAAAAGATTTCTGAATACAATGATTAAAAATTAATTCAAAATCAAATGCATAATGAATCCTAGGTGTTTCTGAGAGCACATGCCAATGGTGAATTGAGTGATTTCACTGCAGCCTTCTTTGTGAACACACAACATGTACACTGCACTGAGCATGCATAAACACTACAAGAAACACCTTTGTTCAGATTCACGAGGGGTCGCATAAAAATTTCCTGGGTTAAAAGGGGTCATGAATAGAAAAAGTTTAAGAATCCTTTCCTATCTCTCATTTTACAAACAAAGAAAATGAGGTCCAGAAAGATTATGAGACTTATTCAAAGTCAGGTAGAAATGAACAATCAAAATTCGAACTAAAATCCAAGTTCAATACTCTCCCAACTTTTCAAATATATTCTTTGTAAAAAGACAATAAGATAAAACAATAAGTGCAACTGATAAAGGTTTTTTTTTTGATTCACCATTTGTTGATAAATATTTATACACATTTTTGTATGATGTCCTCACTTAGTATTTCAGTGACCACAATGTGTTTGTATGGAAACAACTATCTCAGGAGAGGGCCTTGAATATATGAATAAATGATGAAAGAATTAGTAGAAAAACAGGCAACAAGATAATTCTCCTCTCAAGCAACTTATTTCCTAGAGAAGGAAGATAATATATAAAGGGGGACAAGGAGGGTTTGGGGTATATATATAATGAAAGTTTGGAAGTGAATGGGAAGTAATAGAATCATGTTTCTAGATAGAATAAGGTGAAACTTCATCTATAGAAACCAAACACTTGCTTTCCAAGAGCTCACAATCCAAGGTAGCATTGTCACCATTCTTGACTATACAAATACAAGAAAAAAACAGATCTTGATCACTTACTGAATCTGAATTTAGCTTTCTTCTCTTCTATTTTTATTTTTATTTGCCATTTTCTTCTAGTTTTGAATACAAAAAAATTTGACAAAATGAAAAATAATACATACAAAATTGGGCTGGGTTTCAGGGGAGAGTATACAAATTATCAGTCCCATAGATCTAAGGATACTTCCTTCTTCAAAAGATTCTCTAGTAAGAGGGGATAAATTATTTGAGACATAGAATGCAGAATATCATTAGAGTGGAGAGAATGAGTCAAAGGAAGTCAAGAGCTGGTAAGTCTAAATTGGATTACTGATCATTACAGCATGCTCACTCAGCTACTCCCTGCCCTTTGTCCACAAGCAAAAGCTCCAGGTGTCATGTAGTATTCTTGAGAATGAGTTAAAATGATATTATATAGTGACATATCCACTTTCTTTCCTTCACATATGTGCTTGTTGATTTGAGTTGCCATTTTTCCCTGCTCCAAGAGCAAAGTTAACTGTCTCAAAATATGTTTATGATACTAAGTAAAATAGAGTATGTTTAAAAAGATGATAAAAAACCATAATATCATTTCAGTTATGTCTCCCAATATAACCCTCTATGATTTCTTAACCCTCTAAAATTTCTTTC
The DNA here is from genome assembly GCF_902635505.1 of Sarcophilus harrisii. NCBI lineage: Eukaryota > Metazoa > Chordata > Mammalia > Dasyuromorphia > Dasyuridae > Sarcophilus > Sarcophilus harrisii. The sequence continues at coordinate 215,193,512 of NC_045429.1, forward strand.
ATTTAATACATCTTGTATGTCTGTGGAAAATATAGACATTCAAATCAATCACTTGGTAACAGTTTCTTCCATCTTCTTCTTACTCATCACTGAGACTTGTGTTCTCAGTGATGGAATTGTCTTTCCTTGACACCCATAGAATCATCAAAAGTTGCAACCTAAAGTTCTCAGAGTTTATTAAATGAAAGGAACAAAAGAAATCCAGAGAATCAGTGTCAGTATATAGTCAGCACACCCACACTGTGTCTGGTCTACTATATCTCAAATTCTCTTTGAGCAGCATCAAGGAATATATATATAATGCTGAGCTAAAACCATATACAAACCTCTCCATAAAAGCTATTCTCAGGAGAAATCTGATATAAAATTTAAGCCACCAGGATTTTTATCCAAGGACATATTGCTCAGGGTCTTCTTCTTTCCTAGCAAAAGGATTGTAAACAATACCCATTATTAAAGAGAAATGGTAGGATTATTAATTTATGGAGTGAAAGAAAGGGAGAGGGAAGAAAATAAGCACTATATTAAGTATCCACTAAGTACCAGCTACTATGCTAAGAGATTTATAGATAACATTTTACATGATCTTCACAACATCTATGAGAGGGAGGTATTATTATGATCCCTGGATTACAAATGAGGAAACTGAGTCATATAGAAGTTAAGTGACTTGTCCAGGATTAAACAGCCAGTAAGTGACTGAGGCTGGATTTGAATTCATATTTTCCTAATTCCCGAGACAATGTTCTATCCACTACACCACTTAATTATGAAGATAGTCAAAAGTTAAAGGTAATTTACATAATTGTATGACACTTTCTTTCATCTGTCCTATTAAATAATTATTCTTTCTTTATTCACATTCCAAGCTTGAAAATAATCTGACCTATAAAACTTTACAATTGTATCCCATATTGATAATACAATGGATATAATCAGTAAGAGAAGTTTTTTGTTTTCATTTATGATTTATTGGTGTTTCAAATCAGTCTTGGCATCATTCAGGGGTGCAACAAAACTACATCATCACCATCATTATCATAATCTATTTATAGTGCACAAAGGTTGATTAAGTTTTTGTATACATTGAAGCATACCAATCATATGAGGCAGGTATTTTCGCCATTTTATAGACAAGGGAACTGAAGTTTGAAAAATTGAGGGATTTTTCCCATGCTCAGAGATAGGATTTCAATCTTGGTCTTCTTGAGTTTAAATCCAGCACCCTTGAAGAATAGCAAGCAACTGGGTTAGAGAGGCCATTATTACTCTATGATATAAGGGTTGTAGTCAAATTCTAAGACTAAGGCTTAAAAAATAAAGAGATGTTTCCCCCTTTTATCTTTCCACACACAGAGAGACAGCAACAACAACTGTTATTTCTCTGAAAAAAATATTTTAATTATTTTGGAAACTAAAATAAGGAAAAAGGATAATTTCTTAGTAGTTTAATATCAATCATCAATACATCAATATTTGTTGCTTTTTAAAATATAAAATTTGAGAATAAAGCTAGATGTATCTCAAATCATCCAGAAGCTATGGTCCTGAAAGTTTTTATGCCAACTTAACTTTGAAAATAAAATCTGATTTAAAATACAGCAGAGAAGTTTGAAATTTAAGAAAGCCTGCTGTCAGACTTTTTGTAAAACAAAGAATACTATTTTTGCATTAATAATGATTTCTTTATTATTCCACTTCTAAGTTTAGATTGTTTTATCATCCATTTTAATCAAGCAGGAGTGATTTTTGACTTGACCTCATTTATTCATGAGATGTTTTCCATAAAAACTACTCTGAAGCATCTCTGACCAGCTCTTTCCAATGCTGACTTCCAACTGCTTATGGAATTCTCTCTGAGAGTTTAGGGAAGTCTACATCTCCTTGGGATTCCTTAATGTAATTGCTATTTCTTTAAAGAACAGGAGCTCAAGCTAGGTCATACAGCCAAGAATAGCAGTTTATATTAACAGTGAGAAGGGCTGAGCACCTTAGAGCAAGAGCCCCTTAATCAAAAAGCAATCTTTTGGGATGAGTTAGTAGTACTTTGCCTCAAGGCACTAACCAGATCCCCTACTTTCATTGTATATTTTCACAGGAGTCTAATGATGAAATACATTAGATCTTCACCCAGGTGAAGGAGCAGAACTATAATAGAATGACAGCTAAAGTACAGTTTTTCTAACATTATGCGGTACTCAGAAAAGCAGGGGGCTATCATACAGGGAAAAGACCAGCTGTGATAGGTAACATCCAAATCAGGGGAGCATACTACAAGTGCAAACCACTACCACAGAGGTGTGAAATTCCCAATTTTCACTCAGTCAGATTTTAGGAAGAAGAGCTTTTTTCAAATATATATATATGGACATGTCTGTATGTATATGTGTGTGCATACGTATGCATGCATATATGTCCCTTTAGTATATATCTATATGCATATGTTTATATGTGTGGAGGTGTGTATGTGTGTATGCATGCGTGCATGCAAAAAGTGAATTTTTGATGTGGAGTAGGTATTCCTGACTTCCATCCCAGGAGAAAATCCACAACTGAAAAGAACAGGAAAAAAAGGCAGAATTCAATTAATGCAGCAGAATTGTGTTACAGCATTGGTGTTAGGGAATAAGGACATGAGCTTCACAAAAGATTATACAGTATTTAGGAGGAAAAAGAAACAATTCCATAGCAGAATGAAAGCACCAGCAATTCTCTGACTCTAAGTGTGCCTTTTTGGCTAATGCTTATGACTACTCATTTCTCAAGGCTACTGCTCCTGCCTCCTATTCCCCTTTACATGGAGAAATCTTCTTGGGTAATACAAAAACTACTTTTGTATTCACATAAAAGTAGTACTAGAAGGGATCTTAAGCATCAAATATTTTAATTATGCAATTTGCATAAATTGCATAATTTTAATTATGCAAATGAGGAAACTGAGGCAGGAGAAATGGCTTGCTATTAATCAAAGACCTAGGAAGTAATAAATCCTATTTCTAGAACCTATTAAGATTTACAGAGGTCTATTCTCACATCAAACGTATTTGGTTGGTTGTACAAGCATTATGATTCCCTATTTTACAGATAAGGAGATTAAATTTCAGAGGCAAATGATCTGCTCAAATAGCTAGTCAACATCAGTGACAGATTTTAAATCCGGGTGTCCTGATGTGGTAATCTTTCCATTACACTGTACTATATCTCACCACTAAAGTATCATCACATTGTCCTACCAGAATAAGAACACAGTTTTCCTTTGCTAAGTGTTAGAATTAATCCAAGTACAAACAGTAAATAGTTCAGTCAAGTCATTTATTCACTTTGGTTCTAAAGTTAGTATATAAAGAAAGTAATCACATATAGTCAAATTGTTCATGGAAATCCCTTAGGTAGAATATGGAGTACAGAAAACTATCTTGAAACAGTTGTAACTAGAAAGGGGCCTAGATATCTTTAAAAGAAAATGGTCAATGTCAGAGTAGATGGAGACAGTTACTATAGAAACAATTGACTGCAAGAGATTATTGTTGCTCTTCCTATTGTTGTTTATAGGATTCACCTAAAACTGGAAAATTTAAAGTTAGTAAACTGGTGATGTGTTTTCCTGCCTTGGATATCTTTAAAAATGTTCATATAGCCATAGTCAATTCACTCACACTGCCAATTCATTCAACCCTATTAGATAGATGTTGCTGTTACAAATCCACATTTTTTTTTATGTAGAGCACAAGAGCCATGGTCATGGTTCTAGGGCAAGAAAAGTGCTACTACTTACTCCCAGATCTCACCTAGACCAGGAGAGTGGTAACCAGTCCTTTCCTTGGATCATGTTACCTTGGAAGAACTGAGAGCTTTCAGATCATAAGAGTTAGCTCTGAAAAAAGCACCTGGCAGGAGTGAGCCTGTCTCTCAAAGAAAGGCAGGGGAAGATAATGTAAAAGATGTCTGTCCTGCCTCCTTGGAAACCATACACAATTAAAGCTCCTTGTCACATATGATCCTTCTCTCCACTTGGAGTGCCATATCCTTACATGAAAATGTTTGTCCATACGAATACAATTTTGGGTTGTTTATATTTCATATTATATTTGGGGGGTTAGGGAACTAGATTTTCATCTAAAACCTGGTGAAGAGGTAAAATAAGCACCAGGCATAATAATATATAATAGATTTGGAAGAATATAATTATAAAGAATATTATAATAATAGTATAATAGAAATTTGGTTATAGTTCAATCAACCTGAATAAACTAAATCAGATATCCAGCACAGATTAAAAAGAAGTAATATTTTATTTACATCAAAATAGCTTCCCCAACTCAAGAAATTACAATGCAGAGTCATAAATGAATGTGTGGTTTGCATTTTGGGCTTCACAACTTTTAGGCAGGAACTATGAAAGAAAGAAACAGGGAGGAGTTTAGTAGCTCAGAGGGAGGGATCAAGGAGTAAGTCCCAGACCTATGGAATGATATGCTGATCTAGCAGTCACTGAAAGAATTAAGTCTATTGAGACTGATAAGAATTTCATCTCTTCAGTTCTGTAGAAAGGGAATAGTCTGGGAGAACTAGTTTTCTTTTTGTATTCTTTTGTGTACTAGATTATATTGATAATAACTGGTTAGGCTCCATCCAAATAAGGGAAGAAAATAAGCTGGTTTCAAAGTCCACATCAGTGGGAGAATTTACCTTTTGTCCTATGCAGTTTTCATTTTTGATTTCTTAAAATAGAGCTCTAGGAAAACATACTTTTAAAAAAACTAAAGGTTTTAAAGGAGTGGAATGATTCTCTGGAAAAGAGCCCATTGTGTTTCAAATAGAACTATTTGACTACATCTTAAAATCCAAATTACTCTAGCTTTCTCTGAATGAGAAATAGTAATCTCTAGCCCATGTCTCAGGTTCCTAGTATGAGAAATGGATGGGCATTTGTTTGTTTTCCACAGTTGTGGGGGTTGATTTGGATAGATGGCACTTGAATTGGAAAGTTGAAACCCACAGGAACATTAGTGGGGGGTTGGAGTAGAGGTTATCTCCCCCAAAAGAATGTAAGAATGTGGATCCTTTGGATCACTAATACAGGAACTGATCCAACCATTCTGGAGAGCAATATGGAACTATGCTCAAAGGGCTATCAAACTGTTCATGTCCTTTAATCCAGCAGTGTCTCCTAGTCTGACTCTCCAGAGTCTGTATCCTAAAGAAATCATAAAAAAAGGAAAAGGACGCACATGTGCAAAAATATTTGTAGCAGCCATTTTTGTAGTGGCAAGGAACTAGAAACTGAGTGGATGCTCATCAGTCGGTAAATAAATTATGGTATATGAATGTATGGAATATTCTTGTTCTATAAGAAATGATCAGCAGGATGATTTCAAAGAAGCCTGGAGAGATTTACATCAATTGATGCTAAGTGAAATGAATAGAAGCAGAACATTGTACACTGCAACAGCAAGATTATAAGATGATCAATTCTGATAGGCATGGGTCTTTTCAACAGCAAAGTGACTTAGACCAGTTCCAGTGGTCTTGTGATGGAGAGAGCCATCTGCATCCAGAGAGAGGACTGTGGGGACTGAGTGTGGATCACAGCATAGGATTTTCATTCTTTTTCTTGTTGTTTGCTTGCATTCTTTTTCTTTTCTTTTCTTTTCTTTTGCTTTTTGATCTGATTTTTCATGTGTAGCATGATTATTGTGAAAATATGTATAGAAGAATTGCACATGTTTAATATATAATAGATTACTTGCCATATAAGGGAGGGGTTTGGGGGAAGGGAAGGAGAAAAAATTGGAACACAAGGTTTTGCAATGGTGAATACTGAAAAGTAATCTATGCATTTATTTTGAAAATAAAAAGCTTAAAAAAAAAAGAAAAGAATGTGGGCTCCTTGAGGGCAGGGACTAAGTTTTGTGATAGGAGTGGTGACTTGCGATTTGAAAAGAATCTTTTATTCTTTTCCCTAGCTTTCCATGGTTGAAGCCCTCTCAGTATATTCACATTCTAGCACCATAACTCCCTTTGGGCCTCAAGGTAAGATAAGGATGAGGTGCCACAAAATTCTATTTGACTAGACACCTTGGTCCCTCTATGGACTCCCACACAATCACTTTTGGTGCTGAGCAAATATCTTTGTTTTGCATTCTTTTCTCTTGGGGGAAAGTACTCTAAGTTCTGAAGCTCAGCCAATGTAAGGAAGAACCAAGGGATGGGGGGGAAGCTCTACTTTAGGGTCGATATAAACTTGCTGAGAACTGCTCACTTTTGCCCTCCCTTGCTGGCACCATTTTGGTTGACATTGGGTGTGTCCTTTCTCATGAGAAAGCAATAAATTTCTTTTTTTTCTCTCCTAAGACAAATTGCTGATTGATTAATTGAAAGTGGGGAGGAGGGGCAGTGACTTACCTCATACTAGTTTAGGTTGTGAAGGCTTAAAATGTGTGTAAATAGCAATTATTTTCTGTTCTTGACAGAAACTTTCAGTGTCTTTCCCTCCCATGTAGATATTTTTGTGATGGTAAATTAGGCCATCTTTAATCTCACTTCTTACCTAGCCCTTAATTATTGAATGGGCATTGTTTCAGATAAACTGAGGCCTAGAAAGAACTTTAATTTAGAAAAGCTAAGATTATCCATTGTACTATGAGCTAATCCTCTTGACTTTTGTCTTTGTCACTAGGCTCAGATATCTCTGAAGAAAAAAGTGCGTAACTCTGTCTCATTTCATTGGTCTTCCTCCAGAACAACTGTCAGAATATCAGTTGAACTACCAAATTGGGGGGGGGGAGGGAGAGAGGGAAGGGGAATGGAACTAGGAGGTCTATTCAGATGAAATAAAACCTGTTGATTAAGAGAAATATATAGGATTTGAATTTTAATTATAGGGCTACTGGGCCTGGAATTAGGAAGACTCCTCTTTCTGAGTTCAAACCTGGCCTCTTAACACTAGCTCTGTTCAGTTTGTTCAGTTTCCTCATCTGTAAAATGAACTAGAGAAGGAAAGCATTAGTATCTTTATCAAGAAAACCCCAAATGGCGTCATACAAACAGGATAAAAAACACCTGAGCCACAAAAAAATTTTGATTTTATTAAAAGAAACTTATCAGTACAGAACTGATTGTTCTTCCTGATTCACTGAATTAGGCTATAAAAAAGATGAAGGGATCACAGCAACAGTGTTCTAACTAAGAAATGTTTAAAGGACAATTGAAGAAACTGTTCTCATTAGTTCTACTAGTCTAAGAAGAATGAGAAATGATCTGTGGGTATGAAAGGAGATTCTAAAACCACAATCAATGCAATGAAAATGTCATACATACTGTGAGAGACACAGAAGATTCAGTCTCCCATTTCATGCTCACTCTGGAACATTCAGTGATGTCAGGTGGAATCATCTACAGAATTTAAATTGTTCAATCTCTAATTCTCTGTCTCTGTATCTCTATCTGTCTTTGTGTCTCTGTCTCTCAATCTTTGTCTTCTTCTTTGTGTCTTTTCTGTCTCTGTCCTAATTCTCCCTGTTTCTCCTGAATATATTGTGGAATTCATGTAAATAAATATGCAGTCTTTCCTTAATATATATATATATATATATATATATATATATATATATATATATATACATACACATAGATAGATAGATATGCACACATGCCCTTATAAGGGTAATTTATTCCTGAAGATTCAATTATGCTCATCTCTTAAACAGTAGGCTGGACTAGAGATTATTTCATTTTCTTTCTCAGTTTTAAATCCTACAATTATATATATCCTGAAGAACTGATATTAGAGGACTAGTTCTCTATTCAATTCCTTTTCATCTAAAAAAATTTCTGGGAATATAAGCTTCCTCATTTCAGCAACTCACTTGATTAGAGCTAGTGTGTACAAAATTGTTCTAAGACTTCTACATTTTCAAAAGTCACCAAATCTAATTCATTAAACACTGTACTTAATCACCTGCTTATTTAAAAAATAGTAATTCAATGCTGACAATTTTAATTCTTAGGCAAATGCAAACTGTTTAATACCAGCGGTTTTGCTAGTTTCTAAGAGAAACAGAAAGTACAAACCTAAAGCAAGGAAAGTAGAATTTAAAAAATCCCATCAAAGTTTATTTCCCTTATACCGAAGGCTTTCCCCTACCCCCATACCTTTAAATCTAGACAGTCATCAAAAGGTCACAAAATTATATTTGAACAGTAAATGAAAAAGCAGATCTACTTCAAAACTAAAAATGTTAGACTAGTTCTAATTAAAACAAGCAAATATACAATATCTTATTTTGTTCATTATCTACAATAATAGAAGTGAATAGGATTCCGTTAGCATTAAAAACAATTATTTTAAATCACTTTTTTTAATTTTTTAAATGTTTTTTCCTCCTAGTTAAAATAGTTATATCTGTTTATTTCATAAACTTGTAAAATTTCAAAAATATTTATGATAACAGTATATAAAGGCCTGTTAAGAAAAAAAAAAGAATATTATTTCATTTCAGAGTTCCACTCATGATTAAGAATTCACCAGAGAAAGTAGAAAGAATTATAAAGTATAAGACCCAAGACTAAGGAATCTGTGAACGAAAAGAAAAGGGGAAAGGAGCAAGCAAGCAAAGTAAAGAAAATGGGAAGGAAGGAAGACGAGGATCTTTCAGTCTCCCCAAGTCACTATAAATTGTGTTATAATCAATCAACTAAGTAATCCGTCTATAAACACTATTGAAAGATTAATTTTTGCCAGGTACTGTGACAAATCTTAGGGATACAAAAACAAAAGAACAGCAATAATGAAACCAAAAGACAGACCCTACACTCAAAGAGCTAGCAGGAGATAAAACAAGCCATCATATTTGTACAATTTATATATAAGTAAATGGGTCATAATTAGCAGAGGAAAGGCACTACAATTAAAGGAGTTTGTGCCAGGCTTCTTCTGATAGAAAAATGGGAATGATCTGTCAAGACTTCCGTAATAGATTCTTTTCAACATCAAATAGTAAAACCACTTTAGGGTTTACACATCATGATTCCTGATGTCCTGCATAAAGAATTAGAAATGGTATCACAGAATCTAGTTTTACTGCTTTTTAATTTTTTTTCCCTCTATAAATCATATAATCCAGTGAAGATGTTGTCTACCTGTTAAAATCATTCTAATGTGAATGACCCCTAGGCAACTCTTAAATTGATATCTTTTTTTTTAGTCTGTATTTCATGAAAGAATATTTACATTTAGACACTGAAGTAATATATAAACCTAGCAGATATCCAGAGAGCTATTACTTAAACTCTGTTTTCCTATTTGTTAATATATACAAAATGCTTTGATTTCTTAAGACTGTGTAAACAATTTCATAAAGAATTCAGTTCCATTCAGTAGGGACAACTACTGAATAACAATTCTCATCAAAACTAAAATAACAAAAGTACAAATAAAAAGAAGAGTTAGATATTAATGAATTAGAAAAGAGGAAGTCTTTCCAAAAGTTCAGATTTGAACATAGTAAGGGAATAGATTCCCAGCATACCCGAAAGAAGTCAGGATACCGTATACTTGGGAAAAATCATGTATTTATTTTAATAGTATTCCAAAATCAATAAATAGCACTCCATATGCCTATTTTCTCATCTATACAAAATATTTATGGGAATAAAACACATACATATATACATATCACAGGAGTCTATAATGAATATGTAATAAAGAATAAGCAGACTTTAACAAATTATCATCTTCAGATGATAACATTTTTTATAGCCAACTACTTGATTTAAAGGTAAAGATTGTAATTCTAAAGTGTCAGTTGGACTTTCTCTGGAGGAAAAGGATGAGAGTCAGGAATTATAAGAAAACATGGATGGACTGTGATTCTGATTATTAGAAAGAGTACAAATTTTAATAAAACTGATTCATTGAAGTATTTAGAAAACAAAGATGCCATTTTTCATCACTCAAGTTTTATTCAAACAACACATTGGCAAAAAATGCCACTTTGCTCTGGAAATTATAACATTTTTTCCTTAGAAATTTATATTTCAAGAGCAATAAAATAATTGACTACAATGAAAACTCAAAAGACAATATGGGAAATCTCTATCAGAAAGCTGAGCAGAAAAATACATCAGCTTTTCTGAGAAAAGCTATATATATATAAGTGACATCAATATGTTCAAATAAAGGGGTGAAAAATTAATTCAATTATGATTATGTTTTTACTTGATTGAGTCTTATAAGAAGAAAATCTGGAAATGTACCAATACTCATAAATTCTAGAAATGTTATAATTACTTATAATTATATTATAGTATTATATAATTATTATAATTTTATTAAGTGACTATTGTCATATGTTACATAATTATATATTATAATTACTTAATAAGAATAATGTTAGTTAAAATTTGCCCACCTCAAAATTCTTCTGAATCTTTTAGTATAGTAATTGGCAAAATGGCTTTCAGGCTGGCAGATAAAAGGATATTGTTTATATGTGAACCACATTCAAAGATACTCTTTCCACTATGATTCTCAACATAGTAATATTTTTGGAGAAGCAATGAAATTTGAGAATGAGAGGAAGAAATAAACTGAAGAGAGACAGGTGAGTTTCTGAAATCATGTTTGTATTTTAAAGAAAATACAAGAATGAGGTGTTCTTGACTGCGAACAAAAACAATGCTTACTTGTAGTATTCTGTTTTATTTATTGTATCTATATTCCTAGCATCTACATAATATCTGGCACATCACACTGATTGATTGATTGATTGGACTGATTGTTATTTGTTATACCAAATGCTTTTAAAACACAGGCTCATTAATTCATTCCAGAATTTTGATTCAAACAAACAACACATTTTTGAAGCCTTTTCTCTGCACTCTTGTGCATTCCTTTCTTTAATACAAAACAAAGTGCTGTTTACTACCAAGGAAATCAATTATGAATTCTCTTAATGTTAAAGGCTATCCAGGGATTCCACATTGGACTAACTAAACAAAAAAATGATCTAAAAGTATTTTCATTTAGAAAGATGAATCATATAAGAATAATAACCAAAAAAGATGAGAAAAGATTTTTGCTTTCATCTGTTTTCATCCTGAGCTACATTTTATTGCCAAATAAATGATTCTTATCTATTTTTTCTGAGAGTATCTGTGGATATCCCTTCTCAGTGCACTAGAATAACTAGATTTTTTTTTTTTTAGTAAGAGAAGACAAATAGGGTCAGTCAGTCAATACTATTTAGAAGTAGGTCTGATAACCTTCTCTTTCAGACTTCAAGACTGGCTCTCCATCCCTAGAAAAATGGATCATATTAGTAATAAGAAAAATAATCAGATTTTTGGTAACTTGCATAGATGAAAGAAAGGACTTGAATTATCTGTATGATCTCTAAAAAGTATTCCTCAAGGCAAGGGATAATGATCAATTTTTGGAAAAAATCAATTCTGCTCCAATAATATTATACTTATACAGGAAAGAAATTCATTGTGTGTTGTGTCATTTACCACTGCTTCATAAAATCAAGAAAAAGAAAGCAGAAAGAAGAGGAAAAAATGACCTCCTTTACATTTTCTCTGGACTCTTTCTATAGTCTTCTCTGGACTGACTTTGTTTCTTTATTTTTCTGTAAAAAATTCAGTATGTTTGTATCAGAAACAGAGCGAGGAGAAAGAGAGACTAGAGAAGCTTTTGTAAGAGATTCACCAATGCGCTCAGAAGCATGAGTGCTGATCATCTGGAGCTCTCTGGCATACTATACATGGCTAGGGTTTGATGTATTTATCTGGCTTACAAGGAACAACAGTTGCTTAAATGTCTTTGAAATTGTTCAATGGTAAACATTGACTCTAGATTCTAAAAGCAATTATACATTTCCACATACTTATGAGGATTTTTTTTCTTAATTTTATTAAATCACCTCAGTATAAAAGGTTCATGCATACTTTGGGCATCATCTCATGGCATGACTGTGAACAGTCTAAATTTGATTTCTCTTTATGGAATGCCACTATATATAATGCCCATGACCATCTATAGTATGTCATGTTAAAGTACTTGTCAACTATGTATATGAAAATAAATCTACTATTGTTCAGATTAACTGGGCATCATGCTGATAGCATTTCTTTTTGTAACCATAAATTTTCCCAACTAATAAATGACTGTGTTCCATAGACACCATGCAGATATTTGCCCTTTCTAAACATTCTGATAATTGGTGATATCAAAGAATAACATATGATGATAGGAGGCTAGGAAACCATAATTGCCACCAGGTGACCTTGGCAAATGATTTTCCTATTGTGCAAAGATCTCATGCTGGTGATAAGGTGAAAAGGTAAAGCCAAGGTTAACTAATACCTCAAAACAAGTTCTGCTTTAACATCCAGTCATTAGTCTTCTCAGTCACTTGACACCTTCGTTCAGCAGTGATATCGGTTCCTACATTTCAAATAGGAAGAACAATACTAATATACATTTTTTCCTTGAAGACAAAGTCACTAGATGTTTGTCTGAAATTTTGACTGTTCAGCTGTTTTGTCACAAAGTAGATAAAGCTACCATGTGACTTTTTTCCCTCGTCCATATTAATTCCTAGAGGAAATCAGAATTTTTATCTCTATAACAAGTCAAATGAATTGTTGACTCGGATTCCATTGAGAAAATTGTAAGTTGAAATTTATTCATGAATGCCTCTTTTGCTATGGATTATCAGTTGGTTGATACAATTCAATTCAGTTAAGTTCAATTCAACTCTGGAAGCTATTAAATTTTCAATTAATTGACTATATGAAAATGGAAAGATATTTACTTTTTAAAAAATATAAAAATTCTAGGACAGGTAAGTGGTGTAGTAGAAAGAGCACCAGCCCTGAAGTCAAATCTGGTCTCAAACACTTAACATTTCCTAGCTGTGTGACCTTGGGCAAGTCACTTAATCCCAATTTCCTCAGCCAAAAAAAAAAAATTAAACATAAAAATTCGGAAAGAAAAGTAATTTGGTTTGAACATAAATTTATATACTGTCATTTATATAAGACAAAGCTACCCTTCATACTTGTCGATTATTTATGGCTAGAAAAAGTGATATGGATATTTTAAAACATACTTTGATGAGTAGTGTTTGGCTTTAAGAACAGATAATTAGTGTGGGAAAAAAGTATTAGCTCTCAAGACATAGGAACTCTTATCTTTAAAATGGAAGAGTTGTATTAGAAGATCTTTAAGGTCCTATCTAAAACTGAATCTAAGATTTTAACTCATAGAAGTTATTAATCTCTTTGGGAGACTACCTCTTTTCATCAACACAGAAATGTACTTATTCATAAGGCAAATCCATTTGTTATGGTTAGTTATGAGCTATTATTTTCCAGAATACACATATGCTCCTGTTGTTTGTTATTGTGCTTTCATGTATATTTAATGTATATTTTCATGTATACATCTATGCATAATCCTTCTTTTATCCATCTTTATTCTCAGTCTCTCTGCTTCATTTGCCATACAGAAGCTTCTCTGATATCTCATAGATAGTAAGGAACAAGATACCCAATCATGATTTTTCATCTATTTCTTTTTTGTTTTTGTATCCCTCACACACAATAGGTACTTAATAAACTCTTAATTGATTAATATTTGTAGTGCAACTGTACTTATATTATGGCAAGTGTGATTTCTCTCCAGTGTGCCATTCGAGCACTTTAGTGAGTCTCAGACAAAATCCTTGCAAGTACCCCTTCTCTTCACATCTTTATCTTATAGAAATACAGATAATCTTTTTTTAAGTTATTAAAAAAAAGATTAAGGGGAAAAGCAAAGCGGTTTCTGATGATACTGCCTCATTGTTGGTGATATTGCTTTGCTTTCTTCTGATGCCAATTCCTATGGACTGATGATACACATTTGTATTTGAAAGACACGAGAAAGAGCATTTTTTGGTAGATCAATCTTCAGAACTCTTTTTTTTTTTTTTTTTTTTTTTTTTTTTTTTACTGATGTGATAAATTCTTCCTTCACTTGCTTTTATCTAAATCATGGAAACTTCCATAGAGGACATAGATGGAAAGATTTCTAGCTGTCAACTCACTTTAAAGCATGATTGTGTGTGTGCGTGCATGCTTGTGTGTGTATGTGTCTATTACTATGAACATATCACTCCATATTTCTTAGTGGTTCTGTTAAAAGAATTCATTAAGTTTATTTTGTTTTGTTTTGTTTTGATAAAGGGAATTTTCATCTCAGATCCTTGCTATATGGCCATACTGCAAATATGTTTGGTCTATTCATGATCTTGCTTTGTGTTGGCTTTGGTGTCCAGATATTATGAAAGATTTTTTTTTTGAAAAGCAGTAACATTTATTGAATTTTTTAGGTCAAGCAAATGTATTTTTTAAATAAACATATAGATAGGTTGTAGTTGAAAAAATACATAAAACCTCCACCCAACATTTGTGAATATACTATGTAATCTTTTTACCCAACCAAACGGCTCACCAGGCCCCTAACTCTTGCCTAAGCATTTTCAGCACAAACTGGGGAGAATCTTCATTATACTCTATTATGACAAAACTTATTGCAAGTCCCAACTAGCCCACTTTTATTGAATAAAAATAAGAAATCTGTAGGGTCAAAAGATTATCATAATATCAAACCTTTAAACTCATAGATGAGATTACAGATCAAACCATTTACTCACCAGCCAGTAAATAACATACCAATTCTCATTTTCCAACAGCAGGATTGGTTTTCTGTGTCTGCCTTCGAGACAAAAACATTCTGCTTGGCAGGATGTCCAAGACAGCCCCCCACTGCCAGGCCCCAAACTCTGAGCATCGCATTCTTTCATCAACTCTTGTCAAGTTTTCATAAACTCACTCTGTTTTCTAAACAAACAGACTATTATGTTATAGTTAATGAAAAGAAGACTTGAAACCAGCAGAATGAAACCAATTTGAGGTACTGCATGAGTCCCGCCTGCTTGTACTATTGCTGCTGGCTTCCCTCCTTCCCCACAGTGGTAGATGCAGCTCTGTCTTTTACAGTTGGCAAGACAAAGAAAAACCGTGGTAATACACAAGTGGTCAATGAGACAGCCTTTAAGGAAAAACACTGCTGATAAGATAAACAGCTTGTGATGTCCTTAATTATAATATTTCATACTCATTTAGCCATCTCCACATCACAGGACTAACAAAGTGGATTTCAAAAAGGAAATAAGACTTCTTCCCACCAGCCCAGAAGGCTAATTATAAAATAGCAACCTACTTTTTTTTTTTTTTTTTTTTTTTTTTGGTGGAGTGGAGGGTTCCCTCCCCCTATCAGAATTTATTGAGCTCATTACTAGGCTGCATATGAAGTGATTTGAAACGAGGCAACATTAAAGCCTTCCACAAATCCCTGGCACTTATTCATCCTGACACTCTATTTGAACTCAAAGCATTAATAGGAAATAACTGAAGCAGCCCTACACTCCTGATGCTGTTGTTTGACAGGATGTTGAAAATCCCAAAAGATGATATATAAACAAATTTCCCTGATAAGCCCAGGAATTTGTAAGGGAGACTGGAAGAGAAGTCGAGCACTAACAAAGGGTCATAGAGGGCAATAACAAGGTCCCCCTATGTCTGTCAGTAAAGTGGCATAGTAACATTAGTCACTCTCCAAAGCTGCCAAAGTGATTTCCTAAAGTACAAATCTGACAGGACTCAATCAATACCAGTGACTCCCTATCACTTCTGGGAGCCCATACAAAGTCCTCTATAGTCATCTAAACCTTTTTAAACCTTGCCCTTTATATCTTTTTATCCATTATTTGCTTTTTCATACTTTATGGTCTACCCATATTGGACAACTTGTGGCTCTTCATATACAAGACCCCAACTCTCTTTTCCATATGTTTGTACTAATTCTCCTCTTGCCTGGAATTTCTTTCCTCCTCAACTCCTCCTCTTGAAATCCCTAACTTCTTTATAGGTTCAGCTCAAACTCTCCTTCCCACCCCTCCCCCCGCATCTTCCCTCAACTCCCAGTTGCTATTACCTTCCCCACCAAGATACTTTGTATCCATTTTATGTAGACCTAAGAATATATATAGATATTATTTCTTCCCTTATAGGTCTCTTGAGAAATAGTCTGTTTGCTTTTCAATCAATATGTAACTGGGGTAATGAGATGTATCATAAAGTGAAATCAGGAAGACCTGATTCCTGAATTCAAATATGACCTCAGATACTTATTAGCTATGTGAGCTGAGCAAATCATTTA
Organism: Sarcophilus harrisii; assembly: GCF_902635505.1. Lineage (NCBI taxonomy): Eukaryota > Metazoa > Chordata > Mammalia > Dasyuromorphia > Dasyuridae > Sarcophilus > Sarcophilus harrisii. The sequence continues at coordinate 215,209,782 of NC_045429.1, forward strand.
ATCCTATTTTTCTTATTTTCCTCATCTACAAAATGACCTGGAGAAGAAAATGGCAAACCACTTCTATATCTTCACACACACACACACACACACACACACACACACACACTCACACACACACCAAAAAACATCACATCAAAAACAGCCAAATGTAACTGAAATGTCTAAACAACAACAAAATGACATATAGTAAACATTTGAAAAATACCTTCTGATTCATGAATTGAAAAAGTACTAAAGGTAAAAAATATGGACAGATACTTATGTACTGACAAAATATTTAGAAAGTAACCAAAGAAATCAAACTTCAATATCATGTTGCTATGTTTTTGTTTTCTTTGGAATACAAATATAGAACTGGAAGAGATATGAAAGCTCATCTAGTCCCCAGCTTCTTAAACTGTAGTTGGTGACCCCATATGAGATCTTAAACTGATGAAATTATGATTTATTATCAGTAAATGTTTGATTTTGTATACCTAGTTTAAATACCTATACACCTGGATCATAGAAAAATTTCTCAGAAGAAAAGAATAAGTAGAAAATGTTTTAGAAGCCCTAATCTAGTCTAAATCCTTCATTTTACAAATAATGAAAGGAAGCATCACCAAGTTTAAATGATCTGTCCATTGTTATATATGCAATTAACGTCAGAAATAAGAGTTGAATGCAGATCATCAGACTCTAGTCATTATTCTTTTCATTGTCAAATTCAAGTCAATCATTTTATTAATGGAATCCCAAAAACATGAGGCAGGGAATGGGAAAGACTAAAGTTCATTTTACATCTTCTGACTACAAATGCAAGACTATTTACTATTTACCACAAAATAATTCATGTTGTTACAAAAGCAATATAGTATGTTATTGTTTCAGTCACTTTTTCTCCAAAATTTTTTCTAAGCTCCTTGGGATCAAGCATGTGTTCTGTTTTTATCTCTGTATTTTAAGTACCTACAACTTTTTTTTTTATTATTTTTCTGTCATTTCCATTGTGTCTGACTCTTTATGAATCCTTTTAGATGTTCTTGGCAAAGATAACAGAGAGATTTACCATTCTCTTCTCCAGGTCATTTAACAGATGAAGAAACTGAAGCAAACAGGACTAAGTGACTTGCCCAGGATCACAAAGCTAGTCAAATGAGGCCAGATATGAACTCAGGAAGATGTCTTTCTGATTCTAAGGCTGTCACTGTAACACCATGCTACCTCTAATGTGGTAATATGGTAATAAACACAATACATAATTGTGTTTGCAATAAATAAGTCACAGACATTTTCCCCAGATACTTAATATATTTGTGACTTGGGCAACTTACTTTTATTTTCTAGATCTCAGTCAATCCTCTAATACTTATCTACTAAGCCTTTTTTAAGTTGTAAATTGCATAGTGCTTCTACACCTGAAGAATATGATGTTGACAGGATAGTATTTTTTATATATTCACATAAGCTATCCTGTTGGCTGTTCTAAATTACCTCTCCTCACCCACCCCCCCCACTACCTGACACACACATACACACACAGTAAGGCGTTATTGAGTATTACTTATACCAAATATAAGATTTTGAAAGCTGAATGGTCTGAGTGAAAATTAAACTCTATAATAAAGAGCAGCAAACTGCCTGCAGATTAATAATCTGTCAGGTCAAAATATGATGCATTTTCCCTTTTCTCCTTTATTTCCCTATAGATATTTATTAGAACCTGTGAAAATGTATCTGTAGTTTTTAAAATATATTTATATCATACTTGATCCTAGATCACTGGTTCCCAAATTTTTGTCTCTAATATTTTATATTATTAAAAATTATTCAAGATCTGTCCAAAAAGTTTTGTGTGGGTTGTATTTGTAGATGTTACCATATTAGAAATAAAATCTAATTTTCAAATGGTAGACCCTCTGAGGAGGTTTCAGAAATCCCCATAATTGTCTGGATCATACTTAGAGAACAACTGTCCTAGATGAACCTCAAAATGGCATTCTATGGAACCCTAATCATGTTTTTAGAAAATATACTTAAATTCAAAAAAAGATCTGAAAGAACTTTTCAGCAAAAATAAAAAACTGAAGAGATTATTGATACACTATAAAAAGGGGACTATAAATGGGTGATTAATACAATAGACATATATACATATGTATAATATACACATATATCATATACATACACAAGTGTGTATACATACACAAGAGCGTGACATAGGTATAGGTATAGACACAGACATAAACATCAACAAATATAGATATAAGATATAAATATAGGTGGAGAGAGAGACACACAGAGACAGAGACAGAGAGGGATCATGGCATCATAGCTTTAGTATTAAGAGGCATCTTATAGATCTTCTAATCCAAACCTCTCATTTTAAAGATTAGGAAACTAAAATCCACTAAGGTTGTGACTCTCTCCAAGGTCAGAAGGTGGGGTAGGATGGAAGGCAGAAGAATTTATTTTTTAGCTTACATTTTAAAATAAACAATGGAGTCTTTTAGAAATATAGTAGAAATATCCAAATTAAATTTACAGATTAAAAACTTGAATTTGGATGATCAACACCAAAGAACACGAAATATTAAAAAGTTCCCATATCCATGTCTTACATGGATTTTGAAATTTAATTTACCCGAGAATGGATATCACTTTGGCTACTGTTGCTGTTTTAAGAAATTAAAAAAAGGAATGTGTGTGAAAAAGATATCAGCTTTCCAAAAAGCAATCATGAGAAAAATTGTATTTTAATGTTATTTTTAAATCGTAAAGGGAATTGTGATTTTCAAATTACATTAATTCATGTCCTCTATGGGATAACATATATATATATATATATATATATATATATATATATAGAGAGAGAGAGAGAGAGAGAGAGAGAGAGAGAGAGAGAGAGAGAGAACGAGCCAGCCTTCTACCTGGGAAAACCCAATAGGAACAGATTCAAATTCTACTTCTGAAACAAATTGGCTATTTCATCCTAATCAATTTAATGCAACTTTTATTAGAATATGTTTCAGGAAAAAAATGTGTTTTTTTTCCAATATGATAATTAATTTTCAGGTCTAGGTGCCTACCTTTATTCAAAAACAAATAAATTATGATAATGTTATCTGAATTTTTTTCAAATTTCTTTTCATTAGGAAAGTTAATATTATTTTAAGATGTTTCAAATATACTGGACAATAGGAAAAATCCAACCTAGGATCAAGCATATGAAGCTGATGAATAAATAAAAAGCTTTAGTCCATGATCCATCATCCATTCAGGATTTTTTCTTTCTTATGAAAGAGATCTGTAATTATGGGCTTCTTTCTTGAGACTCACCATGCCCTAAAATGACCTACAGAAAATACTCCTGGTACAAGTATTTGACTATTTTTGGTTCTAGGATGAACTAATTTAATGTTTCCTTAGAGGGAAAGAGAGGGACTAGACTGTTATTGCACAACTAGCATGGCCTGAACCCACTGACATACTGTGAGTACTGCATAGATGTCCTTGATGCATCAGCATTGGGCATATTCTCTCTCTCTCTCTCTCTCTCTCTCTCTCTCTCTCTCTCTCTCTCTCTCTCTCCCCATCTCTCTGTCTGTCTGTCTCTCTCTCTGTCTCTCTGCCTCTCTCTCTCTGTCTTTCTGTCTCTGTCTCTCTCTCTCTCTTTCCCTTCTTTTAACAGAAAAGTACCCCAGGGATATTATTAAGAATAGAATGATGCTTCTAAAACATTTTGTTTCCCGTTATAAAGAATAAATAAAAATAACAATAAATTTACATTTGCCATATGTAGAGTTACTTTTATATGTGATATCTACACATTTTTGCATTAAATAGTATCAATTTTTTGTTTTATTTTGTTTTGTTTTTCAAACCATACATCATTGATGCAGATATTAAGTGTCATCTTCAATGCTCCAATGTCATGAGAGTAAAAAAAAAAACACACATTTTATACCTCCTGATGTAACTTTATAATTTTAAAATTTTCTCCCTTTAAAAATCCTTTAATCAAATAAAAAAAGACTAAAGATATATGATTTCGAACAACATTTCACATGCCATAAGAAAACATCAGTGATAGACTGCAAAGTTCAGAATACAAGTATTAACTTCTAAGAGCATTCAGAAAAAAAAGAAAAAGATTACTATTAAAATTGTAACAAAGCTGTCTTTGCATATTTACGGGACAATACTTTATCCCTTCCAATCCAGTCTTCTTTTTTGGGAAAAAAAAAGTAATAGAAAAGTGAATGATGAACAATAACACCAACCATCTCCATGGTAACACAAAATGTACTGACGTCAACTGCCCACCTCTGGAATCAGGGTGGTTCTCATCGTTGCATTCAATAGAGCTGAGAAAAGGAATTTGGAAGGAGTTTTGCAAGATGTTACCACCCACTCTGTTTCAGATCAACTAATCTTGTTCTAGTTATACATTCTACAAAACCTTTTTCAACTCAAAGAAGGGACTCAGGAAAAGAATTCCCCAGGTGGTTTCTGCTGATAACTAGAAGCACCAGAAGAAAAACTATGGTTGTATCCTCAAGGAATTCCTGACTACTAGGCAAAGAAACACCTTCAAGGGAGATTAGCACTTTTTAAGAAATCATACTATTTATTCATGCAAAAGGATGTACACTTTCTGTAGATATACACAGCAATTGTGTCTTCCTATTTGGAAGAACTCTGTCTCATGACAACAATGAGAACAAATGTAAAATGAATTCAAGACACATTTCACTTGAATTTTTGAAGACCTCAAAAAAGAGTCTAAGTAAATTATAGCTGGCATATAGGTTCAGTTGACTTACAAGACCAGTTTTATATGTACAGATGATTCATTATAGACACCCACTTTCAGCCAGCAGAAAATCAGAATACAACTATAATCACATTAAACTTCAACATTTATATGAACCTTTGATGATTCTCTGTATAAATCTTTTACATAGTGCTTTGCTTTGCCTGTTTCAAAGTCAAAACCTTTGGTCTGCAGCAGTTAGTCTATGGCATCAATTTTTATTCTTTGCACAAAAACTTTAAAATCTTCCATTTTTAATCATCACAACTGGGCAAGTTGCCGTTATAGGTCATGAAATATCTACTTAACCTGAATGGAACAAGTACCAGGGAGAATTGATTCTTACTTTATTGTCTTTTCTCAAGTGAATTACAATTCACCTGTTAGTCTTCACTTCTATATAGTTTGAGTCAAAGGTTTCTCTTAGTAGCTGAAATGTCAACCAGTTATAATTGTTTAATTAAGTACAAGTCTGCAGTAAAAGTGGGTTTCAAAAATAGTTAGACTTTGTTAGAACTTGTGGAGTTGAAGTTTTTAACCTGCAAACTATGAAATAGATATTAAAATATTTTTGACAACTATATTTCTAGAAAATTGGGTTTTCTTTATAATCCCATACAGTTTATTTTATGCACCTGAAAACATTATTTTGAGAGAATCAGAGGCTATAACTGCCTGCCAAATGGTCCATGACTCATAATAAAGTTAAGAGTCCCTATGTTAGAGATTAGGGGAAGAAAACTCTCAGTTTTAAATGAATGTCCTAATGTTGTTTTTATTTTCTTTTAAAGATTAATTTTGTCCTGCTAGATAAACCTGTTATTTTGGATATTTAAAAAAATTACAAAAATCAAAGGTTTCTTTTTTAAGTACAACTGTTTTGATCATGAATGTAATTCCTAATGTGATATATATTCAATCCAATTTTTACTTGCTTTTTTGTTACATCCACTCGTTCACCAAAGAAGAAAAATTTTTTTAATAATTTTGATACCCATTGTTTTAGTATTACTACACTTAATGCAGTTTCTGGCACTCATAACTGCATTTCTGATTCAGAATATTTTGTTTGTTTTTTTGTTTATATTAGCTTTTCAATTTGTCCTACTTTATATACAGCAAATCATTGATTTTATATACAGCTTATGAGACATGGACTCTTCATATATCTCAAATTTGGAGTTAGTATATCATCTCCTCTTCAATGTACATGTATGAAAGTATGTGGTTGAAAGAAGGTAATACATTGTCCTGTAAAAATTGACCACTTCAGTTGCCTAATTTGAGTTCATCATGAGTGAAAAACACCACTTTGTATAAAAATTAATACATTCTACAATTATTTCATATATCTTATTTTTAGTTTGGGGTAGCAAAATGGCACAATAGAGTACTAGGCTTGGAGTTAAAAAGACTTATGTTCCTGAGTTCAAATTCAGTTTCAGACACTTATTAGTTGTATGACCAGAGCAAGTCACTTAATCATACATATTTGTCTCAATTTCGGAGAAGGAAATGGCAAAACACTCAGTATCTTTGTCAAGAAATCCCCAAATGGTATTGTGAAGAGTCAGACATGACCGAAATGACTGGATAATAATAATAACAAAAAACTTTGTGTCATCACATATATTTAATTTTGTTTAACTTAATTCCCTAATGGACAGGTTGTGTAGTATTGCATCTGACTGTGTATATTGTATTCTAAAGAATATTGAACATGTTGCTTAACTATCAAGAAATATGGAACATAGTGATGGATATGTATGGAGCCAGTAGATAGTTTGAAAAAAATCAATGGACTGAAAATCTCAGAGTGGACAGACCATCAATTGGATTAATGCTGTGGAATGTCCTACTGGCAGCAAATCAGCCAGTGGATGAGCAAGATGGACCCTTGGGTAACTGAATGTCATCTCAAAGATGCTGAGATCTGCAGATGTGTTTGGCATTAGGGGATTGTATATTTTTCTGTTCCAGCTGCCATGTATGTTTTCAGTTTATAGAGGTTAAAGTGCAGGAAAACACTTTCATAGTATAGGAGCGTTTTAGAAAGCATTAACATGGGAATTGGAGAGAATGTTGGGAAGGAACAAAGACAAACAGACATGCAGACTCTGACAACCTAAGTTATATATAATAGTGTGAGAAGGTAGAATGATGAATGATTGGTAACCAGAAAAGCTCTTTTTTCCCCTTTTCCTTTCCTTTCTTCCCTAATTTTCTTTTCTTTTTTTTCCCCTTATCTAACAGGCAGATTGTACACTGGAAGGTCAATGATAATTTTCTGTCCAAAATCTCTTCAGTGACTGAAGTAAAGATCCACTCACTGTCCACCCAAAGAAATATTGTCCTATTTTGGCCCTTTCCCAAATTATCAGTCCCTGAAGGTTATGAACTACAACCCATTTCCAATTACATTAAGATTATCTCATTTGGTAATTGGTCCAGGACACATGAACAATATGATCTCCATATGGTTAAGAGACAGTGAATTTTAACTACATTTTTTTTCATATGAGAAGTACCTGGTGAAGGAAGCATGCACTACTCAACTGAAGCATTTGTGTTGACCAGATGTTGTTCAGAAAAGGCACTACTAATCACTGAATTGCATTGTGGGGGGAGGTAGATGTATTGATGTTGATGAGAATAGAAATTTCCTCAAACTTTTTAAAATTTTTTTTCAGTGTAGTGAATTCCTGAGAGTGGAAATTTCCTCTACCAGTTTTCAGTAAGTTGTTAGAGGCACTGACAAAGAAATAAATTATCAAGGACTTAAAAGCTGGTATATATCAGAAACAGGACTTGAACTATGGTTCTTATAACTCCTAAATTATCTTTTTTAGTACCATATAACTAATTCATACACAGTTAATCTATATTGAATTATTTGCTGTCTAGAAAGGGAGAAGAAAAGGAGGAAGGGGGAAAATTTGGAACACAAGATCTTGCAAAGGTAAATATTGAATACTATCTTTACATGTATTTGGAAAAAATAAAAAGCTATTATTAAAAAAAACTAATTAACAAATTTAATGGGCTTTTCTCAATCCTCAGCTCTCTATACTTTGTCATACCACTTCAAATTTTTTGCCACTTTTTCCCTCTCCTCCTTTCCATATTTTCATGCCAGCACTATTCCTTGGTTCTCTTCTCACCTCTCTGACCTCTCCTTTTCAGGATCATTTGCTCTATCTTCATCATTGGCAATAATCTCTCATCGTCCCTCTTTTCTTCTTTCGCTATACTTTCTGACATGTTGATTTTATCAGCTACCAATGGATTTAGTTATCAATTCTATAAACTTATCTCTCAACTTTTTGTATCTATTCATAGTCTTTCTTCTCAGCTCCATGTTGGGCCTATTAGGCATTTCAAACTTGATATGCCATTCACATCTCAGCCTCAACATGACTAAAATTGAAATTAACATCTTTGCCTCTATATTTGCTTCTTTTCTGAAACTATTACTTTCAGGAACATTATCATCTATTTAGTCACCCAGGTTAGCAAATTTAGCGCCATTCTTGACTCCTCAGTCTCATGTACTTCACAAGTCCAATGAATTATCAAATTCTATCATTTCCACGTCCACATCACTTGTATATGTCTTCTTTTCATGACATATATGGATACAACTCTAGTCCAGGACTTCATAACTTGGTTTTATTTCATCAAGGCTCTCTCCAATCTGTTCTCCATAAAGTGATCAAAATGGCCATGTACTCTCCTACTCAATAAACCCTAATGGTTTCCTGTTATCTATAGGATGAAACAAAAACTCCTTTGTTTGACATTTAAATCCCTTCAGACACTAAGTCTACCTTGTCTTCATGTCTTTTCATTTTTTTCTCTTACAAATTCTATGGTCTAGCCATACTAGCTCATTTGCTTTTTCTTACGCAAAAAGTTCTCTCTTAAAAATGTACTGGCTTGTACCCCCCTTATAATTCTTTCTCTCTCTTTTTTTCTACCTCTTAAAATCCTTGTTTTTTGTCAATCCCCAACTCAAGGACCATCTTCCCATTCCCCACTCCCCTGTCTCAAACAGCCAGTGCCTTCCTCTATAAGGTCACATTTGTGTAACTTGAATGTTTCTTGTATATACTATATATATATATACACATATATATGTATGTGTATACACACACACACATATATATCTATCTATATATATATATATATTTTGTATAGATATAGATATAGATATATATACAAAAACATACATAAGCTTCTTGAAGGCAGGGACTATTTTTTGGTTTTACTTTGTATCTTTAAAACTCAGTACAGTGAATGGCATAAAGAAGTTAGTAGATTAATTCTCTTCTAAGTGGCTATGATCAACATCTATCAGGAGAGTTGAAAGGAGGATAATTAAACTCCTCTTCCATTTCTCTTATCTAATACTAACTGTACTTTTCATGAGAGTTTGTTAGCTCTGAGTTGTAGTGTTCTCTCTAAAATGTAATGTTTTCTGTTGAGGTTTTCTTGGGGTCTCTGGGAGCAGCCTTCCTTTCAGTTCAGTAATCACCACGAATACAGCCTGATGTTAAAGTCCAAATCCTTTATTGTCTCCTTCAAAGTCTTGTCTCCTTTCCTGGGGCCCAGTTAGCTTTCTTAGAGGCCTATCTCTTTCCTTAGTTCCGAAAGCTTGAGCTCCTTCCTCCTTCTCTGACCCCTGAGACTCTCTGAATCCAAAGGTTTGTGCTCCAGCCTTCAGCCTCCAGCCTTCTATCCGCTTGTCTCTGAATATGTCTGGCTGAGGCTTCTAGCTTATATGCTCTACACTGAGTACAAACCAATCATTTTATCACTAGGAAACCATTATTTGTTGTAGGATTAAACCAATGCTAAACTAGATTCAACCATTGTTTCCTCAATTCCACTTAGTACCTTGTTTCACATTCTGGCCCATAACATCTCCTTGTAGGATTAAATCAATCATATTGAAACATATTAAATTAGATAACTATTGTCTCTATCAATTCCACTGACTTAGGATCTTATAAGAATCCTTTGTTTCAAGTTCAGAGTTCTGGCCCATAATACTGAGTATTCATTTTGTTTTCCTATTAGCTTTTCCTATTGACTTTCCCAATAGAACATTTTAGTTTTGAAGTTGTCATCTGAATGGACTTCCTTTTATATCACCCTTTTAAGAAAATTTGTATTGGAGCCACTCCTGTAGCTGCATTCTTTCAAATTTTAAAATTTAAAGAAAGGAAAAAAGAATGATGCTCTCAATCACCTCTATAACTCATTTTTTCATACAAAAGCACTAAAAATTTTCTGTTATTGCGCAGGCATTTATCAACTTTATATAAAAATATGGACAACCTCATAAGAGTAAACCTAGAGTTACTACAACCATTAAGATCTATGTCTGTGATGTCAAATTTTGCACATCAATATCCTTCAGTATAAACACCAGATTAATTCCATAGGTTTCATATGTGGAACCTGAGTCCCAGGATAATTATATTTGCTTATAAATATAAATGGTTGGCTGAGGATCAGCATTCATAATTCCTACATCAATAATCAAGAACTTAGAGATTTACTGGAAAGTGTCTAATGTTTAAAGTCCTCAATTATTTTATCTTTTTATTTCTTTAAGTGAAATAATATTTTATAATAACAGAAATCAAGAGAAGAAAAAGGTTTACTCCCCTATCTAGGAGATCAATACTCAATTGTTCTGCACAGTATATTTCCTAGTACTTTAACCAAACTTACTTTAAGTATCTCAACCAATAATGTTTCTACTCCTTTGGGCACAATATCCATTCAACACATTAATTGGCTTGAACAATAATTAGTCAGAGTCCTTATTTCCAGAAAAAAAAAATAATTATATAAGAAAGGTAGTGAGAAGCAGGCTAAATCTGGGTAGGAGGAACTCCTCAAGAGGCAATGTTGATATTGTGGAAATTGTAAAATATGTAAAAGTTTGAATGGTGTTTCTTATTCAGATACAGCTAAATACAAAGTCACAATGATAAGGCAAAACTTTCCAAGAAGACATGATCTTAGGTATGTGATTTATCCAGAGTTTGTGGTTTCATGACTAGAAGAGTGACATCAATTGACGTCAATAATTTTCTAATGTTCTACTAGAGTGGTCTACATATAATGTTTACCTGGAAAGTCAAACTCTGTGTGCCTACTTGAAAATAGACTTGTGATGATAGAACAAAATCAGAATTTGAGAGTTTGAAGGGGCCGTGGTGACCATCCAATCCAACGCTACTATGTAGGAACTCTTCAGAACCAATTAATTTATAAACAGTAGTATAGTATCTACTTGGAGGGGAAAATCACCATCTTCAGGAGAAGCTATTCCAATGTTGGATAGTTCTAATTGTTAGAAAGTTTTGTTTTCTATAATATCCAACTGAAATTAACTTCTTTTCAAGTTCCTCTCATTGTGCTTGATTTTATTCATTGTAGCCAAAGAGAACGCATCTTATCCTTTTTTTACATGACAGTCTTTCCAATAACTAAAGACAACAATCATGTTTCCCTGTGAGTCTTCATGTCTTTAGGAAAAATATGTTCAGTTCTTTCAACTGTCCCTCATCTGTCATGAATTCAAGGCTCTTACCATCCTGGTTGCCTTTCTGTGAACACTGTCCAGTGTAACAATGTCCTTCTCAAATCACTTTGCCCACAAATGAAAACAATACTCCAAATGAGTTGTGACAAAAAATAGAATATAATGTGATTATCCAATCCCTATGTTTGAAAGTTATGCCATTATTAATGTAGTTCAAGATTGTATTAGTTGTTTCTATTATTTCACCTCTGGTTCATAATGACCTTGGAGTCCACTAAAACTCACAGATAGTTTTCAAAATCCTTGTTATCTATCCATATCTCCACTATCCTATATTTATGAAGTTAATTTATATATCTAAGAGCAAGAATTTTATTCTTCTGTATCTAATCCAATAATCTACACCAAGTTGTTTAATTTTTCAATCACTGACTCCATCATATCTTTAAAAAAAAGCTTATGTTTATAAGTTTTATCTATCCATACTGCTGTTAGAAATTAAAATTTCAGTATTATTATTACAATCATTTTGGACTCAAACTTCCTAAAAGGGAATTGCCTCAGGTATTGCCAGGGGTCTCCAGACAACATTTCAAGAACCATTACTTTAGCCTCCAAAGATTCTTTTGGCCATCAACTTTGTTATTTAGTTTGAGTGAATAGAAATTTTATTTTAAATATGTGCTTTAAGTTCTTATGTGTCATTAAGACACACTTGCTTAAACCACTGATGTTGTGCACACCATTTGATACTGAAAGGTCTTCTGCTTCCACAAGAAAACTTGAAGCATACTGTCAGAGAAAGGGAAACAACATACTGAAAAAAACTATGACTAACCTTAACTTTTTAAAGAAATATAATAATATTACAGTGGGTTCTCAGAGAGATTAAGGAATCAAGAGAAACAATCATAGTTGTTAGATTAATGACAAATTAACAAATGTTATCATACAATTCCTGGAGAAAAGATGGAAACTTATAGATTATATTATAGTATAGAAGGAGACATTGCAAATTGGTTGAATAGTCAGACCCAAAAAGTAGTATTTTTTTAATTTTAAAAATATTTTTTTCTAATTACATGTAAAAACAATTTTTAATGTTTGTTTGTTTGTTTTTTATTTTGAGTTCCAAAACCAAAATGTAATAATGAAGGTCTCCAGTGAAAAGTACCATGAATCTGGGTTTGATGCATGCTTTTTAACCTTTCGATATCAATGACATTTTAATATGCATATACACATGGATAGTTAACACATTGAAATGAAGATTAAAAAGCATTGCAATAGTTGGAATTTTGGTTAGAACTTATTAATAGGAATTAATGAAGATAACTATAAAGACAACTGGATTAAAATAGCTCGAAGTTTTGGTTAACATTAAAGAGCAACATGTGTCAATTGTGCTATCAGTAGCCAGAAAATGTGAATTTAGACCATAAAGGCCTACTGCAGAAGTCTTGACTGGGTAGGAAACAATACAATACCTTTGCTCTTCTCTAATCGGACCATATCAGAAATACTGAATTCAATTCAAGGTGCCCAATTTTAAGAAAGATGTTGCTCAATTGGAGGGCTCTCAAAAGAATATGGTAAAATTAACAACAGAATGGTAAAGAATCTTGATACAGTGTTTTGTAAATACCATTTGGAAGAATTGAGAATGTTTAGTCTGGAGAATAGAAAGTTTATAGAAGACAAGATTGCTGTTTTCATATATTTCAAGAACTCTTACCTGAAAAAGGGATTATACTTGTTTTGTTTTGTTTTTCTTTAGTTCCAGAAGGCAGAAATAGGTATGATATATTTGGGCCTCAGAGAAACAGATTTATACTTGGCATAGGATAAAACTTTTTTAATTATTTGGGAGAAAAAAAAAAAAAGAAATTTGTTTCTTCTTCACTTGAGGCCTTCCTTCAAGAAAAATCTGAAGGATTTGTTTTTGTATATTGTAGATTATGGTTCAAGTTGAGACTGAGTAGATGGCTTCTGAGTTTTTTCTATGAAACAAATTTCATAGTATAAAATGATATACTTAAAAAAGTAATATTTAAATTAAATGACAGTGCTAAAGAAATTACTGTAGCTCAAGTTTATATAGCAGATCAAGACTCACAAAGCATTTTCCTCATAAGAATTCTGCATAGTAAGTAGTTTAAACATTATTATAATTCTAATTTAATAAATTAGGAAATTGAGGTTTAGAAAAATTAAATGATTTGCCTGGTTTCATGAGGCTACTAAAAAGTGGAATTAGGATTTGAATCCAACTGTCTCCTAACTTCAAATCTAATGTTCAATTCCCATCTCAGAAATTTATTGTGACTTCTTTTAAAAAAATATATTTATAAACAAAACTTGAAGAACTATAAGGTTAAAAGTTTTCCTTGCAACAACACAAATGAACTTGGTGTGTCAGATCCAAAAATGATACATCCATATTGATAAAACAGTACAATGTGCCTTTGGCTCATTCGCACCAGACCAGACTCCACTCTTTGCAGCTAATGGAGCAGCCATCCATATTATCTACCTCTAGGTTGCTCTGCACAGACCTCTTTCAGCCTCTCTTGGCAATTAGATCATCAGGGTACATACCCAGCTCATCATCTGTGTTGATTCTCCTAAATTTTGAGAAGTGGAGTATAACATAAAAATCATTTAAACTTTCTGGTCCTCAAATCCATCTACTATCTTTAAAATAAAGGAATTGGACTCAATGACTTCTAAGGTTTCTTTCAGTTATGAAACTATAATCTTATGGTTTCTATAACAATTAATTTTTCACTCTAAAATTGACTGTCTTAAACATAAATAAACAAATAACTAAAACCTTTTGAAGAGTAAATGGGAGTTATCACAGCAAAGTAGACCAAGTACCAAGACAAAGTTAGCTGTGGTGAACTAAAAAAAAGTGGTCCAGAAAGACAAAAAAAGGTTAATAAACTTGGGATAAATTCAAAGCCAGCAAATAGTAGTCAGGATTTGAACTCAAGTCTTCTGTCCCTTTATCCTTCATATTTCTCTGTCTTTTCTCAACTTAATTCAATCTTTTCATCAACTTTGTCAAGTATTTTGCTTTCTTTTTATGTATGATTCTTAGATTTAGTTTCATATATTCTGGTATTCCAATGTGGAGAATAACTCTTACATTTTGTTTATTTGTTTGTTTGTTTATGTTATGTTATACTCTACTTCTCAAAATTTAGGAGAAATTTCAGTAAAAAATTAGTAGAAAAAATGAATAAAAGCAGGTGAGTACAGAGTAATAGCTTAGACAAATTGGTTTCTTTGTGTTGTAGTGTTGTAGTCCCTCTCGAATATACAGGACAATATGCCACCCATGCCACAATCCAAGAGAGTAAGAACATTAATTGGTCTCAGGACTAGCACCAAATACAATGAGAATTTTCAGAGACTTTAGATGCCTTACTCATCTATTATGTTTTGAATAATTGAGAAGAAAAAAATCATATAGAGAATATTTATATAGTACTTTAAGGTTTGTGAATTGATTTGCCCATTATCTCATTGGTTTCTAAAAAGATCCTATGAACTAAGTATTATTTTTAATCTCATTATACAAATGAGAAATTGAGAGTGAAAGATGCCATGTGACTTTCTCAGGATTTTACAACTACCTAATAAGAGTAGGATTGAATTTTGAGAATATGGAAGCATGAATCATTTGTGACCAAGATCTGTACCTCCAAAAACCAAGAATATCATATAAATAGTACATTGGAATTTCAGTAAGACATTTCACAAAATCTCTCCTTAAGATTTTGTAAAAGGCCTTTACTGAGATGACTGAATTATGAAGTAGTAGTCATGACCTTGCCAGTAAAGCTGTAGGTTCAGACAAACGAGAGTATAATTAGATAAATTTGGCAGTGAATGAATGAGCTAACCCCAAGAATAGTGAGTAATGTTCAAAGTGATCATGCAAAGAGTGGAGAAAACTTGTGCTTTGCATTAATTTCCTTGGCTCTTTTTTAGATCTTTATATTAACTATTTTAACTAAGTATTTATGGGCATTGTTTATGAAGTTCATAGGTGTCTTAACAAATAAGAAAAATTGTTAACACAATAGATGGCAGAATCAAAATTCCAAAATATCTTGTACTTTAGAATAATAACTTTTGAGATAAAATACAATTTAATAGAGATATGCATGAAATCTTAAATGAGTTAAATAAAATAACATGTATAAGAACAAGATGGGGAAGAAGGTATGACTGACAATGATTCATATCTAGGGATTTTGGTGGATTGTAAGGCCAATAAGAGTCAGTTATTTAAGAGAGTAGCCCCAAAAGACTAAAGAGATCTTATTTTGCATTGATGGAATCATGGTGTCCAGAACAAGAGAGATTTCATAATACCACTCTTCTTTGCCCTATTCAGATCATATCTCAAGTATTATATTCATTATAGGGTACCATAACTGAGGTAGAGTGTTGAAGAACTACAATAAGTCCAGAGATAAGTGACTAGGATGTTATCCAGATCCATGCCTTATGAGGATCTTCAAAAAAAAAATATGTTCACACTAATGAAATATGATAGTAATTTTCAAGAATTGAATATTTGGTTTATGAAATAGACAGGTTAGGATTATTGTGTTTGGCCTTGGAGGGAGAAACTAGAAATAATATAATGGAAGTTTCAGAGAAACAATAGGAGTGAAGATGAAGCATAAGAAATGACTACAATGCACAAAATAAATAAATGAATGAATGAATGAATAAAAACTACAATCCTGGAACATCTCTCTGATGGTCCCTTTCTCCAATTAGTAAGTTCCTTCTAGCACTTCCATTTTGGGAAGGGACTCAAGGGTTATTTGTGAGGGTTAAATGTATTATAATAATTGCAAAGCACTTAGCACAATATAAATGTTATGTATTACCATTATAATAGATAACTAGGTAGCTATTCTACATATAATTAATATTTGTATGTATCATCTTCCCAATAGAATGTAAGTCCCTGTAGGGAAAATTTCACTTTTTACCATTGTATTCCCAGTAACCAGCATTTTTTGGGGGGGGTATATATTAAGCATTTAACAAATGTTTTTGGAATTATTGATTGAATATTTCAACCAATTTTGATCCATTAATTAATTAACCAAGATTTATTAATACCTTACAATGTTCCAAAAACTGGGGAATACAAGAACAAAAACTGAAATAATTGCTTCAAGTTTATATAAAAATGGGGGAAATAATTCCGCATAGAAATATAGGTATTAAATATAACAGAAGCTTTTAAATACAAAGGAGCTTTTAAAAAGGCACAAACAGTTGGGAAGATCAAGAAAGTCTTCTTGCAAAAGATGATGTCTGAGCTACATCTTAAAGGAAGAAAATAACTCTTACAGGATGGAGATAATTCATTCCAGGAATACAGAGATCGCTAATTCAAAGGCATAGGAATGGGAGATGGAGTATTGTAAATATGGAAGAAAGAGAATACAAGTTTTATTTTGTTTTGTTTTATTGTTGCTGTTTTCATTTTTTTTGAGACTTAGTTTGCTGGAAGTTCTTTGACAAATTTCACTTATTCTGTCTCTGACCTAGGGCACCTAGCATAGCATGTTAGCCCTGGAATCAGAAAGACTCCTCTTCCTCACTTCAAATATGGCCTCAGGCACTTACCAGCTGTGTGACCCTGAGCAAGTCATTTAATCCTGGTTGCTTCAATTCCTCATCTATATAATGAAATAGATAGCAAAGCACTCTAATATCCTTCCCAAGGAAAAACCAAATGGTATTACAGAATCAAACATGCCTGAAAATAATCTGAACACATCTCTGATCTGGGCTTGTTCACTCATCCTTAAGCAGTTGATGCACCTTTCCTCCCAAATGACTTTGAGGTTTCACCCTGTTGGTGCTAGACTTATTTTAAATGCTTTATTAATTTAGACTCCTGTAGCTCAGAATTTCCAAGTTTGAACAATTAGTTCACTAGCCTTGACTTCCCCAATTGTCAGGATTGAAATGTGTTTCAACATGGGAGAAGACAAAGTAGGGAGAATTTAATATTAGAGTACAAACTAGGCATTAATACTCTATGAGACTGGAAAGATAGTTTAGCATCACATTATGTATAAATTTAGTCATTACCATGTAATCAATCATAATATATTACTGTTATTAAAATTATCAATATGACTAATTAAGACAAGAATGTGTAGATTAACATGAATTGATAAAAAGTAAAGTACATTAAAGCAGTAAAAAGACTACAGTAATGTATTGTGCAATTCAATGACCATGCTGAATGTAAGAGATGAAAAAATGTACCTCTCCCATTTTTTGATCAACAAATGTTGAACTACTTTATTTTTCCTTTTGTAAATTCTTTGTTAAGAAGGGATGGCTATGTGAGTAAGGAATGGAAGGCATATTTAAAAATAGATAGATAGATATAAAATTTGAAACTATTAATACCATGTTATCAATAAGTTATGTCAATTAATTTTGAATTGTTAATTATAATTGTATTTTTTTCCTAAGAGCTTGACATTCTCTTCTAATTGCCTCTAACTTTCGTTGGGGATTTTTTTCTTTGCTTTCAAATGCTGTTTTAAACAATGAGATTCTTGTGAACATTTCACTTTATCTTTTGGTTTTCTAATTATATTTCTTACAGAATTACTTTTTTCTTATAAAGATTTACCTGTCTATGACCTCCATAGTACCTCTTCATTGTTAAAGGAACTGGTTTTTTTTCCTTACTTACTTCCTGAATCTCTGCTGATTTTCCTATGGGGTTTTCTCTGTGAGGATTTCTTTGATTACAACTCTTTGTTTTTGTTCAATTACCTTTTTTGACTTTTGGTTTTGCTATTTTGAAGTGATAAAGTAGTTTTTTGATTATCTGCTTATCATAGATATAGAGCTAAAAAAGCCTCAAAGGTCATTTAGTCCACCCCTTCATTTGTAAATTTAAGTAGAAGGAACATGTGACTTCCCCAGAGTCACAGAAGAACTAAGCATCACAAGTAGAATTTAAATCTAGGTACTCTAACTGGTAAAGTAGAAGATCAGGGCTAAGAAATAACCACTTATCCATTCATCTATATGGAAGACCTCCAGATCAATTGGGAGGAAAGAGCATCAGCTGTTTGAGGATAAGTGAATAAGCCCAGGCATCACTATTTCATTTCAATGACATTCTAATCTCATCCCCCCATAGAGAGGAAGGGAATAAGCATTTATAAAGCTACTATTATGTTCATTTATAATGCTAAATTCTTTACAAAAATTAGCTTATTTAGGTGGAAGCATACTATTTTTATTTTCATGTTTTTTTTTTTTCCTTTCTCATGGTTTTTCCCTTTTGTTCTGATTCTTCTTCCACAATGTGACTAATGTGGAAATATTCAATATGGCTGTTCATGTATAACCTACAGCAGATTGCCTTCCATCTTGGAGAGAGGAAAGGGAGCAAGAAAGAGAGAAAAAAATGAAAATTAAAATCTTATAAAAGTGAATGTTGAAAATCCTTTACATACAATTGGGGAAAATAAAATACTTTTGAGTGAGAAAAGATGAAAATAATTTTAAATTACTTTATTGAGCCTGACAAGTAAATGCTATTGTTATCCTCATTTTATAGCTGAGGCAATTGAGAGATACAGAAATTGAAGTACTTGCCCAGAGTCAAACAGCTAATAAGTATCTAAGGCTATATTTGAACTCATATCTTTCTGACTCCAGGTCCAAACCTCAGTACACTTGCCACTAGCTGCCTTTATAACTTTGCCTAGAAATCATGTTACCTTGTTTTTTAAAAAATAAAATTATTCATCATAATCACAAGACTTATCTGTATCTGAACTTAGAGAAATAAGAGATTGAGAAAGAATTCTAATTCCTAGGCTAAGTCACAAAGGAGTACAAAAGTATTCATGAAAGGTAAGGAAAGGAATTTCTTCATAGAGTACCCCAATCATAAACTTCTGAGGATAGAGTGCTATTATCTAACCTTTTTTGATCCTTATTCCCCACTTACCTCAACTTCTCTAAGATCCAGGTGAAAACTCTTATTACTAAATCCATCCTTAGGGAATCAATAATGTATTTCACCATAGCTCAAGTTATGGCATGCAGAGACCCATGAAAATCATTTACTATGAAGCCAGGTACTTCAGGCTTTTCTATTCCAAATTTGTCCATCCCTCAAAGAACATCGGCTCTGTGAGCCTTTTCCAAGCAAGGTATCTACAGCCAAAAAGAATTATACCCTCTGGGAAAAAGCAGCTGGTGGTAAAGGAAGCACTGAAAGCTTGGCCCTATCACTTGGAGAGAACCTGTCCCTCAGTCAGGCTGTCAAACCTGGACCATCTCCAACAGACTAGAAAACCAAACCAGCAAGAGGTACAGCAGGTGCTTTTCAAATTTTCTTTTTGGTCACTTCACTTTTTCACAGAAAGTGTACCAGTCTGCCTCAAACAGAGATAAAAAAAAAAAAAAAAAAAAAAAAAAAAAAAAAAAAAAACTTTAGTTACTGCTGAAAGTTAGAACATGGCTCTACCTGCTTAAAAGTTTCCCTCGCAAGCTATGTGGAGACCTGGCAAATTCACAGCTGCTACATCCACCATATCTAGCTTTCATTTAGTTCATCTAAAGAGCAGTCTTGGAATCATATACTAAGGACTAATTGTTCACCAACTAGTTTCATCCAAAGAGGAGAGCTCCCTCCTTCCTTGGCCATAATAATAATTATTATTTTTGATTAATAGATTGATAGATATCTGTGTGTGTATATATGCATGCATGTATGTGTATGTGTATATATGTATATGTATGTATAATAACACTTCATATGTATAAAAGTATTTTATTGTGTTATATATAACATTATATTATACATAATAATTATAATATATTATATATAAAGTATAAAACACTTTAAATATGTTACTTCATTTAATCACCACTGTGAAGTAAATACTATCATTATCCCCATTTTACAAGTGACTAAAATAAGGCCAAAGCATTTAATGTCAAATGATTTAGTCACATTCATGTAAATGTTCTGAGGGATGATTCAAACTCAGGAATCCTGACTCTAGGTCTAGCATCATATTTACTACACCACCTACCTGCCTCTTGGCAAGGGGAAAGAATATCAAACAGCTTCTGCCATCTGATATCAAGAGCATATGGTTCTCCCAATGAAGCTTCATGGGAAGTACCATGCTTACTGTGGTGTGATGTACAGAGTAGCCCAGCAGTGGAGAAAAGAGGGCTGTTCACAGCTCTATTCAGTCATAAAAGAATTCTTTTAATCTAAGAATGTACTTCATTCTCACTTTATTTTTTTTAGTTTCTTCCTTCCTTCAATATTCAGATTACCTGTCATTTCTAGAAAGATCCTCCTTATTTCTCTGACTTTTTGTGTTCTAATGCTTATCTATTTATAAATTATATTCCCCCCCTCCAAGTAAAATATAATATCTGAAAGGATAGGGACTTCTTTTCTTCCTTCTTCCTCCTTCCTTACTTTCTTTTTCCTGCCTTCCTGCCTTCCTTCCCTCTTTCATTTTTCTTTCATTTCTTCTCCTCCTCCTTTTCCTTCTCTCACTCTTCTTCCTCCTCTCCTTCCTTCTCCGCATATTAGTTTTACACATATTAGAAATTTAATAAATGTTTAGTGGATTTGGGTTATATGTTTCTATGAGAGTATTGCATCTTTAGTACGATTCAATTCCTAAATTCATATCCTTGATTACTAAATAGTGTTCTTTCCTGCTATGATTTTTACCATCTACACTAATGCAAGCCTATCCTTACTGTAATTTTTTCTCCATTTTGTAAGTCAGGATAGCATTTGTCAGCAGTAAGGAGCTCAGGAATATATAGTGCCTACTTGGACTAGGGAGTGATAATATAGATTATTTAGACTTTTTTTTCTTTTTTTCTGAGGCAATTGGGTTAAGTGACTTGCCTAGGGTCACACAGCTAGAAAGTATTAAATGTCTGAGATTAGATTTGAACTGGGGTCCTCCTGACTTCAAGGCTAGTGTTCTATCCACTGTGCCACTTAGATGCCCCTAATTAGACTTCTTAAAATCCGACTTAAACTCTTGCTTCTTAAAGCAATAATCAAATATTTTGGGTAAAGAGAGAAATGCCCAAATAAAGCTAAAATTTGACACTTTGAAGGAAGCCATCAGCTATGAACATAGGAAAGAATAATATGGAAGAGATATTAGATGATCAGGAACAATACATGTGCCCTCCTCTGTTTAGTAATCAATGAATTGATTATTCACAAAATTAAAATAGGTTCAAAATTATAAAATTAGAAAGTAAATAAGGTTAGAATTGTATCAAAAAGGCTTGAAGAGATAAGATCCATCACTAAAATATGGCAATAAAAATGTATATTTTCTTTAAAAGAAATAGGATGAGAAAGTCTACCCTTACTACCTGCAGATACTGCCTATTATCCTGGTTTTCAGGAGCAAGGGGTCATATAAAATATTCATTTGTTACTCAACGTACTATTTGAGTCTGTGTGATTCTGGCTATAAGTTATTGGGAATAAGTTTACTACACATCCATAACCCAAAACCACATTTGTAGGATACAAAACTAAATGGTCAAAAATATATACACTGCTCTCCATACAGTCCAAAGACAATTATTTGCCAATGTGTGTCTTCCCTTATCCTTCATCAAACATCACTCAAATATTAGTCCAAAAAACCATGTTACTGATTACCCACATTGAAATGTCTTTGGCATATATTAGCATGGTCACATATATTCTCAGTACTTACTCTAGCTGTGATGATACAAGATAGAAGCAGTCTTGTTGGTATCAGTTCATGATTACCATGGTTTGATCTCTGGTAATTCTCTGTTTCTGTATTCTTATGTCTTTCTCTTCCTCTTAGTGTTTTGTGAATCCCATATATTAGCTCCAAGGACTTTGGACTTTCATTCCTACCTTCCAAGTTCTCTTCTACTGACTCAGAAATAAAATGCATACAATGGTAGATTCTTAAAACAAATCTAATAAGATTATCATTGATGGGTTTTCTACTTTATATCCTTGGACTAAAGTTAGCCCCTACCTATCACTGGCTTACTCCATTCTTTAATTTAACTCCTTGCCTACATAAAACTGTACAGTGTTGTACATTAAGAAAATGTATACCTCCATGAAAAATAATGGATAAAAATATATTGGTAAATATAAAAAAATAAGAAGTCATATTACTGTATTTTAAAAGCTACTTTAAAAATGTATTCTATATTAAATACTCTTGGATAGGGTGAGCAAATATAATAAAGATGATAATACTACCTAAACTAATTTATTTATTTAGTGCTATACCAATCAGACTCCCAAAACACTATTTTAATGACCTAGAAAAAATAACAACAAAGTTCATATGGAAAAAGAAAAGGTCAAGAATTTCAAGGGAATTAGTATAAAAAAAATCAAATGAAGGTGGCCTAGCTGTACCACATCAAAAATTATATTATAAAGCAGCAGTTACCAAAACAATTTGGTATTGGCTAAGAAATACACTTCTTGATCAATGGAATAAATTAGATTCAAAGGACAAAACAGTCAATAACTTTAATAATCTAGTGTTTGACAAACCTAAAGACCCCAGTTTGGGGGACAAGAACTCATTATTTAACAAAAATTGCTAGGAAAATTGGAAATTAGTATGGCAGAAACTAGGCATTGACCCAAACTTAACACCATACACCAAGATAAGATCAAAATGGGTTCATAACCTAGGTATAAAGAATGAGATTATAAATCAATTGGAAAAGCATAGTACAGTTTACCTCTCAGACCTGTGGAAGAGGAAGGAATTTGTGACCAAAGAAGAACTAGAGATCATTACCGATCACAAAATAAAAAATTTTGATTACATCAAATTGAAGTTTTTGTACAAACAAAACTAATGCAGACAAGATTAGAAGGGAAGCAATAAACTGGGAAAACATTTTTACAATCAAAGGTTTCGATAAAGGCCTCATTTCCAAAATATATAGAGAATTGACTCTAATTCCAAATCAAGCCATTCTCCAATTGATAAATGGTCAAAGGATATGAACAGACATTTCTCAGATGAAGAAATTGAAACTATTTCTAGTCATATGAAAAGATGTTCCAAGTCATTATTAATCAGAGAAATGCAAATTAAGACAACTCTGAGATACCACTACACACCTGTCAGATTGGTTAGAATGACAGGGAAAGATAACATGGAATGTTGGAGGGGATGTGGGAAAACAGGGATACTGATACATTTTTGGTGGAATAGTGAACACATCCAGCCATTCTGGAGAGCAATTTGGAACTATGCCCAAAAAGTTATCAAATGGTGCATACCCTTTGATCCAGCAGTGTTTCTACTGGGCTTATATCCCAAAGAGATCTAAAAGAAGGGAAAGGGATCTGTATGTGCAAGAATGTTTGTGGCAGGTCTCTTTGTAATGGCCAGTACCTGGAAACTGAGTGGATGTCCATCAATTGGAGAATGGCTGAATAAATTGTGGTATATGAATATTATGGAATATTATTGTTTAGTAAGAAATGACTAGCAGGATGATTTCAGAAAGGCCTAGAGAGACTTACATGAACGAATGCTGAGTGAAATGAACAGGACCAGGATATCATTATATACTTCAACAACAATACTATATGATGATCAATCTGATGGACATGGCCATCTTCAACAATAAGATGAACCAAATCAGTTCCAATAGAACAGTAATGAATTGAACCAGCTACATGTAGCAAAAGAACTCTGGGAGATGACTATGAACCATTACATAGAATTCCCAATCCCTCTATTTTTGTCTGCCAGCATTTTTTATTTCCTTCACAGGCTAATTGTACACTATTTCAAAATCCGATTCTTTTTGTACAGCAAAATAACGGCTTGGTAATGTATACTTATATTGTATTTAATTTATACTTTAACATATTTAACATGTATTGGTCAACCCCCATCAGGGGGAGGGGATTGGGGGGAAGAAGGGGAAAAATTGGAACAAAAGGTTTGGCAATTGTCAATGCTGTAAAATTGCCCATGCATATAACTTGTAAATAAAAAGCTATAATTAAAAAAAAGTATTCTAGAGACATATTTTCAAATAATAGAATTGAATACATATCAGTTTTAGTGATGAGGAACTATATATATATACAAACATCTAGAAATTGCCTTCTTCTAAAAGCAGAGCAGTTAGTGTAATTCACTCTGTCTCTTCTATCACTTGATCTTCTATTCTCAATTCTTTCAGGAAAAGAACCCTTCCTGGGAAAAGACCAGTCAGACCACAGTCCTGGAGAGCAATGACCATGCCTTCCCTTAAAGAATAGTACCTTGGGGGGCGGAGCCAAGATGGCAGAGAAGGCACACAAGACTTTCTAAGCTCTTCTCTTACCCTCTCTATCAATATTATATCTAGCCTCAAAAATAGTCTTGCTACACCAAAAGATAAGAAGTATAAAACTCCCGGAAGAAAATCTGTCCCCCAAAAAAGGTTTTCTTGGGGGGGGATAGGGAGACTGGAGAAAATTAGTTCCAAAGGAGCCCAAACCAAAAGGAAAGCACAATTCCAGCACAACTGCAGCCCCAACCCACAATACAGGGCTTTTCCTTGGGGGGTGGATCCTGCAGGGAGGACACAGCCAGATTAGCCTCCAATCTGCAAGTGCGGGCCTGGCTTGGGGCCTGATTTCCCAGGGTTGTTTGTCCGCAGAAGGGGGGATTCCGCAGAATTCCGGAATCGGGTGGCCCCGGGTCAGCTAATACCCCAAGTCCCACAAGAGGCTCTGGTCTGGGGCAGTGACCTTTCCCATTAGTCTCGCCTGGGGCAACACTAACCCACACAGCCCTCTGGGCCTTTGTAGCTCTGCCAGTGCTGTCCACCTCCGTTGGGGGAAGGAAAACTCCATAGGACCCATACCTCAGAGCCCGAACCGGTTTACATTCCTGTTCTAGAGGAAGCTGGCCCCTTCCTGGGAGACATACCTAAAGGTTTTAAACATGAATGATGAAAAAAGAATGATCGAAGCTTCATGCAGAAAAAGAGCAGGTCACCAAACCTGAAGAGACAGCAAAAAAAAATGACAATGTCCTTTTTTAAAAATGCTCTCATGAAGAGACATTAAAAGTCTCAAAAGAGGTTGAAGATAAAGAGGAAAAGGAAAGTGAAGCCACAAAGGCAACAACCCTAAAACAAATTGAAAAAGATAAAAATTCCCAGGAAGTGCAGGAAACAAAATTTGGAATTGAAAAAAAAAAACTTGAAAGTAAGTTGTGAATTGAAAAATAAAAATTCACTGAAAGTAGGATTTTAAATTGAAAAAGACAAAAGAACCCAAGAAAGTAGGAACTGTGGTTGAAAGCAAAGAACTTTAAAGAAAGTAGGATCTGAATTGAAAAAGAAAAAATTTATAAAAAATTAGTGAAATTGAAAAAATTAAACCAAACAATACATTTAAAAATTCAATTGACAATAGAAAAGAAGTAAAAAAAGCTAATGAAGAAAATAATTTTTTAAAAATTAGAACTGAAAAATAAAAAAGTTCAATTGGGGCAAAATCAGTCACAAAACAAAAAATGACAAACTGGAAAAACCATAATTATCTATTGCAAAATACAGACTTGGAAAATAGATCAGGAGAGATAATCTGAGGATTATTGGACTTTCTGAAAACTAAGTGAAAAAGAGTGATCCTTTTTACGAAATCGTCAAAGAGAACTGCCCAGATTAATGAACAGAAGGTAAAATAGGCTTGAAAAGAATTATTAACCCTTTGAAAGAAACCCTAAAATAAAACCCCAAGGAATATTGTGGAAACAAATTACGATTAAGGAAAAAATTTTACCAGTAGCCAAAAATAAACAATTTAAATATGAGGTGCCACAAAAGGATCCCAAGATCTCTGCCCCACCTTAAAAAGGAAGGGCCTGGAACTGATATTAAAGAAAGAACGGAAGCCAAGAATAAACACCCATATGAGATTTTTCTTCCAGGAAGAAATGGATTTAAGAAACAAATAATTCCATTTGTTTCTAGAAAACCAGAACTAAACAAAAAATTTGATCTCCAACCATAGAACTAAGAGATGCAGAAAGGTAAAAAAGAACTTTGGGAAATGTTTTTTGGTGGATAACAAAAGAATACATTATAATTTTTTTTACTGATATAACATAAAAAGGGAAGTAGATATGGAAAAGGGATGATGGCAGAAAAAAGGAGGGATAAAAGAAAGCAATCCCCAAAAAGAGGGCGGAAACTTCCTTATCGGGGAATTTAGAGAGGGGGAAACATTGTGGAATCTTACTCCCTCAGAGTTGGCTCAAAGAAAAAATAATTGACATTTTTTTAGAAAAAATTCTCCCTCCCTCATTAAAACGGGGGAGGGAAAAGGGAAAAAAAAGAAAAAGGGAAGGAAGGGGAAAATATTCAAAGGAAGGAGGGAGGGATTATAAAGAGGGTAAGCATCTTGACACAAGTGGGGACAAGTTCAAAAAGGGAAAGAGGGTTGGGGAGGCAAGAAAAGAAAGCATAATCTGGGGTTATTAGGATGGCAGGAAATACAGTTTGTAATTCTAACCGGAAATGAATGGAATGAACCCCCAAAAAGGAGGGGAATTAAAACTGGATCAAAAGTCAGAACCCTACAATATTTGTTTACAAAACACATTTAAAGGGGAGAACATATAGAGTGGTAAAGGCTGGGCAAAATCATTATGCTTCAGGTGAATCAAAAAGAGGGTAGCCATCCTTATCTCAGATCAAGCAAAAGCAAAACCTGATCTAATTAAAAGAGATAAGGAAGAAAATCATCCTGCTAAAGGGCAAAACAAAACAAACAAATTAAAAATATATACCAAGTGGATGGCATAACTTCCTAAAGGAAAGAAGAGTTCGAAGAAATGACAACAAAAATTAAAGTGGAGATCTCAACCTTGCACCTCAGAATTAGACAAATCAAACCACAAAACAAATAAGAAAGAAATTTAAAAAGAAATAGAATATTAGAAAAATAGGTATGTTAGATCTTTGGAGAAAATTGAATGGGATAGAAAGGTATACTTTCTTCTCAGTTCATGGAACCTATTCAAAATTGACCAATATTAGGACATAAAGACCTCAAAATTAAATCAAGAAAGCAGAAAATAAAACTTTTTTTCAGATCTGATGGATAAAACTTAACAACATAAAGTTGGGTGGAAATAGACCAAAAAGTTTGGAAACAAAAATCTCATCTTAAAGAATGATTGGGTAACAGCAAATTATATATACAATTAATAATTTCCCAAGATAATGACAATGATGAGCGCTTCAAAATTTGTGGGATCACCCAAAGCGGAATAAGAAATTTTATTCCTTAGACATTAAATAAAAAGAAAAGAAAGATTAATAATTGGGCTTGAACTAAAAAACTAAAAAGACCAAATTAAAAACCCCAATCAAATACTAAATTGAAATTTAAAATTAAAAAGGAGAAATTAAAAAATATTGAAAGTAAAAAACTATTGAACTAATTAAAACAAGAGTTGGTTCTATGAAAAGCCAATAAAATAGATAACCTTTGGAAATCTGATTAGAAAAGGAGGAAAAAGAAATTATAGTCTTAAAATGAAAAGGAGAACTTTCCACCAATGAAGAGGAAATTGGAAAAATAAGGATTATTTTTCAACTTTATGCCAATAAATTTGATAACCCGTAAATGGATGACTACCCAAAAATAGATTTTAGACGAGGAGAAAGTAAATTGTTGAATATCCCATTTGAAAAGAAATAGAACAGGCAATTAAAAACCCCTAAAAAAATCCCCAGGACCAGATGGTTTAATGTGAATTTTACCAAACATTTAAAGAATAATTCCCCAATGCTATATAAATTATTTGATAAAATAGGGAATGAAGGAGTCCTACCAAATTCCTTCTTGAAAGACATGGTATATACCTAAACCAGGTAGGTTGAAAACAGAAAGAAAATCATAGACCAATCTCCCCTAATGTAGATGCTAAAATCAAATAAGATATTGAAAAAGATACGAAAATCATCTCCAGGATAATACACTATGATCAAGTAAGGGTTTTCCAGGAATGTAGGGTTTCAATATTAAAAAACTATCAATATAATTGGCCATATTTAAACAAATTAAAAAACATATGATATCTCAATAGATGGAAAAAGCATTTGAAAAATCCATCATTCCTTTAAAAAAACTTGAGAGTATAGGAAAATGGACTTTTCCTTAAAAAATCCAGCATCTATTTAAAACCATCAGTAAAGATCATATTAATGGAGATAAACTGCAACCACCAATAAGATCTGGAGGAAACATTTTCCCACTATCACCGTTATATTTAATATTGTATTAGAAATGCTAGCCCAATAAGAGCTGAGAAAGAGATTAGAGGAATAAGAATAGGCAAAGGAAACCAAATTATCACCTTTGTTACGACATGAGGTATAATTTAGAAACCCCAAGATTCTACAAAAGTTATTAGAAAAATCCACAACTTTACAACATTTGGTTTAAAATAAACCCACATAATCATCAATTCTTATATATCACTAAAAAACCAACAACTACTGATAATATAAAATATTTAGGAATCATTCCAAGGAAAATCAGAAACTTTTTGAGCAAAATTACAGACCACTTTTCACACAAATTAAGTCTGATCTAACCCAATTGAAAATATTAAATTTTGGATAGGGAAAAATATAATAAAGATGAAATTTTAAACTAATTATTTATTTAATACCAATCAGACCCCAAAACTATTTTAATATAGAAAAAAATAAAAAAATTCATAAAACAAAAGGTCAAGAATTTAAGGAATTAATGAAAAAAAAATCAAATGAAGGTGGCTTATCTTGGTCCAAATTATATTTGAAAACAAAAAACCATTTGGTATTGTTAAGGAAAATTAGTTGATATGAAAGGTTAGGGTTAAAGGATAAAACAGTCAACAAATTGCAATTTTGGTTTGAAAACCAAAGACCCCACTTTGGGATAAAATTTACTGTTTGATAAAATTGCTGGGAAAATTGAAACTAATATGGGAAACTAGGCATTGATCCCCAAATTAAAACGTAACCAAGATAATCAAAATGGGTTCGACCTGGATAAAGAATGAAATTATTAATAAATTAGAGGAAATAGGATATTTACCCCAACCTGGAAGGAAGGACTTTATGACCAAAGAGAATTAGAGATCATTACATCACAAAATAGAAAATTTGATTATACCAAACGAAAAGTTTTTTTAAAACAAAACTAATAGAAAGATTAGAAAACAATAAACGGAAAAATTTTTATAGTCGGTTCGATAAAGGCCCATTTCCAAAATATATGAAATTAACCTAATTTATAAAAATGCCATTCTCCAGTTGAAGAAATGGTCAAAGGATATGAACAGACAATTCTCAGATGAAGAAATTGAAACTAGTCATTGAAAAGATGCCCAAGTCATTATTAATCAAAAAGCAAATTAAGACAACTCAAGAATATAACACCGTCAATTTAAGATCAGGAAAAAATATTGATTGTTGGAGGGATGGGAAAACTGGGACTTGATGCATTTTGGTGGAGTGTGAACAACCAACCCTTTTGGAAGTAATTTGGAACATGCTCAAAAGACAAACAGTGCATACCCCTTTGATCCAGAGGTTACTACTGGGTTAATCCCAAAAGTTATAAAGGGAAGGACCGGGTCGAAGTTTTCAGCCCTTTTTATTAGAAACTAAACTGAATGGATCCATCATTGGAGAATGGCAAAAATTGATATAAATCAATTATGCCCGGAAAAACCAACAGGATGATTTCAAAAGGCCTGAGAGATTTAAGAACGATGGATAAATAGGACCAGGTCATTATTCCCAACAAAATTTTGATGAAATTCTGATGGACCTCATCCCCAATGAGATCAACCAAATCATTTAATGGGCGAAAGAACAAACCATGGAGAAAGAACCTGGGGATGACTAAAAACCATTACATTAATTCCCCTTTATTTATGCCCCCCATTTTTTGATTTCCTTCGTTAATTTAAATATTTCAGTTTAGTCTTTTGACCCAAATAACATTTTGGTCATGATTACTTATTGTGTATCTAATTTATATTTTAATTTATTTAACATCTACTGGTCATCCTGCCATCTAGGAGAGGGGGTGGAGGGTAAGAGGTGAAAAATTGGAACAAGATGTTTAGCAATTGTTAATGCTGTAAAGTTACCCATACATATAACCTGTAAATAAAAGGCTATTAAATAAAAAAGAAATTAAAAAAAATAGTACCTTGAATGCAACAAAAATTTACAAACTCAAAGCTAGCACTGAAAACAGCAGATAGAATGGCATAAAGATTGGAATAGCATGTTCTTTGGAACATATCTCTATTCCTGGGAGCAGAGCTCAATTTTTTTTTTTTACTATTATAGCTTTTTATATACAAAATATATGCATGGGTAATTTTTCAACATTGACCTTTGCAAAGCCTTCTGTTTCAACTTTTCCCTTCCTTCCCTCCACCCCCCTCCCCTAGATGGCAGGTAGTCCCATATATG
Source organism: Sarcophilus harrisii (assembly GCF_902635505.1). Lineage (NCBI taxonomy): Eukaryota > Metazoa > Chordata > Mammalia > Dasyuromorphia > Dasyuridae > Sarcophilus > Sarcophilus harrisii. The sequence continues at coordinate 215,240,741 of NC_045429.1, forward strand.
TTAAATATATTAAAGTATATCTTAAATACAATATATGTATACATATTTATACAGTTATTTTGTTGCACAAAAAAGATCGGATTTAAAAAGAAGATAAAAATAACCTGAGAAGAAAAAAAACAAAAATGCAAGCAAACAACAACAGAAAGAGTGGAAATGTTATGTTGTGGTCCATACTAATTTTCCAGTGTTCTTTCTCTGGGTGTAACTGGTTCTGTTCATTACAGATCAATTGGAACTGATTTGTATCCTCTCATTGTTGAAGAGAGCCATGTCCATCAGTATTGATTGTTATGTAGTATTGTTTTTGAAGTGTATAATGATCTCCTGATTCTGCTCATTTCACTTAACATCAGTTCATGTATCTTTCTCCAAATCTCTCTGTATTCATCCTGCTGGTCATTTCTTATGGAACAATAATATTCTATAACATTCATATACCATGATTTATTCAGCCATTCTCCAATTGGTGGGCATCCCTTCAGTTTCCAGTTTCTAGCCACTATGACAAGAGCTGCCATAAACATTCTTGCACATATGAGTTTCTTTCCCTTCTTTAAGATCTCTTTGGGATATAAACCACATAGCAGTACTGCCAGATCAAAGGGTATGCATAGTTTGATAACTTTTTAAGTATAGTTCCAAATTGCTCTCCACAATGGTTGAAAGCATTCACAACTCCACCAACAATGCATCACTATCCAAGTTTTCCCACATCCCCTCCAACATTCGACATTATCTTTTCCTGTCATCTTAGCCAATATGACAGATGTATAGTGGTATCTCAGAGATGTCTTAATTTACATTTCTCTGGTCAACAATGATTTGGAACACCTTTTCATATGACTAGAAATAGTTTAAATTTCTTCATCTGAAAACTGTCTGTTCATATCCTCTGACCATTTATCAATTAAATAATGGCTTGATTTGTAGAGATCAATTTTAATATAAAGTTTAAAAAGTCAAGAATTGGACTAGAAAATAAATAAACAACAGCAATAAAAAGGATCCTGACCTTAGAAAATTCATATGGTGACAGGAAAGATCAAGACACAAACTAAGAAGAAGATAATGAAATAAAAACAATTATATCAAAAGCTTCAAAGAAAAATGTAATTTGATTACAAGCATAAAAAGAATACCTGGAAGAGTCCCAAAATAATTTTGAAAATCAAGTAAGAGAAGTGGAGGAAAAATTTGGAAAAGAAATGAGAGTGATGCAGGAAAATTGTGGAAAAAATAGACAATATATTGGTCAAAGAAACACATACACAAATACTGAAGAAAATACCCTTTAAAAAATGGAATTGACCAAGTGACACAACAGAAACAAAAATCAACTAAAGGGAAAGATGCCTTAAAATGAGAATTAGCTAAATGAAAAAAGAGGTACAAAAGCTGACTGAAGAAAATAATTTCTTTAAAATGAGAATCTGACAAGTGAAAGCATCATGAGACATCAAGAAACAATAATAATTCAAAAGAATGAACAAGTAAAAGAAAATGAGAAATCAATCATTAAGAAAAAACAACAACAACAACAATAGACTTGAGAAATAAATTTAGAAGAGAATTTAAGACTTATAAGACTATCAAAAGCCATGATAAAAAAAGAACATATAAATCATATTTTAAGAAATTACTAAGGAAAACTGCTCATATCTTAGAAACTGATGGTAAAATAGAAATTTAAAGAATACATGTCATTTTTTGAAAAAGATTCCTCCCCCTTGGAATATTATAGGCAAACTCTAGAACTCCCCAGTCAAGGAGAAAATATAACAAGCTGCCAGAAAGAAATAATTCAAATATTATTACGTCAAAGTCAGGATTACACAAGATTTAGCAGCTTCTACATGAAAGAATCAGAGATTAGAATGAGGTATTCGGGAAGGCCAAAAAAAAAAAAAATCCTTGGAAGGGGGGAGTATGGAGGAGAGTGGATATTTAATGAGATAGAGGGCTTTCAAGCACTGCTGATAAAAAAAAAAAAAAAAGATTTGAGCCATATAGAAATTTCAAATACCACACTCAAGAAAATGATAAAAAAGATAAACATGGAAGAGAAATTATAAAGGAATCAATAAGGTTAAAATGTTTATAATTTTTGGATAGAAGAAGTCTCCTAAGAACATTATCAAAACTGGGGCAGTTGGAATGATTACACATAGAGAAAAATGAGTGTAAATTGCTTTTTTTTTTCAAAGAAATAAAATTAAGGAGTGAGAAAGAGGGATGCATTGGGAGAAGAGAGAAGGGAGAGAAAGAATAGAGAAATTTATCTCACATAAAAATGTACAAAAAGAGGGGCTTTAAAAATGGAAAAGAAGATAAGATGGTTGAACCTGACTCTCATTAAAATTATTCAAAGAGAGAATAACATATACATTCAAATGGGTATAGAAATTTATTTTACTACACAGGGAAGTTATGAGGGAAGGGGGATAAGAGAAGGGCAGAGAGTTGATAAAAGGGAGGATCAATTATAGGAGACAGTGTATAGAAGCAAAACTGACTTTGTTAAGGAGATACAGGGTAAAAAAGAAACAGAAAGATAAAAGGAGGAAAATAGGATGGAGAGATAATCATAGATAATCATAATTCTAAATGTGAATGAAATAAATTAACCCACAAAAAGGAAGCAGTTAGAAAAGAGGAAAAGCCAGGATCCAATAACATAGTGCTTACAAAAAATACACTTGAGATACAGAATAAAGGTAAGGGGCTGAAGCAAAATCTATTATACTTCATCTGAAGGGGGAAAAGAATCAAAGGTAGCAATCATGATATTAGACAAAGCAAAAGCAAAACTAGACCTAATTAAAAGAAATAAGCATGGAAACTACCTTTTGCTTAAAATGTACTATGGAGTAAAATCGGGTAATATCAGTACTGAACATGTCTGTACCAAATGACATAGAATCAAAATTCTTAAAGGAAACAAAAGAGTTATAGGAGGAAACAGAAAGTAAAATTATGCCAGTGGGGGACCTCAATTTTTCCTCTCAGAATTAGATAAATCTAACAAAAAAAAAAAAAAAAAAAGACGACGACAACAACAACAACAACAAAAAGAGATGAATAGAATTTTGGGAAAGTTAGATATGACAGACTTCTGGAGATAAATTGAATGGGTATAGAAAATAATATACCTTTTTTCTTAGTGGTATATGACACCTATTCAAAAACTGACCATGGATTAAAGCACACAAATCTCACAATCCTATCCAAAAAAGCAGAAATATTAAATGCATCCTTTTCAGACTATAATGCAATAATAATTACATTCAACAGAAAGCCATAAAAACAGATTAAAATTAATTGAATATTAAATAATCTAATAAGAATAAGTGAGTCAAAGAACAAATCATAGAATCAGTTATTTCATTAAAGACAATGATGACAATGAGATAACATAATTTATGGGATGCAGCCAGAATAGTACTTAGGGCAAGATTTATATCTCTAAATACTTATATTAATAAAATAGAGAAAGAGCAAATCAATGGATTGAACATGCAAAAAGGACAAATTAAAAATTCTGAATTAAACACTAAACTGGAAATCTTGAAGACCAAAGAAGAGATTTTAACACTGAAAGGAAGAAAATTGCTAAGTTAAAAAATAAAACTAGGAGCTCTTTTTATGGATGGGGAAAGTAGGGGAATGAAATAGAAACACGATTGATTAATTAGGTTTTTTCTAAGAAAAAAGAAAACCAAATTATTAATATAAAAAAAGAAAAAGCTCACTTCACCATTAAAGAAAAGGAAAATTGGCAACTATCAGGGGCTATTTTGCCAGATTATATACCAATAAATCTAACAACATAAGTGAAATGGATCATTCCTTGCAAAATACAAATGGCTCAGATTAACAGAAAAGGAATTAGAATTCTTCAAATTAATTTTTAAAAAGGAAGCTGAATAAGCCATTACTAAGTTCCCTAAGAAAAAAATCAGACTGATTCACAAGTGAATTTTACCAAATATTTAAAGAAAAAAATAATTCCAGTATTATGTAAACTGGGGAAATAGGCAAAGAAAGTTTTCTAATAAATTTCTTTTGCTGATACCTAAATATGGAAAAGTAAAAATAGAAAGAAAACTATAAACCAATTTCCTTAATGTTGATATGAAAATTTTAAATAAAGTACTAGAAAGGAGATTGTAGGAATATAGCACAAAGACCATCCATTTTACAGGGTGGGAGTTACAACAGCAATGCAAGGCTGGTTCAGTATCTGGAAAATTGTCAGCAAAATTGACTATATCAATAAGAAAACAAAAAACAACAACAATATCAGAACAAGATTATTATATCAATATATGCAGAAAAAGCTTTGGACAAAATAAAAACATTGGAAAACACAAGAATTATTTCAACTTTGTAAAGGCAATAAACTATATGCCTTTCCAATAATTCAACAACTGAAGTAAAGATACCCATCATCTCTACTATTATTTAATATTAGCCTAGAAATGCTAACTAAAACTAGAAAAGGCAATGAATGAATAAATGTACCTTTTTTACAGATGCTATGATGGTATGCTTAGAGAACCCTAGAGAATCAACTAAAAATCTCATTGAAATAATTAACAACTGGGGCAGCTAGATGATGCAGTGGATAGAGCACCAATCCTGAAGTCAGGAGGATTAGAGTAATAATTCAACTTCAGACATTTAGCACTTCCTAGATATATGACCCTGGGCAAGTCACTTAATCCTAATTGCCTCACACATACAAAAAAGAAAGAATCAATAGCTTCAGCAAAATTGTAAGATAAAAACACCCACACATAAATCATTGTCACTTCTATATATTTCCCAGAGAGAAATTCTATCATATTCCATTAGACAGTAGCAAATATTTGGAAGTCTAACTGCCAAGACAATCCCAAATGGGGTCATGAAGAGTTGATAGAACTAATGACTCATGTACATTAGATTAAAGCAATATTCCAAGAGGGTAATTATTTCTGAACATTTTTCTTAAAGAAAATAATGATCATTAAAAATCAGATTTATTTTTTAAGAATTGGACAAGCAGGGCAGAGCCAAGATGGTGGAGAGGACACACACTGCATTCTGAGCTCTTTTCTACCCTCACTTAATAATTACCTAATTCAGCCTCAGAAATAGTGCTTGACTGGTAAAATCCACAAATATTGGGAGTACAACAAATTACGAACCAAAGATAACTTGGAAGATCACTAAAAAAGGTCTGTCCTGAACAGACGGGAGGAGGCCAGCTTAGACAGAGAGGCAGAACACAGAGGCTAGCACATGTTGAGCAGACCTGGGGCAGGATGGTCATTGTGGGTGGAGAATTTGCAAGGAGGAGTCTACCATGGGTTGGCTGCTCTGCTTTGGTTGCAACGCAATATATCAGCAGAGAAGTTACACAAACACCAAAGGCAGAGTGTACCCCAAAACCCCAGAGCTTAACAAGACCTGACCACACCCACCCAGTACCAGGAAGTGACTCAGCACATACCATAGTGCAGCGGTGCAGCCACAGACTGCAGCAACTGCAGCATGCGGCTTTTGCCCAGGGCAGTGACTCTTTGCAGCCCATTAGCAGGACAGCTACTTTCCATATATCCTTGTTATGTAGAGGAAGCTGAGAACCAACTTGCCCTGAAGGCAGACCTTAAGGGCTTTTTTTAAAAATGAGTAAAAAAGCTAAGGAAACTCTAACTATAGATAACTTCTATACAGGAAGAGAACAGATTTCCAACCCTGAGGAGACTAATAGCAGTCAATCTCCAGACAAAACCCCCAAATGGTATATAACCTGATGCCCATCACACAAATCTCTCCTAGAAGAGATTAGGAAAGATCTTTAAAAAGAGTTAGAAGAAAAATGGGAAAAGGAAAGAGAAGCTCTACAAGAAGAGTATGGAAAAGGCAAATAACTGATTAAAAGAAAGATTTGATAAAATGGAAAAAGAAAACAACTTCCTGAAATATGAAATAGAAAAGGTAAAGAACTCTCAGGGAAACAGAATTACTGAATTGGAAAAAGAAAATAAGTCATTTAAAAAAATTAGTAAAATGGGAAAAATTCCATAGAGCAAAACAACTCATTTAAGAACTCCATTGGACATATACAAAAAGAAGTTTAAAAAAAGCTAATGAAGAACATAACTCAATAAAAATCAGAACTGAACAAATAGAAATTAACAATTAGTTGAGACATCAAGAATCAGTCAAGCAAAACCAAAAAAAAAATTAAAAATTAGAAAAAATATTAACTATCTATTTGGAAAACCAACAGACCTGGAAAATAGATCTAGGAGAGATAATCTGAGGATTATTGGACTTCCTGAAAGTTATGTTGAAAAAAGAGCCTAGACACTATTTTACAGGAAATCATCAAAGAGAATTGCCCAGATGTAATAAAATCAGAAGGTAAAATAGACATTGAAAGAATTCATTGAACACCTTCTGAAAGAGACCTTAAAATAAAAACTCCAAGGAATATTGTGGCTAAATTTCAGAACTATCAGACTATGGGGGAAAAAAATATTGCAAGTATCCAGAAAAAAAAAAAAACCAATTCAAATACCGAGGAGCCACAATAAGGATTATTCAGGATATAGCAGCTTCCACATTAAAGGATCAAAGGGCCTGGAATATGATATTCCATAAGGCAAAAGAACTTAGAATGCAGCCAAGAATAAACTAATCAGCGAAGCTGAGCATTTTCTTCCAGGGAAGAAGATGGACATTCAATAAAACAGGTGAATTCCATTTATTCCTAATGAAAAAAACAGAGCTAAACAAAAAATTTGGTCTCCAAATATAGGACTCAAGAGAAGCATAAAAGATAAAAAGAACTCTTGAGAACTGTATTTCTGTTATAGGCATACATAAAGAGTGTGTTTATAATTTCATTTTACTGTTATAATATAAAAAGGGGAAGTAGAAGTAGAAAGGGGATTGTATCAGAAAAAGGGAAAAGGGGAGGTAAAAAAAGGGAAATTGCATCCCACGAAGAGGCAAAAGAAACCTACCATATCTGAGTGAATTAAGGGAGGGGGAGGAGCTTTGTATGAATCTTACTCTCATCAGATTTGGCTCAAAGAGAAAATATTAGACATATTTGGTTTATAGAGAAAATTCTCTCACTTCATTAAAAAGTGGGAGAGGAAAAGGGAAAAGGAAAAGAGTAGGCTAAATAGAAGGGAATACGGGAAAACAAGGGAAAGGCATAAGAAAGGGGGAGGGACTCAAAGGGGGTGAGAGGGATTCTAAAGAGGGAGAGCTGCGTGAGGTAAATGGTGCCCATAATTTAATACTGGGGAAAGGGGTAAGGGGAGAAAGAAAAAGAAAAGTTGGATGCTGGTCCCTTTCCCTTCTTTAGTATCTCTTTGGAATATAAGCCCAGTAGTAACATTGTTGGATCAAAGGATATGCACAGTTTGATAACTCTTTGGACATAATCCCAAATTGCTCTCCAGAATGGTTGGATTCGTTCATAACTCCACCAACAATGCATCAATGTCCCAGTTTTCCCGCATTCCCTCCAACATTCATCATTATATTTTCCTGTCATCTTAGCCAATCTGGCAGGTGTGTAGTGGTATCTCAGAGTTGTCTTAATTTGCATTTCTCTGATCAATAGTGATTTGGAACACTCTTTCATATGAGTGGAAATATTTTCAATTTCATCATCTGAAAATTGTCTGTTCATATCTTTTGACCATTTATCAATTGGAGAAAGCTTGATTTCTTATAAATTAGAGTCAATTCTCTAAATGTTTTGGAAATGGGGTCTTTATCAAAATCTTTGACTGTAAAAATATTTTCCCAGTTTATTGCTTCCCTTCTAATCTTGTCTGCATTAGTTTTGTTTGTACAAAAACTTTTCAATTTGATATAAGCAAAATTTTCTATTTTGTGATCAGTAATGATCTCTAGTTCTTGTTTGGTCATAAATTCCTTCCTCTTCCACAGGTCTGAGAGGTAAACTATCCTATGTTCTTCTAATTTATTTATAATCTCATTCTTTATGCCTAAATCATGAACCCATTTTGACCTTCTCTTGGTGTATGGTGTTAAGTGTGGGTCAATGCCTAGTTTCTGCTGTACTAACTTCCATTTTCCCAGCAGTTTTTGTTAAACAGTGAATTCTTATCCCAAAAGCTGAGGTCTTTGGGTTTGTCAAACACTAGATTATTAAAGTTATTGACTATTTTGTGCTGTGAACCTAACCTATTCCACTGATCAACTAGTCTATTTCTGAGCCAATATCAAATGGTTTTGGTGACTGCTGTTTTATAATATAGTTTTAGATCTGGTACAGCTAGGCCACATTCATTGGATTTTTTTCATTAGTTCCCTTAAAAGTCTTGACTTTTTGTTCTTCCAGATGAATTTTGTTGTTATTTTTTCTAGGTCATTAAAATAGTTTTTTGGGAGTCTGATTGGTATGGCGCTAAAGAAATAGATTAGTTTGTGGGGGGGTAATATTGTCATCTTTATTATATTCACTCAACCTATCCAAGAGCACTTAAAATTTTTCCAGTTGACTAGATCTGGCTTTATTTTTGTGGAAAGCAATTTGTAATCTTGCTCATATAGTTCCTGACTTTCCCTTGACAGATAGATTCCCAAATATTTTATACTATCAACAGTTACTTTAAGTGGAATTTCTCTTTGTATCTCTGTTAGATTTTCTTAGTGATATATAAGAATGCTGATGATTTATGTTGGTTTATTTTGTATCTGCAACTTTGCTAAATCTGTGGATTATTTCTAATTGCTTTTTAGAGAGAATCTCTGAGTTTCTCTAAGTATACCATCATATCATCTGCAAAGAGTGATAATTTAGTTTTCTCATTACCTACTCTAATTCCTTTAATCTCTTTCTCAACCCTTATTGCTGAAGCTAGCATTTCTAATACAATATTGAATAGTAATGGTGCTAGTGGGCAATCTTGTTACACTCCTGATCTTATTGGGAATGGTTCTAGTTTACCCCATTACATATGATGCTTAGTGATGGTTTTAAATAGATGCTACTGACTATTTTAAGGAAAAACCCATTTATTCCTACACTCTCAAGTGTTTTTAATAGAATGGATGTTGGGTTATTTCAGATGGTTTTTTTCTGCATCTATTGAGATGGTCATATGGTTTTTGTTACTTTGGTTATTGATATTTTCAATTATGCTAATAGTTTTCCTAATATTGAACCAGCCCTGCATTCCTAGTATAAATCCTCCTTGGATATGGTGTATTATCCTGGGGATGATTTTCTGTAATCTTTTTGCTAATATTTTATTTAAGATTTTTGCATCAATCTTATTAGGGAGATTGCTCCATAATTTTCTTTCTCTGTTTTCACCCTACCTGGTTTATGTATCAGTACCATGTCTGTGTCATAAAAGGAATTTGGTAGGAGTCTTTCATTCCCTATTTTTAAAAATAGTTTATATAACATTAAATGTTTGGTAGAATTCACTTGTGAATTCATCTGGCCCTGGAGATTTTTTTCTTAAGGAATTCATTAATGACTTGTTCAATTTCTTTTTCTAAAATGGTACTATTTAAGTAACCTATTTCCTCTTTTGTTAATCTGGGCAATTTATATTTTTCTAAATATTCATCCATTTCAGTTAGATTATCAAACTTGTTGTCATACAGTTGGGCAAAATAGTTCTTAATTATCATTTTAATTTCATTTTATCATTTTCATTTTTAATGTTGGTCATTTGGTTTTTTCTTTTGTTTTTCTGATCGATTTCAGCAAATGTTTATCTATTTTGCTAGTTTTTTCATAAAACCAACTCAGTTTTATTTATTAGTTCAATAATTTTCTTAGTTTCTATTTTATTAATCTCTCCTTTGAGTTTCAGAATTTCTAATTTAGTATTTAATTAGGGAGTTTAAATTTGTTCTTTTTTTAGCTTTTTTAGTTGTATGCCCTATTCATTGATCTTCTCTTTCTCTATTTTATTCACATACCTATATAGAGATGTAAAATTCCCCTTAAAAACTGCTTTGTGTGCATCCCATAGGTTTTGGTATGCCTTCCTCTTAGATGAAATTATGGACTGTTTCTGTGATTGGTTGTTTAAGTTACTCATTCTTTAGAATTAGATTATTTAATTTCTAATTGATTTTAGTCTATCTTTCCCTGCCTCTTTATTGAATATAATTTTTATTGCATTGTGATCCGAAAAGGAAGCATTTACTATTTCTGCCTTTCTATATTTGATTGTGAGGTTTTTATGCCCTAATACATAGTCAATTTTTGTGAAGGTGCCTATGTACAGCCAAGAAAAAAAAGTGTATTCCTTTCTGTCCTTATATAGTTTTCTCCAGAAATCTATCATATCTAGGTTTTCTAGGATTCTATTAATTTCCCTAGTATCATTCTTGTTTATTTTGTGGTTAGATTTGTCTGATTCCAAAAAGGAAAGGTTCAGGTCCCCCACTAGTATAGTATCTATTTCTTCTTGTAACTGGCTTAAAATCTTCTCTAGAAATTTGCCTATTTTACCACTTGGTGCATATTTAGTATCATTACTGCTTCATTGTTTAACATGCTCTTTATCAAGATGTAATTTCCATCTTTATCTCTTTTAATAAAGTCTATTATTCCTTTTGCTTTTTCTTTGATCAGAATTGCTATACTTGTTTTTTTTTTTAACTTCAGCTGAAGCATAATAAATTCTGTTCCAGACTTTACCTTTAATCTATGTGTCCCTCTTTGTCAAATATGTTTCTTGTAAACAACATAAGTAGGATTCTGTTCATCCCATTCACATTCACAGTTATGATTACCAGTTTCCTTCCATCCTATTTTCTCCCCAGTTGTAACTTTTATTCTCTTTTTTTACTCTGTCCTTAGTCCTTTTTTTTTTTTTTTACTTTTATGGTTGAACTCTTTTCTTGGGGTAAAGGGGGTGTTGTCACAAGTTTCCTGTGCAGCTCTGAGCCTTGACTTTGAGCACAGGGGCCCCTTGTGTTTGCAGAGGGGTAGCTTTGCCTACTTTATTCAGGAAACATCCTGATTTCCCAGAGTTTAGTTCCTGAACTGGTACTAGAATCTGCCCCATTGATTTTCTCCTCTACTGAGCCAGGGCTGAAGGTATTAGTTGCTGTTTTGATTTCTTTTAAGACCCTCTCATCAGCTTTCCAAAAGACTATCTGATCTGGGCTGAACATTCTTTTCACTCCAGTGTGATTGACTTTTCTTGAAGTTTTTTCAGTCTATCTTGAGCTGGCAAGTGGTTTCATTTCATGAGACTCTATTCAAAGGCTTGATTTCATGTAGTTTTCGAGGGAAACTGGGAGAGCTGGAACAGCATCTTGGTTTTATTCTATCTTGGCTCTGCCTCCACCAGAAATCTGTCTTTTTAATTTCTTTAGAATATGCAGTGTCTTCCAGCACTTCCAGCTTTCAACTTCAGGAGAGAAAAGTAATGCCAATCTTCTAAGGTGGCTGAAGGGAAAATAAGACTGAAAAGAAGCAGACAGGGAAGGAACTGGCAGTCTCCATCATGTTGCTCTCCCCAACTCATTCTACTAAAGATTTTGGGGAATTTTCTTTTGATTGAAATCTGGGACTCTCCCTTTTCCCCTCTTGGTAGGAATTAAAAGCTCCCTTGGAGATAGATAGGAAGAGAAGAGGACAGAGGAATCTTTTGTATTTCACTTCAAGCCATGCAATGATATCCTCATGTTACATTTGGGAGATCCTCTTTACAAACAATTTTGGCAAGGTATTTGGTTGATGAATTCTTTTATAATATGTTAATGGACAAAATAGAGATATATGGATTTAGTGTGAATACAATTGGGTAATTTCTTAGTTAGATATAGCATCATAATGATAGTGTTGCTTAATGGATTAATGTTAGTCTGGAGAGAAATTTTCAGTAAAATGTCACAAAGCTCTCTACTCAATCCAATAATGTTCATCATTTTCTTACCAGTGATTTTGATGAAGGTCTAAAAGTAAAATTTACCAGATTTTCATATCACATAAAGCTAGGAAGGATAACTGATATCAAATGAAAGAAGTAGGATCCAAGAAGACTTCAACAAGCCAAAATTATAGCCTGAATCTAATAAGATGAAATTCAACAGCAATAAATAAAGAATCCTAAGCATTTAATTGGCCCCTAATTAGTTCACTTCTGACTTTATAGAGATATCCTCTGAAGCTGCTCTTATCCTCTGGGACCACTTAGTAGAAGTATCCCCTTTTTAAATCTCCTTTTAGAAGATAATATGCTACCAATTTAGTCAAAGCCTGAGAAGGACTCCCTTTCTTTAATAAGCCTGATACTTTAAGGAAAGAGCTTGAGTCAGTTGTTAAACATTTACCAGCACATCCCTGTACTGAAGATCTTGTATGAAGGGAGTGATAGTGGTAAAGTTGAACTAGAGGAAGTTTTGATATAGCAGGAAAGAGGAAGAGTACTTTAATATGGTCTCTGAAATCAAGCATTAGAGAAAGAAAGATTGAGGAGAAAATATAGGTATCAGTTATCTGAAATTAAGCCTGCTGAAAATAAAAGAGGACGTGAAATCTAGAGCATGGTCAAAAAGTTACTGTATAGCAAAATTTCTGCCCTCAGAGACGACTGCAGCCTCTGACTAAAAAAAGATGCAGATTCTCATTTTGATTATTCTCTTTACCAAGAGAGTAAGGCTTCAATTGCCACTGAAGAGGGAGAGAAGATATATCGCCTCTGCTCTGACCTATGAATAACTTATGCAAGGACTATATAGCAATATGGAAATGAAAGTAAATGTTGGAATTTAAGTCAAGAAACTCAGGGGAGCAGCTAGAAAGCAACATAGATTGTTTACTGACCCTGAAGTCAGGAGGACCTCAGTTCAAATCTTACCTTAGATACTTAACATGTATTAGTTGTGTGATGCTGAGGCAAGTCACCTAAACCCAAATGCCTCATCAAAAACCAAATAAATGGAAAACAACACAAAATTTGTATTCAAATTCTGACACCAGCTGAGTAATAATAAACAAGTCAATTAATTTCTCTGAGCCTCATTTTCCATGTATATAAATTCTAAACCAGGCTCTTCTAGAACCCTCCTGCCATAACATCAATGAATGAGCACATAATCTAATATAACAAGAACTCTTAAGTGTTTGGAATCATTCATTTAGTCAACAGTGATATTGGATTTTATTGTTACTATTCTTCAGCTGTTTCAGTAATATCGAACTCTTCATGACTTTATTTGGGGCTTTCTTGGCAAAGATACTAAAATTGTTTGCTATTTTCTTCTTCAGTTTATTTTGCTGATGAAGAACTGACACAGTTCAGTGACTTGCTTAGGTTACACAGCTAATCTGAGGCTAAATTTGAATTCAGGAAAATTAGTGTGACTGACTTCATACTTGGCACTCTATGGACTGCACACCTAGCTGTCCTATTAGTAAATGCTTACTACATAATATGAAACTCATGCTAAGTCCTAAGGGAAAAACAAAGATGAATAAAATATTGTTTCTCCCATAAGATATTTGTAATTGTTTTAAGGGGAGTAGGTGAAATTTCATATACTAAAACCAGTATAAAATCAAATAGACTGTGATAGATTTATAAGTGAAATATTAAAAAGCTCCTTTTCAGGAGTGTTGTGGACTTGGGATAATTCTTTTTTCAGGTTGTTAAACTAAAACCAACATTCTATGTCCCTCACCAACCAAAACCATTTGATCAGTTCAACATGTCTTTAAAAAGGACCTTTTTTCCTAAACTAAATTAATCTGCTTGTTATCCCTGTGCTCTTCACAGTTTCTTTGGCTAAGTTATGTCCCTCACTCTTTTTGAATTGTGGCTAAAATTTAACCTCATCAGAAATGGTTCCCATGGTTACTACTGTCTCTGACATTTCACACTTCTACCTAACACCAACCCTTTCATCACTTATAGTATATAATACAAATTTCTCCTTGATGATTAGTTTACAGCGTAAAATCAAAACATATTAGAGGTAAATGGGACAATAAAGAGAATCTAGTCCAACTCCCCTCCTCCTTTTTTATAGACTAGGGGAAAAAAAGAATAGAGCTATTTGTCCAAGTGACTTGCTCAAGATTATATAACTCATTAGTGATGCATCTAGGACTTGAGCCCAAGTCTCCTGACTGCCAGTATAATGTCCTTTCTATTGTTCCATGACTACATAGTTTTCATCTGGGGAAACAAGAATATTAAAATAGACAAAGGTCTCAGAGAAGATTGAGTCTAACCCCTAATTGTAAAGATGAGGAAACAGGGGACCAGGGAATTGAAGTCATGTACCCAACATAGCTAATTAAGGACAGAGAAGAGAAAAGAAGCCAGATCTCCCATTTCCTAGCCCAATGTTCCTATCTAGTATGCCAATTTGCCTCATTTGTAGCTTGAGTTGCTAAAATTGTATCTTCTAAACTAGATTGCCCTGTCTTTTAGGGCAAAAATGTCTTATCCACGTTTTTACGTCCTTTTTGCCCTACTGCTAGTATTTCAGAATCGGTACACAATTAATGTTGTCAACCAAAGCATGCTGTTGTTTGAATTGCATGATGTTTCTAAACTCTATATTAGTACCCTAATCATATCTTGCCAGATTTTTATCCCTCCCACCTTCCACTTATGTTTTGACTGCTTGTTCCCCCTCTCCCCCATTCTGTAAAGTACCCAATACATTGTTGAAAATGATTTATGAATTTGAAATCAGTGTAATAGGTTCATTTAAGCATTCCACTTCAGGATTTTCTATTTAAAGTAAGCCTTTCTGCTGGCATGAGTTGTTTTGTCTTATCATCTATCAAGTTGGATATTAACCATTGCCTTTGCCTAAATAAATTACTCAGACACCTTGTTTGATGGTCTCACTTTGTTAGAGAGATCCAAGATTTGGAAATATACAGGCTTCATCAATATTGGTGATTGCAGTCATTCAGATGGGCTCCCTTACAAAACGCCCTGGGCTTTGTTTGCTGCCTATGTCAGATTATCCATGTTAGTGGTGATCCGCAACTGAAATGGGCACCAGTTTCTCAAAATATCTCTTAGCTATTACCTGTGAATGCTTGAAAGAATTCACAAATGCAGATGCCTTGTTATGCATGCTGCCTCCAGAAGCAGCCTCAGAGACACCAGATGGCACAGCGAGAGCTGTACAAGTGACAGATGATAAACTGTACCAAGCCACATAAATTAACCTCATCATGGCCACAGCATCAGATGCCACGGGGAAAGGCAGAGATACTGCACAGTGACAGTGTTATGTCGCCCACAGGGATAGGTTCGGAATCCATCTGGGGCCCTTCACAGGACAATAGTGGAGCCCCAGATGGACTGTGAATTGTGAACATTTGTGGATGCAAGGGTAGTCGAATCTTGCTTGAAATGAACTGAAGCCTTGGTCAGGAAAGATGCCAGAGCTAGCTCCATGGTGGATATCCTGTAAATGTCATTACAGGAAATCTCCCACAGTTTCACTGCTCAAGTGTGTCATGACTTTTAGGTCAGAACCCCAACATACAGCTTTCTTAGGTTTTAATTCAAAATGAAGAGAACAGAAGTTCAGTGTATACTTCATGGGACTTATTAAACTCAATTGAAGGCAATAAGCAAAATCACAAAGGAAACAAGAAATTCAGGTCCTGCCCACAAGACTAAATTTATTATGAGAAACAGGAAAGCAAATATATGGGATAATAACAAAAATCACATTCTTAAGTTTGAAACAATGTCTTCCTGTCAATAATCCTGTAAGGTAGGTTTTAGGAATATCATTATCCCCATTTTACAGATGAGAAAAAGGGGATTCAGGAAGATCAATGACCTGCCTAAGGCTTTAATAATCCCAAAGTGCTAAAGGCATATTTGAAACATAGACCTAATATGGATCTTCTGTTCTTTAAACTCTATACTGCATCCCAATTAAAGTGATAGAACTATTTGAATATATAGACATAATCAACTGCAGTCTATACAGATATGAATTGTAAACTTGTTAAATAATCAGATTTTTAATAAAAATAATCTAGAGAAGTAATGTGGCATAATAGATTAAGACTCAGAATCAGAATGGCTAGAACTCAAATTTTTCTTTAACACATAGTGGCTGTGTAATTTTAAGAAAGCTATATTCTCTCCCTATCCACAAATAACTGACCCTCTAAGTTAGAGGACTTGCCTTTTTGCATTAATAGAAGAATTTTCTATAGCAGGGAATCAGTGAGGTCACAGGCCCAGACCTAACTATAGTAATAAGCATAACCTGTGCTCATGTAGCACTTGAAGGTTTGCAGAGTACTTGATTATAAACCAATGTGATTGTAAACCATATGATTAGAAACCACTTGATCCACACATTATTGCTATTTATAAAGATAAGGCTCAGAGAGGTAAAAGAATTACAAATTGGAAAAAAAAAAGTTTCTTCTATCAGTCGTACCTCAAGAGGAAGCATCGATTTTTCCCTGAAAACAGAGAAAAATAGAGCCCCTACAAAAATATGGATAAGATAGACACTTACTCATATTTGCTTATGATGACAAAATGACTATCTTATAATTAAAGGAATAATGGAAGCATGTAAGAATTATGTAGGGGGAGAAGCAGGAGTATTGCAAGACTGAAATGAATTTATGGAAATAAAGCATGTTGAAAACCATAAAGCAATATATAAATATCACTTGTTATCATTATCATTATTATTATTAATAGTTTACAATCATTATGTCATTAGTGGAGTGATAACTTCACTCCCTGTGCCTTCTAGTATACTCAGGATGAACCCAAATAATATTTACATTGTTGTTGCTGCTTTTTATTTTCAAAGAGGACCAATGACATTTCTGGGTGATAGCTTTATTCATGTGTGAATTGTATTTAAATGAGCTAAATTGTCAGCTTCCCTCTCTCTTCCAGAGTCACTGAAGCCCAGTGACAGGACAAAAGCTGAGACAACTGGTAATGGTCCAGAATGTAGTAGTCTTCAATGTGTGGCCAAGTTCTAAGCCCTCAATAGCATCTGCTTCAACCACTTTCATTACCATTGGAACAAATTGTCTTCAAATACCCATTCCACCAGGGGAAGTCTACACATTCTTGGATTTTTGTGTGTGTGTGTGTGTGTGTGTTTATAAAGAAAAAGTAAGAGAGAATTATATATGTACATATAGCATATTATATTGTATTTATAGATATGTAGAGATAAGTGTATATAGCTATATTTAGCATTACATATAATATATAGTACAATATACGCTATAATATATGTTATATAAAATGTAGTATATTTATATAGTAATACAGGAGTGTCCTGATAAATGTTTAAATAACTAGTCATTCCAGAATGAGGAAAAAGTGCATAAACTTTTTAAGTTTAATAGTTATTATTAAAACTTTCTTAAGATTAAAAAAATCAACAATGCAATATTTTTAATAATTGCCAATTTCTGAGCTTTGAATGCTCACCATGAAAATTTAAAAACTGATTTTGCAAGCTGGTTAGAATTAGTTCAAGGACACCCCAGGGGAAAAGTTAGCAAAGGTAAAGGTAGGATGGTATTCAGTAAAATAAAAGCATTGGTAGATTTTTCAGACAGAATGAGAGACTAGGACATTATGAGAGACTATTATTTTTGTTAGAGTTAGTGTCCAAAAACAAACAAACAAAAAGTTTTGTTTAGTTTTGTTTTAATATATAAGGAAGCTAGAACTTAAAAGGATGATTAAATGACTTGCCCAATATAATACAACTCCTAAGGTAAAAGAGATAGGATCTAAATCCAGGTTTTCTAACTCCAAATCCAGCACTATTTGCATTACTCTCTGCAACTCTCTAAAATATACTAGGTTTCTCTGCTTTAGTCCCATTTCCCATGCTTTCTGTTTAGCCACTTAGTATCACCTTGTGGAAGGAATATCAGGCTCAATGTCAGGAATCAATTTAAAGAATTAAGTTAAGAACTGGAAGGGATTTTAGAGATTATCTAGTATTAAGATACCTAATCTCACTCCTCTCATTTTATAGGTAATAAAAATAATGTTCAGCAGGTCTATCATATTAAAGAACATAACCATTGAAAGAGACCCCAGAAGCCATCTAGTCTGATCCATGCCTGACCACAAAGCCCTTTATCAACATTCACAACACACGATTCTCAGTCTCTACTAGGAGTCTTACAAATATGGAAAAACCAGGGTAGTGAGGTGATGCAGTAGATTTCATGCCAGGCCTGAAATCAGGAAGACTTGTTTTCATGAGTTCAAATCTGGCCTCATACATTTATAATTGTATGACTCTGGGCAAGCCTCTTAACCCTATTTGCCTCAGTCTTTCATTTGTGAAATGAACTGGGGAAGGAAATATCAAATCACTCCAGTATCTTTGTCAAGAAAACCTCAAATGGGGTCACAATGATTCAGAAAGAATGAAAAGACTGAATAGTTATCAGTAATTTATTAACATCTGGTTGATAGTCTGGGTGCTAGAGATAAAAACATAAAAATAAGACAATCTCTATTTTTTTTCAGATATTATATTCTCCCACTGACTATAACCCATTTTACTTAGAAATGATCAAAATTGTAGGTAGTTCTTCCTTACTATATTTTTTCTCTATTCCTGTAAAATCAAACTCAAATAGAAATTCAGTCATTTTTTTGGTCATGCAATTCTTTAGGACCCCATTTGGGCTTTTATTAGCAAAGATACTGACCTGGTTTGTCATTTTCTTTTCTAGCTCATTTTACAGATGAAGAATCGGGCAAATGAGGTTAAAATAACATGCCCAAGGTCCCAAATCTAAGTAAGTATCTGAGGCCAGATTTGAATTCTAGGCAACTCTATCCACTGCTAGGTTGGACCACATGTTGATTTATATTACCTCAAATTAATATGATCTACATTTGTTGCATTTTAATTTGTTTTGTTAAATATTTCTCAATTTCATTTTAATTTAATTTGGGTCACACACAAAAGTGTTGTGGCCCACTTATGGCCTTTTAGCTGCATTTTCACATCTGTGCTATATTCACCTTCCAATCATTCCTCATATTTCCTTCTTCTGCAACCAATAGGATAAGTCAAATCCTCTTTCTAAATGTTGATCCTTCAAATATTAAAATATTTACATCCTTGTTACATCTTCATTAGGTCTTTTCTTCTTAAAACTAAATCTCTTCAGCCTGATCTTCATATGACCTCTTGAACAATTGTCTCACCATCCTGGTCACTCTATTCTAGGTTCTCTAGTTTATCAATATCTTTCACAGAATTTAGAGTTTAGTATTAAAACTCTAGACCCAGTCTGAGAAAGGCAAAGTATGTGGAATAAACTCCCCTTTTCTTCTCATCACTGTCTTTCTCTTAAGGTTCTAGCTTCTTTGCTTGCCATGTTCAGTCAGTGGTAAAGACAGAATGGGATAGAGTTCTTCCTTCTGTATTGAAAAACAAAGCAGATTTTGCTTCCAGTTCTATCATCAATTACCTACATGAATAAGTCATTTCACCTTCATTTCATTCCTTCATATCTCATACCCATATCTCAAATGGGTATAATAATAATTTCCATAATTATTGCGCAAAGTTTTCATAATGTCCAAATATTATTATAGGTATGAAAACTCTCCAAAAAAAAATCCTTAAAATCTAGACCAAATAGCAAAATATGCAAAATTTGCTTTTACTCCCCTGTCCCACCCCCTTTGGAACTTTTCTCCAATCTTCACCTAAATCACTTTGCTCTCTAAGTCTCCATTCCTCTACCTAAGCTAGTCATTTTGCAAAAACTGTACTTGTCTCTAAAGTTTGACATTTTCCTTTACAAATTTGAAAATTATAATTTATCAACTAAATGGTAGGGAAAAATTCAGAAAAATAATATGTTATCTAATTATTCAATCATTAAGAATTCTTAAGTGTTTGTTATGCGCCAAGTGTGGAGCTATAAGCTGGGGAACACAAATACAAAGATTGAAACAATCTCTCCCCTGCAGTTCACATTTGATTATAGGACATCACAACATGTATAATTATAAACAGAAATAAATATATATGTGTATGTGTATATGTATGCATATACATATAAACATATATGATCTGTAATGTATAATAAATATATATTTTATCATATATAAAATATAAGCAATTATTAAAACCACAACTAAATAAATACAAAATAACTAGTCAAAAGGTATCTTGGGAAATAAGATCATATCTGGGAGTTGGAGTTTACATTGAATCTTTAGGAAAAAAAGAGGAAACAAAAATCAGAGGTTCATTCCAGGTATTGGATTAGGTCAGTGTGAAGGCACAGAAATGAGAGATAATGTATGGCACACAGAGAGAATACCAATTTGGCTGGATCACAGAGGATGGGAAGGAGTACCATCTAATGAGACTGGAATGATAAGTCAAGACCAACTTATAAAGGACTTTAAAACTAAACTAGAATTTATATTTTATCCAAAATGCAATAGAAGCCACTAGAGTTTATTCAGTAGGGAGTATGAGGCTTGTTATTTGTTCACCCTTGTTATTTGTTCAACTCATTTACTTCCTTTGCCCTCAGTTTCCTTATCTGTAAAACAAATGAGTTAGATTTAATGAGCTCCAAGGTGACATACAGATCAAAGTCTATGATCCCATGAAACTTTTTTCATTTTGGAATTGTCACCTCTGTATCTAAGCAAGATGTTGATATAGAATTACAACCTATTTTATTTTGATTTAAAAAGTAAAATTCAACCATCTACATGGAGACAGTATGGCAGAATATGAAAAGCAGTGACTCTGAAGTAAAAGAACCTGAGTCAAATTTGACTTCTGGTATGTGCCCTTAGCCAAGACTTTCTGAACTTCATTTTGCAAATCTGTAACTATATGGCTTCACCAAAAACTCTTATATTTATTATGCCTTTTCTCTCTTTGTCTCTGTATCTCTACATATCTCTGTCTGTCTTTCTCTGAATCTGTGTATGTGTGTATATGTGTAGTGTGTCTCTGTTCATCTATGACTGTCTCTCTGTATATATCTCTGTCTCTCTCTCACATACACACATGCATCCATGTGTATTCCCATATACATGCACATGCATTGCTCTATTATTAATACCTTGAAAAAATTGTATGTATGTATACACACACACACACACACATATATATATATATACACATACATACATATATATATATATATATATATATATATACTACATGCAAATAGTTAATTAGTTTACATATAAACTGAATACTATAAAGTATATTACATAGTTTATAAAGAAAGTCTGGACCTCTGATTATATTGGTAAAGGCTACATCTGGGATGAAAAAACTCCTACCAGATGCAGGTCTATAGCTCTCTTCAACTTAGAGAGTCTTAAAAAAAAATGCCTTAAGCATGAGAGGTTAAGTCACTGTATCAGCATCACACAGCTAAATCATGTCACAATTAAAATTTGAACCCAAGTCTTTCTCTAAGAATTATGCCATACTGCTACTTTCATTATACAAAATAGCTACAAAATATTAGACTGTTTCCTCCCCCGACTCCCACCCCCACTGCCATCCTGGTACATTCTAACAACAGCATCATTCCTCTTAGTAATAAATTCTAAGCACAAACTTTCTGAACTCATAGAATTAAAATTTGAGTTCTAGGAAGCAACTTTGTGCTAGCATTAGTGCTATAAGAATTAACAAATTGTAGACTTTACTTTGATTGTCAAACCTTTCTTGAGGAACTGCTAAGCCTGCTGCCTTCACTCAGCTGGACATTTTATCTAACGCCAAGATTATGTCAGGTGAGTTATGTAAATTCCCGAGTTTTCATCTCAGATTTTATGCCCTAAGCCATGTTTTTGGCTGGCAGATAGAGCTTTGCGTCTTGATGCTCATAGAGAAAACTCTGAAAATCTGTTCTCACAGACTTACAAAGAGAAAATGATTTTCATTTCCTTCAGAACAGAGAAGGAATGTTCCATCCTTTTTAAAGCTCTTCCCTCCTCCTGGCTTAAGATGCAGCACCTTTATCTCATTGTACTGTTCTTTACTTCCTTCCATGTTCCTGTTTCAAATATCATAAAAATAAGGAAATGCAAGCCATGAGGAAGTGAAATTCCTTTATTTGATGCTGAGCCATGGTCTCAAAGACCTGCAAATCATGCCTGGAATTTTCTCCTTCATCTCCCTAATTTCTAACTTCCCTAATTTCCTTCAAGTCCTGACTAAAATTGCACTTATGTAAGAGGCCTTTCCTCAGTCTTCTTTAATGCTAGTGCCATCCTTCAATAAATTATATCCAATTTCTGTTCTATACATCTTTTGTATATAGTTGTTCATATGTTTTCTCCCCCATTAAACTGTGAAATCCTTGAGAGTAAAGTCTGGATTTTTTTGTTGTTGTTGTTTTTGTTTACATTTCTTTGTATCCCTTGGGCTTTACACAGTATATATAGTAGCCAGGGTACATACTAAGTACTGAGTAAAAACATTAATTTGACAAAAATATTATTTATATCCTTCTAGGTTATTCCAATAATGTATTTTTTACAAAAACAATTAAAAGCATAAAAATTTAACTACACATTTATCCCACATCACATGTGTATATGCTATAATTATATATATATATATATATATATTTATATATATATATATATATATATATGACAAGTATAGAATGAATGTGAAATGAATCTAGAAAACAGAATTTTGAAGAAAGGTGTCTTTTTTTCTTTGTATCACTAGCAGAGTACATATATAACAAATACTTAAATAAAGAACTATAGGTTTAAAACTAGAAATGTGATTAGAGATCAAGTCCAATATCTTCATTCGGTAGATTCAAAAGTTCTTTGGCAATGAGAGTTTAAAGGATTTGCTCAGAATCACATAACTAGTACAAGCAGCTAGATGATATGGCAGGTAGAGACCCTGACCTAAAGTCAGGAAGTCATCTTCCTCAGTTCAAATCTGGCCTCAGATTCTTATTAGCTATGTGGCCCTGGGCAAGTCACTTAACCCTGTTTGCCTCAGTTCCTCATTTGTAAAAATGAGCTCAAGAAGGAAATGGTATACCATTCCAATAACTTTATGGAAGAAAAAACCATACATGACTGAAAAATAACCACCTTACTGGTAAATGTATCTGTTGTGAGATTTTAAACTTAGATATTCCTGAATTCATTTCTGGTCCTACCAACTATTCCTTGCTATTTTAAACTGAATTAGAAGTTTGTCCCCAATTAGAGATCTGTATTCTATTTCTCTCATCCAATTCACTTTACTTTGAAATTGGTTAATTGTCATAAACACCAATTATTTCATTTATTTAGCCAAAAAGGATCTTCCATCCATTTTCTTGGCTTCTGTGCCATACTCAAGCAACATCTGTACATATTTTATACTTTGTGTATACTTTCCATGCTGCATATTGTATTATAAGGATCAATGATAAATTATGCCAAATGTAATGTATGATATGCCATTCCAGGTCAAAACATAATATGATAATGGCAGTAAAGGTCATGACATAATAGCAACTATTTAAAAGACTTGCCTTTGAATCCTGCTAATCTGAACATATCATTTAACATCTTTAGATCTCAGTTTCTTCATCTATAAAATGAGGGAGTTGAATTTGCCACCTCTAAATCTATGATTCTTTGATAGTCATAGCATCCCAAAGGGGAATGAATTCTGAGTTTACTCAGGATCTTAGAAAAATCTCATTAATGCACCAAATGTTATTTTTGTGTGTCTAATAAACGTGCACACACTCTTCTTTATAATACACACCTACCTGTACATGCGCATGTGCACACAGGCACACACATACCCACAACTTTTTTCTTTAACTTAAGTACTTTCATTTGCTGGTCTTTTATATAGAGATCTTCAAGGCAGTCAATTTAACTTCTTTGAAAAGAACATTAAGGTCAATGAGATTTAAGCTTGCAATTATAAGGAAATGGCTAAGTCACAATTTCTGAGGCAGATGATACCAGAAGAACATCACCTGTGACTTACTGAGAGAAGGGAAGAGGGGAAGAAGAAAGAGGAGGAGGAGGAGGAAGAGGAGCAGGAAGAGGAAGAGGAGAAAAAGAAAAGAGAGAGGGTTCTTAGTGTCCATTGTATTTAATAGTTATGAGGTTTTCTTGGCTCTGGGGAGAACCTGAAAAGATTTGAATGCAGCAAGGGATTCTCCATGCTTTGCAAATCAAACTGAGTTTGACTTCCACCTCTCTCAATTTGTAATCCCTGGTAGAACTGAAAATACTCAGCCAGCAAAATCTCATTCACCCATCAAGAGAAGATAGGATAATCAGTGGTATTTATTCACTTCCCTCCTGAGAGCTGATTTCTCCTGAATAAGTTACTGTTGTTTTTATTTATCAGAATACTTACAGCAAAAGGAAAAAAAAAAGCCTTGATAAAGGTCACAGATGAGTTTTTTATACCCCTCTTATTTCAGAGGTGTTGGGAGTTGGGGGAGGAGAACTAAACATTCTGAAAATGTTTCTTTTTGTACTAAATTTTAACATATATTTATTCATTTGGTCTGTTCCCTAAGGTGGTCCCTCACACACACGTGACTCTGTGTGTGTGTGTGTGTGTGTGTGTGTGTGTGTGTGTGTGTGTATGAGAGAGAAAGAAACGCCATGTATTTTGAAATTTACAAAAACTATTTTTGGAAAAATGCTGCTAGATTTTCTCTCAGTTCAAATGAGCCTTTCTACAGGGAGCATCATGTTCATTCATAATGTTACTATTTTGTTTGAGAAGGCTGATCCTGTAAAAGAACAATAGATGAATTTATTTTTACACAAGATAGATTTTTAATCAAACAATTCTTTTAAGTACATCTGCGTGAGACAGAGGTGTTAACATGAAGTCCTTGGGACTCATGTGGCCCACAACAGTCCCGTATGTATTCAGAACCAGGCTAAAATGAAAATATGAAATATTTAACAATACAACCCAGCTAATGCTAATTTGTGGTTTTCTAAGTCAATAGATTTTCAGGAATCTATTTCTATTTGAGTTTGACACCAGTGCTCTGGACTTTTCAAAGTGACTGAAACTAATAAACATAATTATATAATTCAAGAAGAAAATTATACATATACATAAACACTTGGGAAGATATACCACATGTGTCTATAAATAGATGTAATGCAAATATTCATAAATATAAAGTTTCTATATATACATATAGGTAAATGCATTTTTTACATGTTTACAAAACTTATTCTTTCCATAGAGTGGTAGAGGTAGAATGAATGTAGTGCTCTTATTTTACAGATTAAAAAACTTCAATCTAGAAGGTAAATTTCCCTCAAAGTAAACCCTATTTTATGTATATATTTTATGCATATACATACATATGTATATATATATGCAGATATAACTACACATATACACTTATACAAATTTATGTGTGTACATATATACTATGAGTTATAGAAGTATAGATATTTAAATAAAATAACCTTTGTTATTTTATCTGTGTAAGAAAATCATCATGTAGATAATAATTCTTTTAAAAAATTGAGAACATTACCATATCTATAACCTAGAGTTCTACACAATTAGGACTTTTGAATTTATTCTGGGTTAGGGCTGTCCCAATTGAGTAAACCAATAATTTTACCTCAACTTTTGTAATGCCAGGGAAACTGAGGCAAGACAAAGATTAGATTTTAATATTTTAATAGTGGAGAATTTGGGCTAGCCATACTAGCTGGCTGGATGGGACTCTTGTCTCAAAACATCGAGCAACCAGCAAGGAATTCCAGAGACTCTTATAGGGCTCCAGCTATCAGAGAAACAAAGGGAAGGCAGGACAGAGCACTGGGTGAGTGGATATTCCAGGGACCATAACTTTTTAATTCTGACAGGCTGCAGATCAAGAAGATAGATGAGCAAGAAACAGGAGTCTGAGGCAGGACATAACCAGACATTTGAGATAAGCCATCTGGAATTTTATGATTTTTTGGAATGTAAGAGTGGCCCCAGCTTTGAGACGCCAATTCTCTCAGTCCTAATGGGGCAAGGAAGGGAAGGGGGGGTGGCCATCAGGGAAACCAAGGCAGAGCAATTCAGGGAAACTGAGAAAATGAGGTATTTCACCTTCTATACTTCTATATATGTCTGAACATTCACCAATGCACCAGAGACTAGTCAATATGGATTTCTTGCTAGCTATACTACAATAATGTGGGTACTATTGCCCTTCCTCCTGCTTGCTAAGGAATAGTAATCAAATCAATATTAGATATATTATAGATTAGACTGGAAAGAATAGGGTAATCTATTTCCCTTTTAGTCTATTCTCCATCTCCAATCAACATTTCCTTTACTGGCCATTACTTTTTGATCCCAGATCTTCCTCAAATCTGAGGCCATCCCTCTTCTTTGTGTGTGGGTATGCACACACATATCTGGAAATATATGAGTATAAATATATATATATATATATACATATATATATGTAAATATAAAAAAATTTTTAAAACACACACATGTATACATTTATACATATGATTATATAGACACTGTTTCTAATTTTCTGTTTGAATATATGCATGCACACATACATGTGCATATTTATTCATGCATATATATGAGAATGAACATGATTTTTATATCTATAAATAAATAACATACATTTCAGCTTCTAAGAAAGCACAAATAACTGAAATCTATGAATAAACCATAAATGTCTATAATCTTATCTTACCAAGATCATTTTCTAGAGCACTTTACAGAAAGAGATTTTTCAATATTAAGTTACTGTTTTACCCACTGACCCCCAAGTGTGAAGTGAAAGGAAGGTATGTAATGCACCTAATTCCTAATAATGCATAAAGTGGGAAAGCTAATTCCTGAGAATATTGTCAATTCTCAGTTATTACACTAATAGATTTGTCCTGCTATACTAAATCCAAAGGAATAGATAATCCAAAAATCTTCTATTTCTTCATTTATAGTCCATCAAATAACTTTGTTTTATCTTATTTTGTTCATCTCTTGACCTTTTTTGGTTTATGGTAACATTAAAATTTGTTCATAATAAATAAAAATTACTGGGCTTTAATGATAAAAATATGAAAGTTAAAAGAGAAAAGTAAATTACATTAATAATTGATTCCTTGTATGTGCTAAGTAGACATGACAGTGAGTTGTAGTGGAATGATCATCACAAGTATTTATTTTCCAATGTGTGACCATGGGCAAGTCATTTTTTCTCACTGGATATTGGCTTCCTTATCTGTAAAATAGAGATAGAAAGTCTTTATTCCCTTCCAATGGATTGTCATGAAGAAACTGTTTTGTAAACCTTAAGGTGCTCTTTAAATATTTATTTTTATTTAAAGCATAATATTTTCCCACCAAGACATGATGTGTGAGGATCTGCAAATCTTTTTTATGGCAGTTATTATATAAACAGCTAAATGTTGATTAAAGTTAAGCAATGATCAATCAACAAGCATTTATTGAATTCCCATTATGTGTGACAGCACTGTGCTGAATATTAAGATTGCAAAAGATAAAAGTGACTTACAGAGAGCTTACATTCTGTTGTGAGGGGAAGGAAGTAAGAAAATCATGTTATTACTTTTTGGTCTTTTCAGTCATGTCTGATTCTTTGTGACCCTATTTGGGATTTTCTTGACAAAAATATTAGAATGCTTTACCATTTCTTTAGCTGATTTTATAGATGAGGAAACAGCCAAACAGGATTAAATAACTTACCCAGCATAACACAGCAAGCAAGTATTTGATATCAGATTTGAACTCAGGAAGATGAGTCTTCCTGACTTCAGATCTGGCACTCTATCCACTGGGTTATTAACTGCTGTACGTCATGTATATAGCTACACACACACACACACACACACACACATACACACGCAAATGCAAGGTCATTTTTAGAGAGAAGGTTCTACAACTGAAATGAATACAAAAGTCTTAATGTACAAGGTGGAGCTTGAAGTGAACATTTCATTTAGAAATAGAAAAATCCACTGGATTGAGAGTTCTGAATGGGCTATTCAGACAGACAAAGATGTACAGAAAAAATTTCAATAAAAGAACTGGTAGCTCAGAAAAAAGCTAATGCACACAATGTGAATCAGTTACAAGTATAACTATCTTAAAATAAGCACCTTGAGAGAGAGGTTTCTGAACTTTCTGTACAATAGCTATTGAAAGGCATCACCTTGCTAGAGGAAAAAAGAAAACAACCCCATTTTTGCCATTCAAATTAACTATAAAATTTACAATAAAGTTATAGTCTTGCTTGTATTTTTAAGATGATAAGGATAGGAAAACAATATTGTTAGCACCTTTCTGCAATAATAAAAGAAATCAAATTAACACCTCTCACCAGTAAATTTTGCAGCTACTGCTGGATGAATAAAAATAAGGAACTCATCTCTTTTACAATGTCATATATACATTTGAAGAAATTAAGTAGATAATCTATCTTATGGATAGTTCTTTATTAGAATCTGATTTCTCCATTCCATTTTTAAACTGAAGTTATATTTTCTAACCTATGACTATGAATTCACTGAAAAAAAAAAGTAGGAAGTTTAAAATCCATTTATTCCAAGTTATGACTGTTGAGCTAAATTCCTAATTCAACAAACTGTGTAAACCTATTTGGATCTTCCAGAAGGGCTAGATTAAATCATGTTGAGGAAATCATGACCAATCTTTCATAAAGAATATCATTGTAGGTAGCACCTGAGAGCATCCTCCATCTACCCCCTCCAAAAATCACCCCCCAAATCTGATACAAAGCACCCACAGATAAACTAAATGTGGTTCAAGGTATTCTTTGAGTCCATATTCACAGAAAAACATAGATTAGTAAAAATAAAAACATTGGTATTTGTTACTAATCAACCAGGAGACAAAATTATTTGAGAGCAAAGACATTTAGTGAATATCATAATAAGAAAATAATAACATAGTATTTCCCCCATAAACCCGGAACACATTTTCCAACTAATATATATATACCATTAGTATGAAAACTGGATACACCTAGACAAATTATTTGGAGAAGTATGCATTGAGTGGCATGTGTGGTCAGAGAACATATTGGTGTAGTCACATATATCGGAAACATGTATGGTTGGAGCTCATTGGCTGGGGGGAGCAAACCATGCCTCTGATGCTAAAATACTATTGGAGCACCTGATGATATCATCATGAAAGTCCTGCTACAACTTTTCCCTATTGGTCTAGTATAGCATAGTACTATTTTTATTCGGGGAGTAAACACCGAACTTCTTAAGAATACTATGGAGGAGACATGATTAGAGAAAAGTTTATCTTAAATATATCTGAATATTTTAATGGAATGCAGATATAATATATGATAGTTTTTTGTTTGTTTTGGTTTTGGGGGGTTTTATGCTAATTTAATTTTGGGATACATTAAGAGTATGACTTCCAGAATTAAAATAACTCTCTGCTCTTCCTTGTCAGACTACATATTGTATTCAGTCCTTGATGGCAGTCTGTGAAAATCTTTTTAAGCTAAAGAATGTATGAGAAGGACAACCAGTTGACCTTAACTCATACAAATCTCAATAGAAAGAGCTGCAGACATTTAACCTAGAAAGGAGAAGATTTAACAAACTGCTTTCAGATATTTGAAGTAGTAGCATGCAGAAAAGTTCTTTGTAGCAACAGAGGGCTAAAATCAAGAAGAAAGAGTTGAAATTACAAAGAAGAAAATTTAGTATTGATTTTGGGAAATAATTTAGAGATATAAACTGATGGTTGTGACTATCAGGCAGATTGATGGCACAGTGAATAGATCATTGGTTTATTGTTGTTTTTGTTCATCCTTCCTTTTGGAAGAGGACCAGTGACATCAGAAAGGTTATGTAGACTTGCAAATTAATTATATTTAAGTGAGGCAGAGTTGTGCAATGTCACCAGCCTTCCTCTCCCTTCCAGATCATCATAGTCCACTGGTAAGACATGGATCAGGATGACTGGCAATGGCCATTGATTCAATGGGAGACCTTGCTCTTTTTAAGCTAAATTGTCTCAGTTTGTCTCAGGACACGATCATTCAGTGATAGTCCTGGAGTCAGAAAGACATCTTCCTGAATTCAAATCTGAGCTCAGACAGTTACTAACTATATGTCCCCAAACAAGTCACTTAATGCTATTTGCTTCAGTTTCCTCATCTGTAAAATGAATTAAAGAAGCAAATGGCAAAAAGTGGCCCCCAAAACCCAAAAAAAAAAGTCAAGTGGGGTCACAAACATTTGGACATGACTGAAACAACAGAACAAAAGCATTCTGCTATGATTATGGCTGTCTTGAAAGGTAAAGGGTTCTTCCTCACTGAGAATCTGTAAGCAAAAGTCAGATAACCAGTGGCCATATAAATTATAGTGAACTTCCTTTTTAAATATACATTATAAGAAGATTCTTCTATTTCTAATTCCTGAATATGGAAAAAAAGTTCCTTGAGTATTACAGATATGAGAAGAAAATTTCACAAATTCACAGTATTCTAGAGCTTTCTTAGAATTCTTCATGATGGAAATCTGTCATATATAAATTTTTAAATATTTAACTGAACTGGACAATGTCAAAAAAATTCCCATCATGTACACCTACAAACTCAGAAATAGTGTAGATTGCTTTGTGAATTGTCATAACTGGATATGATGGTAGTATAAAAAAGCAATTCATGATATATAGAGTAGGAACAGCTCTTTTAAATTGTGTCCAATTTAAAATATTATGAACTTCTAACATACTATTTGGTTTATAAAATACTTTCCTCATAAAGAATTTGTGAGGCATTTTGTACAAGTATTTTCCTTTTTTTACAAATTATGAACAAGAGATTCAAAGTTAAATAAATGACTTGCCTTTTATCACACATCTAGTAAATGCTAGAACTAAGACTTGAATGCAAATTTGTCTCTATATCCAGTGGAATTTCCTCTATTTTGGGTTTTTTCTTCTTTTCTAGAAGAAAACATTAGAAAAAATTTCAAAACAATAACTTTTAGTACTGAGAAGTTAAGAAGGGAGAAGAAGAAAAACGTTTTTTGTTTATTTAATTTTGGTTTGTTTTCCCTATCTTCTTTGCCTTATTTGATCCATTATACTCACTGTCCTACCACAAGTAGTTTTCTGGTTAATTTATACTTATTCTAGCATAGTAAAGCTATCTGGAAAGGAAGAAGGGAAATTATGCACTGGAACTTGTTGCTTATAGGTGATTGAGAGTTTGAGGGCCTTGCAACTGTTCCTTATACTAGTTTTTCCTTTTCCATTCTATTTCCCATTTCTGGGACTTTGGAATGATTCTAATGCCTGGAGTTCCCTGCTTTCTCATTTTTGTCTATTGGATCTTCTGTTTCCTTCATGGCTGAGCTCATCTTCATCCTTTCACAGAAAGCTATAATGTTCTCAGACTGTACTGTTCCTGCCTTCCTAAAATAATAGTGTAAATATATATGATGAAATGTTGAATCAGAAAAATACAAAAATTAACATATTTATGTCATAATCATTTTCTTTCCTTATTTATCTTCATGTTGCTTACCCTGATAGAAAGTAACCTACTCAAGGTTAAGGACTTTTTCATTTTTATCTTAATGTTCCTTGTGTCATGCACAGCATCATGCATATAGCAAGTAATTGGGAAATATTTGTTAGATTGGATTGGATTGCATGGCTTTGGCTTGTATTGTATGGCTTTGGCTTGTATTATAAGATATTGGGTTAGCTTGGATTGCAAGCCTGATCTGACTTGCGGAAGTAATTCAAATCTACTGATTAATCTTAGCCTGCCTAAACATCTAGGAAAAGAAGTCTGAAGATGCTGAAATGTAGAGCATCATTGCCTATGATGTGCCCAAGCAATCATTTATGGAAATGTAATTGGTATTGGAGCAGATGAGATGAAGGCAAGCAAAGACAGCAGATTCAATCCAGAGAAGATGGAATGCATTATGCAAATTGAAGTTAACATGTCACTCAATTGTGACCCTCCATCTGATTCAATAGTCCACAGATGGGCTCCAACGAGAAGGCTATCAAGCTTTTAGATAGATGAAAATTATCCCAGTGAAATCTTAAAGGTGCTAAGGATACAAACCAGAAGAAGGGAAAGAAAAGGGGAGTCATAAGAACTTCAAATATGAATATAAAAATTGCCAAGAGAAAAGGCACACTAAGAATTTAACCTCTTGGGATTTTTATTATTATTATTATTGTGTGCTAATCAGCTGGCAAACCCAAATATGGTTGTCATTATCTGACCAGATAGATTTAATAGATCTCCCTCCCTCCCTTTTTCCATCTCTCCTCTCTCCCTCCCTCTCCCTCCCCCTGCTTCCCTCTCCTTCCCTCTTTCTCTCTCTTTTTTTTTTGTCTCCCTCTCCCTTTCTCCCTTTCCTTCTCTCTCTCCCCAATTCTTTTATGCTACTTTTAGAAACAATTCATTAGTGAATCAGAGTCAGAATATATCTTGGCATTTAAGAATCTGTCACTGGCACCAATTAGTATTGAGAAATTAAAAAAAAATATATTCAGGAAATCCCCAGAGGTTAGCCTTATATAATAAATACATAAAGAAGACTTAAGAAAGTGTTGGATAGCAAATCCTCAGCTGCTGGGACAGATTTTAATTGTGAGGTAGTCAGATAATTAAATGCTAACAGACAACATGAGAGTAAATTGGCAGGTTTATAAAAAGTGTGCAAAAATCTCATAGAGACACAATAAAGGTAGATGAGTAACCTTTGGGAAAGAAAAATGGGAAGCCAAGGAGAAGGCTTTTACCCAGAGGAACCTAAAAGAGAAAAATTGAAGAAGTTGTAAGGAAAAGGAATTATTTTTTGCTTGTCTCTATTTTACCTAAGGATAAGAAGTATGACTGGACAAGAAGAACCAAAGAACAGTATGAAATATTGTTAATAATTCTTCATCTAAGGAGAGAGACAAGAAAAAAATAAGATAGTTTGTAATGGGCTGAAGCTCGAGTTGATGCACTGAGGTCCCAAGCATGTGAGGCTAAATAGTAATTGGACCATACTCTATTAATATATATACTTGGAGAAAGAATGGCCTCTGCCCACTTTTTGTGCAAGTCCTGATGTGTAGTATAGGAAATGATGATTTTGGTGGGTGGAGGCAGAGGGGCGGAGAGAGAAGCCAAAAGAGACGGCTGGCTGGCTTCTTGTTGCAGCTGCTCACATTGCTATTGCAATCCCCCCTTTACCTCTGATCCCCCTTCACCTCCGATCCTTCTTCACCTCTACTGAGAATAAAGATTGAAGATTTTTCCTTAACCTGAATTCCTGACTCCCGCTGATTTTAAAATATGTGGTCATCACAATAGTTGCTAAAAAATGTGCTCTATATCATTATGAAATATAAGTATTTATAAAGATGAAGTTGAAATCATAATCAAATTTGTTGTGAAATGATAGTCATCTAATCTTAATAAGATAATATTTTATTTTAGTAAAGGTCTATTTTAATTTAGTTCAATGCTGCATGTGGCATGTGTGTGGCATGTGTGTGTGAGAAAGACAGAGACAGAGACAGAGACAGAGAGATCAAAGGGAGACAAAAAATATTGCCTTATACATTTTTTTCACTTAATAAAATCTTAGTACATCTTTAATGTTTCCTTAGATATAGCAGAACTTTTCAAAAAACACTTCAAATGGCAACAAACTAGAAAAATGCATTGTCATCTATTAAGCAGCATCCTATGTACTTTTACTCCTCTGAATTTTGATCATGGCAAATTAATATCTCATGGATTACTATTTGGCATGTAGATTAGTTTTGACTTGGAGAGAAGGCCCATCATGATTAGCAAAGTCAACTACAGGTAACTATATTAGTCTCCATGATGATATTATGAAAGCCAGTTATCATTTGATTAAAAAAATAATGCCCATTGCTATTGCCTTGCAGTTCCCAATCAGAGAATGAGTTCTAGTTCAAGTATTTGTGAGCCCCATGATTTTGCTTAGAAAAAAACCCAGAGCCACTCTCATGTTTTCATAGCAGATGGACTACTAGATATAATTTCAGGAAGATTTGGTTTCAAATAGGTCTCAGATATTCATTAGCTATTTTGCCTTCCTCTCTGGCCCACAGTTTCTTCACCAGTCAAAATGGGGATAACATTTACACTATCTGCCTTGTTGAATTATTGTAATGATTAATTAAGAAAATATATGTACAACTTTAAAGCACTATATAAATGTTATTATTATCAATAATTCTCTATATTTCTTATACATTGTAGATGCCTAATCAATGATTTTTAAGAAATTAATTAATGAATTGATTGATTCTACATGATAGCAATATGGACAAGCTAGTCTATTGTATTAAAAAATGAAGAGCAATCCATTCAGAGTTCTGAAACAAATCATGAAAGTGGTATTCCCTGCATTTTAAGTAGAGAGAAGCATTTCAAGTAATGAAAAAAAAAATAAAGTTGCATTTTAAAAAGAATGTTGCTATGTTTAGCAGGTAGTATGTGCACTGGAAGTAATAAAACACAGGATATAGACTAAAAAGAACCTCTTAAGAATTCAGCATATGGGAACTATAACTAATGCTCCTTGGGATAAAACTCAGTAAGGAACAACTCTTAAAGAATGATTCAGTCCTCTGTACTTATTCTATTCTCTGTTTTGGAAATTAGTCTAGATGACTCACTAGGAAAGCATTTTTCCTTTAACCAAACCAAACCAAAGCAAATGTAGCATTAGAGTCATTTCTGTAAAGAGTTTATCACCTATCTCATCATTCCTACCAAGTTAATGCCCCATTCCTTTAAAAGCATACAATTCATTTCCATAGAGTTTTAGGCATTTGGAAGAAAAAAAAGACAAGAGAAATGGTTGCTAGTGAAGCTGTGTTTTTGTTTCTACAGCCTCTAAGTTTAGAACTAACTTTTTCTTTCCTCATTAATTTTGCCTGTTCAAGTTTCTCCCTTCATTGATAAAGATTCTATCAAATCTCTTCTATCATATCTAAGTCATGAAGCCTTTCTCAAACACACCTTCACTACTTCCTCAAACTCCTACATCTTCAAACATGATATATCGCTTCTTTTTTGTTTTGTTGTTGTAATTGTTTTTTCATAGAACCATGGTAAGTTATTAATGGACAAGTCATCTCTCCTAGATTATAAATTCCTTGAAGGCAGGAGCCTCATCATTGTTTGTCAGTCTCTCCTTTTCACCAGCTATAGAGCCCAGCATATTAAATTAACATATCTAGAAGCAGAAAAACCTTATCATCACTCCTGGGAAGAAAATGAAATCAACTTTTTACTCAAAACACTGAATAAGAAATCCCTTTCAAAATGTCCTCTGACTTAGAGATATTATATGATTTTTCAAAAACTTAGTAATAGGTATTAACATCTTCTGGGCTAGCACCTGGAATAGTTTCTAATTATTGGTTAGGAATAACCTACAATATTGCTTAGTCTTATCCTTTGTAAAATGAGCTGGAGAAAGAAGTGTCAAACTATTTTAGTACTGTTGCTAATAAAGCCCCAAATGAAGTTATAAAGAGTCAAAATGACTAAAAAATTGACTGAATAACAAGAATTCTTGTCTGCCTATCATTTATTGGATAGACGATAACAAGAATCTCTGAAGGGAAGCAAAGACTACTCGGGACCTGTTGATCAGGTAACAAAAATCAATCCAAAATTTGGTTAGTGATACAAGTTAGAAATGATGATGGAAGCATGGATAGTATATGCAGTAGCTTAAAATCTGTGAGGCTTGATGCTAACTTCATATAAATAATAAATAAAAGAACATGGCACAAAAATTTGGGATGCTTTTTAGTACACTTAAAATTGCCTCAAGAACTTTTGTGTTGATATTGATTTTGCTTCTTTATTTTCATTCATTTGCATTAAAAATGAACAGTATGTTGGAGAACTGAAGAAAATAAGTGAGGAGTCAAAGTCATAAGTACCAAAGTATAATTATTATTAATATTAATTATTGGCAGAATTACTGCCATTTGTCATTAGGGACTGAATGAGTGTTACAAATAGTTATTAACCCTGATCAAATGGTTATTTGTAACAGTGAATTTCGTTCCCTAAGAGGAGCAGTTCAAAAGACAGGGTAAAACTTGTATATGTTCATTTACTGGCTGGTTGGCCATTCTATGTCACAAAAAGTCTTGCTTAGCCCATGAGGCTAAAACTTTAGAAACCATTACATTCTTTTTCTTAAGGAGAAAAAAGCTTCTTTGTTTAATTCAATAAGAGATAACAGAGACCATCAGAAGTAGCATCTAGATGAAGATCAGTGTCAAAAATGAATACAGTCCAGAGGAGAGACAAAAATGTGGAAACCAAAAGAGGTATAAAAAGTTACCCACATATAAGACTACCAAAAGCAGCATGATGACTCCATTTACAACTCCATAGTATTAAAGGAGTACATTGTCCATTTATTTATGTCCTTTATCTACTTTTGTTACCTAAATATATTTACCTCATACATCCATTTTTATAACTAGTATGTATATTTGTGGAAGAGTATTTACAAAGTTTTATTAGGAAACTATTATGTTCTTAGTTTATTCATATGTTATTTTATCAAAGGTCTTTGCCTTGTAAGTTCTATCCTCTGACTATATCTATTTACCTACTTATCTATTTATCTATCTATCTAATTAAGAAAGTACCATTGAAAACATAGAAAAAACTGAAATAAAACAGCCTTGAATTAGAGCTTGGTCAGACATAAAAGAAACCAAGATTATTCACTACATACTGGGCCATTATCAGTCACCCTGACTTTTATTTTACCATTGGATTTGAATGATTATGAGAGAGTGAGGCTGACAATTTTGCACAGCTGTGTTTCATTTAAATCCCACTCATGCACAATACATCACCCTATGATGTCATCAATCTTCAAAAATGAAGGACAGAAACAATAATAACATCAACAATCTTATAAAAAGTCAGTTCTATGAACTATTTCTAG
The DNA here is from genome assembly GCF_902635505.1 of Sarcophilus harrisii. NCBI lineage: Eukaryota > Metazoa > Chordata > Mammalia > Dasyuromorphia > Dasyuridae > Sarcophilus > Sarcophilus harrisii. The sequence continues at coordinate 215,277,790 of NC_045429.1, forward strand.
TTCTTTTTGGCAATCTTGTATCAACCAAATTTCAAGGAGGTAGAACTCTTATTTCAAAGATTCTTCTTAGAGAATCCTCATTCTCTACTAGAATCATCAGTGAAAAGGCTCTCCATCTTCATTTCTTCAAAAAATAGTACAATCCACAAGATCTTAAAATGAACTCAATTATATATCATGGCTGATTATACCTTAATAACTCACACTCAAAAGCATTTTCCTTGAAAACACGAATGTGTAATTAAAGAATATACAAGACTAAAATACACATTGGCAACTGAAGGAATTGTTTGTTCAAGGGAAAAAAAAGTATTTCAAATAACTTCTTTGTGTGGGATAATTTGAGTCCTGATAAAGAAATTCTAAACATCTTTTAAAATATTAAATATGCCAAACAAAGGGAAGATAATTAAACTTCCCTACAAGACCAATGAATGTTTGGTTTCCAAACACAGAGTATGAAGTTGCAGTTTGGTTCCAAGAAAATCTTCAAAATCCTAAATCATAAGACTATCAAATATGACCCAGGAATGATAAAAGAAGAAAAAATGAAGAAAAGGATGTTGCTTATAAAAAGGAGGAAGACATTAAAATGAGAAAAGTTATTCTAGAAAAGTGACAAGAATGTACCTCATTATGATTGAGAATTTTCCAGTTTCCATACTTCGTTCTAGATATTACCTCAACCATAAAAGAGAGAGAAAAAGCAAGCACACTGAACACTACACCTTTGAAAAGCTCTATATTCAGGGGAGTGGAAATAAGTATATCTCTGAAGACTTTTCTTCTTACCGTATTTCTTTCCTTGGGAATATCATGTATTACCACTTTGCATAGGAGAAGGTTGTAGAAAAATCATTAGAAGGAAGGACTTGAGCTGAATAAGAAGGAAAAGAAGAAGAAAATAAAAGAAAAAGTGAAAGTGATTTAGAGGAATTTGACATTATGAAGACCAGAAAATCAATTGGGAGAAAAAGAAATTTGGGAAAATTTGAGAACAAATTGAAAGAGAACAGTTTCAGTTAAAAGAGGGTAAAGCCTCAGTCTTAAGAAGTACTCATTATGAAGTATGGCATTTTAAAAGTTCACAAAATATAATTTCTGAGTAATTTATTATTCTGTTAATTGTGCTAGCATTTTAATAATAAAAGAGGTCAGGAGCACTCTTGAATGCGAAAGATTTTTGATATGGGAGCAACCTGCTAGTAGCTTGCTGGGGACCTAATTCTGACCAGCAGATTAGATCCCTTCATGTGAGTGGATGATAACAATGCAAGGAAATTGAGAGGCAGTTGCATTCTCTGACCTCTCTCTTCTTCCCTCTAATTTATTTCATTTCCCAATTCATAAGCAACATCTGCTTCAGTAAAGGCTGATTTGCAATTCCTTCAAGTGTGTTATAATTCACAGTTTGGGGTTTTTCGGAGAATCGACCTGCCCCTTCATACTTAGGCATGGTCCTTAACAGATCTCCAAGATGGTAGGCTTAAAACTCATATGACCTTGAAAAGGTAAGTCTTCTTTGCACGTTAACCTATAGTGGGTTACTTGCTGTCTAAGGAAAGAGGAAGGGAAGGAAGGAGGAAGAAAAATTTAAAATATAAGGTTTTGCAAGGGTGAATGATGAAAATTATCTTTGCATATGTTTTGAAAAATAAAAAAAATTATTGTTATAAAAAATAAAAGACACACAGAAAAACAGAAGGGCATAAATTCCTTCTGCATGTTCCATGTAAAGGGACATAGAATGAGTAAAAAGTTGGGTGGGATCTGACCAAGATTGACAATAATTCAATGAGGACTATAGAAAAAGTGGAAACTCTGGATCTTCCTAAACCATTGGTTGTCAATATACATTTTTCTCATAAGAAAAGAAGGCACAAATCTGGCCCATGGTGCTTGATTATGTAACCTTGGAAAAATCTTTCAATTTCCCATCTGTAATTTTCTTACATTAAAAAGAAAAAAATGAGGTGGAGGAACTAGGTGTACCTCAATTTCAAAAATTATAATTCTATGACTCTGTTATTGAGGAATATAGAATCAAAGAGAACACAAGAAGGAAGATAACAAGACAAGTTACATAAGAAAGGATAAACAAAAACAAATTGGTGAGAAATGTGAGTTTAGAAAGAGAATAAAAGGGAAGTGGGGGAGCTGGGTAGTACACTGGATAGAGCACTGGACTGGGAATCAGGAAAATTTCTCTTAATTTCTGGATATCCACATTTTACTTCCATTCCAGTTATTTTTGTTTTTCATGGCTTACTCTTCCTGACCTTATTTGGGATTTTCATGGCAAAGATATTAGAGTAGTTTGTCATTTCCATCTCTCTAGTTCATTTTACAAATGACAAAACTAAGCCAAAAAGGATTAAGTGATTTGCCCAGGGTTAGATATTATTAAATGTCTGAGACATGATTTGAACCCAAGAAGATGAGTTTTCCTGATTTTTTCCAAGGTTACATAGGTGAATGAGTAAAATGTGTCCAGGAGTACATAGTTAATTATAAATCCAAAAGGGCAAGCCCCTCTGCTCAGTGCATAAAGGCTAATAGGAAATCAGAGTCAAGTACAGAAAAATGTATCAAATATCTCTGGCATCTTCACATGACACACAAATATATTAATTTTTAGCCTTTTCCTATTGGTCTCTCCTGTTAACTAATGCTGTGAACACAAGTCTCTTCATTATACACAGCAGAAAGGTGGAATTGGGACATGTTAATAGAACTGATTAATTCTTCACTTCATCTTGTATTACCTTTCCAGTTGACCTTTTTTTTTTCCTTTTCTCATTATTCCAGTTCCTTTTAAGAATGAAATATAGTCTAGGAAATGTTAGACTTTTTCTTTCTTTTTTAAATGACTATATTTTGTAAGTATTCTTTAAGAAAACTTTACTTATTTTTTTTCTTTGCTAAGCTGAAGGCTAAGAGTAGATGAGGATCCTGAATATAAAACAGGCAGACACAAATTAAAGCAGCCCAATTTATTTTAAACTCCCAGACATAAATGCAGGACTTGTGCTGCATCACCAGGAGAGGCACATAAGGTAATGTCAAGACAATCAGTGGTAAATGCTATTCTTTGAAGAAAACCCTCTCAGATCCTGTGATCCAACATTATAAAGCTTATTTTTTTTTCTCTCCTCATTCTTCAAAAGAGGAGGCCAACCTTGCATCCTAGAAACAAAGAGGTTAAAATGCATCACATTATTTTGGAACGGTAAAAATGTTGTCAGCGCCTCTTTTTCTCTGTCACATCTAAAACTAACCCACCTTTTTGAAATGAGCATCAGAAGCAAAGAAAAGAGGGTTGGTCATTTGAATCAAGAAGAAAATTAAGAATTGTGGAAAGCAAGGCCTTGGAGGTTTAAGTCTAATGCAAATCTGCATAAGAGCTGCATAACTTGATAATGAACCACTTACTGGTCTTGCAAAAAAAAAAAAAAAAAAAAAAAGAATCAGAAATGCTAATGAAATGGCTACTTTCTGCTGCATTGACTATTCAGCTATTGTTGAAAACGTGAGCAATTTAGCTTTTTAACTTTGCTCACCAGCAACAGCTAATTATTTCCTGGGAAGTATAAGGAAGCTAAGTCCTAGTAGAGCCAAGCCCCTGGGCAAAATCATGAAATAAGGCGAAGTTTTCACATCTGAGAACTAAGTATTTTTTTGTTTGGTGCTTCCCACCATAACCCTTCTCCCTATATTCATCAGTGACCTCTTCCCATTACAAATCTCTTAAAGTTTAATTCCTACCATCAAAATCTTTTCTCAGGAACATATCAGTAGATGTAGTTAATTGACACTCATTAGCATTTAGGTCCAAATGATTGATGATAGCTCATCATAACCCACTCCTAAGAATGAATGAATAAAGCATTTATTAGCCTGTTACTATGTGCAAAACATTGGCTTATGCACTAGAGATACAACTAGTAGGAGACACTCTCTACTTAAAACAAGGTTCATTTCTTCAGGAGAAAACATATAATTGGATGTTTTCAGCAAAAAAAGTTAAAAAGAAAGTTTTTGATTTCTTAAAACCTTCCAAGATGTCTTGGGGTTTACAAGCTGATTTCTTTCTTAAAGACTATGCCTCAAAGCCAAATAATTCTGGCTCTTATAGATTCACCAAGGAGAGGTCCCAAATCAAACCCCAGTTGGTCATTGTTTGGGTCTCAGTTGATTCCAGGATCTTCCCCTCCCAGACTGATTTTTTTTTTTTTAACTAAGTAAAAAATGCCATTTTTTGCTTTACTTCTTATCTATCCTTAACCACTGATAGGGTTTTAATTGCCTCAGTCAAAGACTGAGTTAAAAACCTCAAATGAAAAAGAACAAGATTTCCCACTGTATCTGGGGACATCTCTAGTTTTCCTGATCTATATCTGGCCACTGGACCAGATCACACTAGTTGAGAAAGTAAGACTGGTGACTGGATATAACTCACTTTTGTTTAAATTCAATTCACTTCTATGTCATGGTATCACCTTCCTATCTCATTGGCTTGATAATAATGTAATAGGATTCTTTGGCCCCTGATCTTTTGGGGGAGAAGGGGGGCTGGGTCAGAAAACCCTGAATCTCCTGACAACCTCTCCCCATACCCTTTCCACCTGGCCTAGGGAAATTCCTAAAATAATCCTCACCTTCAATTCACTTGGAGATCCTGGCCTCAAGAATAATCACCACCCATTACTGACCTGGAAATTACTTCCTTAATTCATCCAGAGATTGATTCCTAGCCTCAGCCCACAGAAAACTAAATAAAATTGAACTCTGTACCCCAAATCATCCTGCTTTCTAATCAGGAGCCCACTGAGAACTGCTCAGTGAAAATAAATCCTTTTTTGCCAAACTTCATTTGGAGAATCAGACTGCGAATTTTTTCGCAAAACCTGTGACACCAGCCTGAGGACCCTCAAACACTGGTAGGGTATCCCACTCCTCAACACTATGATCTACAGAGTCACAAAGAAAAGGACCAAAGTATATATCAGGGATTGCACTAAGTACTGAGGATACAAAAGAAAAGCAAAAGGCAGTCCCTGCTAATCTCAAGATTACAGACTAATGGGTGAGACAACATACAAAAAACCACATAGACACAAGCTACGTGCATGCTGAATTGGAAATAATAGTGAAGATGACTAGAATTAATCAGATTGGGAAAGACTCCCTGTAATAGGTAAGATTTTAGTAAGGAGGTCAAAGAGGTCAGGGAAGACAGAAAGCAGAAATGCAAACACCATTCTATTTGTGAGGGACATTCAGTGAAAATGCCTGGAGTTAGGAGATGGGGTACAAGAGAAATAACAAGAAGGTGACTAGTGTCATTGGATCACACTAATGTGTGACATGGGGAATAAAGTGTAAGAGGACTAGAAAAGTGGGAAGGGAGGATTATGAAGGACTTTGAACTCCAAACAAATGATTTTATATTTGATCCCAGAGGTGATAGGGAGCCAGAAGAGTTTACCGAGTCAGGAGTGGGGACAGAGGAATAATATTGATAGACTTGCACTTTAGGGAGATCACTTTGACAGCAGAGTGGAAGATAGATTGGAATGGAGAGACACTTATGTCAGGGAAACCAACTTATAAACTATTGAAAGCTTACAACAGACATATGTCACTAGGAGCAGAGAAAAGAGAGCATATCCAAGAGAAGTTACAAAGGAAAAAATTGACTAACTTTGGCAATAAGTCAGATATGGGATGTAAGAAACAAAATACTTTATGAAGAACTCCATTGACTCACAGTTGAATGCAGGAAAGATTTATTTTACATTCTTGCAAGAATGGGTGCCTAGGTGAGTAGACACACCTTTGAAACTCTAAAGGAAGCATTTTATTCCCTATCCTGAAGCACAAGTCCCTTCCCCGATTTCCCAATATTTGGATGTTACAGAAGTTACAAAACCTGAATCTTTACCCCTCTTTACATAGCCAGTCCCTGCTCCTAACGAGCTTATATTCTAGAAGGGGGAAGATAATTTTAAAAGGATAGGGACAAAGAACAAAAGATTCTTTTCATATCTCAGGCCACCACCCTTAGTAACAAAATCTAGTCCCTGCTTCCAAGGAGTTTACATTTTTACATTCTTTTGGGGGAAGATACCCCCACTCTTGATTATTCTTTGATGTCCTTGTGGGTTTCAATTTTCTAATTTAAGTTGCATTTCTCCAATTAAATTTTCATAACTGTGGAAACAAAATAAATGTCCATCCATTTCTCACAAGGGGATAAGAGAGAATTAAGTAGGCACTGAAGTAATCACCTCATCATTTGATCTCAAAATGGAGAAAGAAATTAGGAAGATAGAATAATTGGAACAGAGGAAAATATTGATGCTGTTAATGGCAGTGCAGAGAGTTGTGAGAATCCCCTCTGGTTGACACAGGCCCAACGTGAAAGAATTCACAAACCCAAAAAGTCTGACAGCAAAAGGGAAGTTTATTGTTGGCACTGAAAAGCCAACTTTGCTAGGAAGAGAGACTTCTTAGTGGCAAGGTACTGTCAGAGAAATAGAAGTTATCACTGAGAAGAGGGTCTCTTCACAGCAGACAAGAGTGCTGGCAGGCAGCTGTGCCAAGAGGAAAGGTCCCTTAGCAAAGCATAATCCTACTTCAGACTTCTGCAAAGATTTGGAGTTCAAAATGATCATTTTATAAGAAGTCTGGGTAGGGCTTCCATTGAATGAGATTTCATCAATGTTGTCATTGCCCCCAGGCCTAGATTTCCAGTTGAATGAAATCATTTAAGTTATATCAGGTCCAGATCTCCAGCTGAATGAGACCATTTAAGTTCAAGCTAAGTAGGGAGTGGTCCTGGGCTAATCTTAATGAAACCCCTTAACTGCCCTGAAGAGTGGGTTTCCATCAGAGGAGAGTTTCAGAGTTCACCCCAAAAGTCAAGGAGGACAGATTCAGAGTTCACCCCGTCAATATGAGTTCAGTTTTGGAGACAACAAGTTTAAGGTGGCTGTAGGATGTCCAATTTAAGATGTCAGGTAGAGATGGAAAGTCAGGATAGAGATTTGGGCATTAAAATAGATTTGAGAATTATCAGCATGACATGATAACTGAATACATGAGAACTGATGAGATTACCAAGTGAAATAGTAAGGAAGAAAAGAAGACAGTCCAGGGCAGAGTCTTGGATACTGAAGATTAGGAGATGAAGTTCCAGCAAAGAAAATTTAGGAGTGATCAGAAAGATAAAACTTGGAATGAAAAGACTATCAATTAGAAGAGGATAATCAGCAAGTCAATGTCTGAAAAGAAATCAAGAAGGGTTTCTGAGCTGTCTATTGGGATCAGAGATGTTAGAAACACAGTCTTGACACTGAAAATCAGATATCCAGGAAAATTTATTAAAGAAGACTCTAAAGGAATCCTCTTAATGTTTCTAGCCAGAAATGATTCCTTCCACTACTCTTTAGTAAGAGGGAATCCTGAGCACAGAAGTGAGAGAAGCTTTATATTTGTTAGTTTGGCACAGCTCCTCCCAATGTGAGGGGTGAAATATCCTAACAGCATTTGGGGGCTCCCAGGCCAATGAATGAAGTCCCTTGAAGGAAGCAGGTGATTGATTATACTGTTTCAGGTTCTCCCTTTTGGTTGTGACAGGTGGTGATGTTTTGTCTTAAGAGATGCTGCGAAGCTTGACTTACAGAAGACAGGCCACAGGCCAAGGGAATTTTAGTTTAGAGGAGGGACATAGTAATATAAGGTGGGATGGTTGAAAAGTCCCTCGAAGATAGACTGGAGACCAGGAGATTAGCATCTTGCTCCCCTCCTGAATATGGACCTAGATGAAGTGAGAAACCCGGAGGAAGGTGGCCAGAAGGTGAAGAGGCTTATCCAAGGATAAAGTCAGGAGGTAAATAGTAGGATACATAAAATAGTATTTATTCCTCTTATTATGGCTTTTTGCTCCATCATACATTTCTTCTGGGGGTTTTTTTCCCCCCTGGGTTTTCTGGGAGGTTTTACTAATGATAATTTCTTTCCTTTCCTCTCTCTTCCTCTTTTTAAAAATTATTATTCTTTTTTTTAATTTAGCACACTGTTTGCTCTTCTGAGGTGATGAAGAATTGGCAATAACTCCTCGTTCAACATCTTTCAAGAAGTCCATTTGACAGAGAGGAAAGTTGGGCAGAAGGGCAGATTTATGAGAAAAGATGATAAATGGAGTTTTATATATAATAACTCAATCTTTGGCACAACTGAGGGCAATTTAGTATTATTGCCAATGGCTAGGAGCAAAGTCAGCTATACTTCCAAAGTTGTATATTATCTGATTCTGAACATCACACTTGGAGCTTTGTGCAATGGAAGGAAAAAAATTTAGCAGAGATTAGAGTGAGTATAAGAATTGATTATGTCTTTTTCTAACCATTTTCTTTCCTAGGAGACAAGAAGGTTGTTATGTTCTCTATACTTTATAGATAAGCAAACTATGCAAATGAACTTAAAGCAATTTGAACTCACAATCATAGATTTTGCCATTGCTCAAGGCAGGTTTCCTAATTCTCATTCATTTCTATGAACCAGGAGGGGAAACCGATAATTTCCAAAAAGTAATCCAGTCACCTGGATTTTTCTGATTAATCATGATCATTGGTAAAATCTTGAAAATTCACTCTTTTTCCTTAGTGGCCTACTAACTTTTCAACTCGTTTGGAAGTTATTTATTTCTTCAATTCTCATCTTCATTTTATAGAATCCAAAATTCATTAATGCTAGGCAATGAGCTAGAGATTGCAGCCTACAAAAGGGAATTAACTACAAGGGGATGGAATTACAATGGAATCTCTATCTCTTTCATTCTGATACATAATGCAATGCTTTCACTTCAATTAAGTGTGATGGTCAGGTCGCTTGTAAGAGCCCTTTTACTTTCTCCCTAACATTCCAATACATTAAGGATACCATTATTTCTTTCACACTCAATAATGCCTAAACTGCTGAAAGCCAAATAGCTTTATACCAGTCTTTTACCCCTGCTTCTCTTATGTTTGGTGACTGGAAGACAAAATGCTTAATTAGGACAGCATAGAGATAGTTAAAACAGTTTCAATAAGAAGTGAGAAACAAAGACAAATCTTTTTTTCAGTGATCCTGAGCTGCTTCTAAACTGGATCTAGTAATCAGGGGTCCTTAAACTTTTTAAATAGGGGGCCAGTTAACTGTCCCTCAGACCATTGGAGGGCCAGACTATAGTAAAACAAAACCTTTGTTTTGTGGGCCTTTAAATAAAGAAACTTCATAGCCCTAGGTGAGGGGGATAAACATTCTCAGCTGCTACATCTGGCCGGCAGGCCGTAGTTTGAGGAACCCTGATAGTTGATACTGATACTTGCTTTCCTCCCTGTGATTTTCTTAAAACAAGTTATTGTCTCTAGAGGAGATATTTTGTTTTGCTTTTAGTTAATTTAGCCTATTTCAAATTCCTGTGTTTTATACATCTCATGATGAGCATAGAGCAAAGATTTTTATCAATGAAGCTATTTCATGTGCCCAAAAATAAATAAATGACTTATTACTTTTGAAAATGGCACTGCTGAGGGTAGTGAAAGTATCCGAGAATCAAGAAGGCTTAAGAGGAAGGAAGCAGTGGGACTAGAAGCACACAGGCTTTACTAGTTATCTTTCCTCACTAATAACTAGCTTCATACTAAGGAGCGTATTGAAAATACTCTTATTAGGAAACTTATTACAAATACTATATGAACTAGTTGCATTCATACCTCCCTCTACTTATCTATTCTTTGGAGAACCCTTCGTTGGTTATGGTTCAGTTCATAAGAGTCTTAGTTCTGATATTTACAAGCTACGTGATCCTACATATGTTACACTCTCTGGATTTCAGTTTCATCTGTAAAATGGAAATAAAAATTCACTATCTATCTTGTTTGTTATGAGGAAATATTGCACAAATTTTACTGCTTTAGTACTTCAAGGATATAGGATTTTACAATGTAAGCACTTTTTCCTTTGGCCCAAATAACTGTGCTTCTGTAAATCAGTAACTGGGATTTGAGAGTTGCAGTGAGCAACAAAAGTCAATCTCCTGCAGCTAATTATATGGTAAACATCTCCAATTTTTCAAAATTTATTTATTTTAAATATATATTGTTTTATGAATCATGTGAGAGAGAAAAATTGGAACAAAAGTCAAAAGCCATAGGAGAGGGGGAAAAAACAGAAAAAAGAAATGAACATAGCATGTGTTGATTTTCATTCAATCTCCATAGTTCTTTTTCTGGATGCAAATGTCATTTTCTATGCAAAGTCCATTGGGATTGCTTTGGCTCACTGAACTGCTAGAATCGACTCTTTCATATTGATCATTACACATTCTTTTTTTTTTTTTCCATTACACATTCTTACTGTTAATTGTGTCCAGTGTATTCCTGGTTCTGCTTCTTTTGTTCAGCATCAGTTCATGTAAATCTTTCCAGGTCTTTCTAAAATCAGTTTGTTCATTATTTTTTATAGAACAGTAATATTCTCTTATCTTCATATACTACAACTTATTCAGCTATTCCACAATTGATGGGTCTCTACTCATTTTCCAAATCTTTGCCACCACAAAAAGAATTGCTATAAACATTTTTTCACATGTGGGTCCTTTTCCCTTCTTTATGATTTCCTTGAGTTACAGACCTAGAAGTGCCACTGCTGAGTCAAAAGGTATGCTCTTTGAGCATAATTTTAGATTGCTCTCCAAAATAAGCCTCTCCAATTTAAACAAGATGTTTGAATGACAGATATATAGGTCATCACAAGAATAAAAGGAAGGAGAGAAAGAGAGGAAGCAAAGGAAAGGAAGGAAAGAAAGATAAGATGGATGTATAGAAGGAAGGAAGAAAAAAAAAATGAAAGGACAAAAATTTTAATTAAGTACCTACTATGTTCCTGACAGTGTGCTACATACTGCACAAAGAGCTCATTTGGTTACACATAGATTACAAGAGCCATATTCACAGCATTACTAGCTGTCAGTTTATATTATTATAATCTTCAAGCCTCCAGGGTCACCTCTACATCACCACAAGGAATTAGAATGGGACCTTAGGGGCAATTATAGATATTATTAGCCATTCGTTCATCTATTTACTAATCACATATTTATGTTTTCTGGGCATAATGGTTTAACATAATAGGAGTTACTTATTTGTATTCTAACCAGCACGGCTTTGACTCATGAGCCATATCCTAATTTTGTTCACCATGAGCCACCCCATCTATAATTGCTCCTTGCCAACTAGATGGATTGGTCTGCTCTGGTCAGTTACCACTTCCTCACCCCCTAGAAGCTGCTAAAATACACTGATGTCATCCAGTCTTGGCAAAAATACAACTCAGTGGAGCTGGGCAGCAGCCAACATGTTTTGAGGTTGGTGAATAAGAAGCATTTAATCAATCATTAAGCATTTGTTGAGCCCAAGTGAAATGCTAAGCATAATCTAAGCATTGAGAGAGACATAAAAAATGGAAAGCATAATACTTGGAGTCCCTCTTTAGGATTTTTTAAAATTTCATATTGTTTTTTAATATTCAGCTTATTATGTACATAATGCTATTAAAAAAAAGTCAAAAAGTAAAGATTGAATTCAGTAAATGTTCATTAAGGATCTATGCAAGACACTGTTGATAAGAGATACTTTCTTTCAAGCCAAGTCCATGTACTAGACATTGTTTAAGCATGGGTATGGAGCAAGAGAGGGTAAACAAGTACATTAATTTTAATGGAGGACATATTCTTGATTGTTTTTATCTATATTATATAGAAGTACACTGCTGAGAGTAAATCAGTAAAAATTAGTGACAATATTTAGCTTCTCCTATATAATAGGAATCTTTCTATGTAATTTCCTGGTATATGGAATAGTAGTTAGATTCTTGGACTTGAATTCAGAAAACTTGGAGCTAAGTCTCACCTTTGATATTTACTGACTATGTGATATTAGGCATGTTACTTATTCTCCCTCAGTCTCAATTTTCCCATCTATGAAATATGGAAAATAATCCTGTGGTACTTTCCCATAGAGTTGTTGTGAGACTTGAATGATATATAGATATAAAAAGCTCAGTAAACTTTAGCTCTAAAGAAATGTCAGTTATTACAGTAGGATACGCATAATCAATCACTTCTCTTGTACATTGTAAGCATAGAACTCATCATTAAGTTAGCCAGGTGGCCCAGTTCTGGGACTAGTGTTCCAGCTGTTGTGCTCCAGAGCAGTGTCCCACGATCTTTGTTTTACCAACAAAGGGCCATGTCATCTGCCCCCATTGTGAGCATATTTTCTGACACTTCCTTAGGATATGGCTCATGGCACTTGCCTAAAGCAGAAAAATTCCCAGTTATAAATTTAACCAAACTAGATGACTTTCATTTGCCTTCTATTTATATGATTCTGTGAATCTATATATAAAGTACTTATATTCAGGAAAAAGATTGTTTTTCTTCACTAGTATCAATCATTAAATTAAACTGGTCTATCCAAAAGCATTTGAGAAATCTGGAACATATCAGGTGAAGTTCTGTCCAACATTCAGCAACTTGTAATAATGAAGTAATCTGAACACCTTTCAGATGTCACTGTCAAACAATGATAAAATATAGTCATTTATCCCAGCAATTGTGCTCTGGAGCTGCACATGTATTAGAGCATGCAGGAGGGTACAATGTCATAACAGATTTTACACAGCAATATGGATTAGATATGGATTCATATAAATTGAGAGTTGAAAGAAGTCTTACAGTCCAGCTACTCCAATCTCCTATCCAATTTAGTCATTTCTTCTTTATCTGGATGGTTAAAATCTTCCAATGATATACAGCTCATTATTTCTTCAGGCAGTTTATTCCATTTAATCAATCAATCAATATTTTTAAGTACCTACTAAGTTCCAGGTAAAATGCTCAATAACAAATACAAGTAAAAAACACAGAATACCAATACAAAGAATGGATCAAGATGTGATACACACACACACACACACACACATTCTAATGGTGGAGAAAATGAACATTTGCCTATGTATTTATATATATATATATATATACATATACATATATCTGTACACACATATGTGTGTACACATATATTATACACACATAAAAATACACCATAAATTTAAATATATACAAAGTAGTTAAATACAGGATAGGTTGAGAGGAAGGGCACTAGCAATTGAAGGAAATAAGGAGAGATTCCATGCAGTAGCTGAAACTGTGAGGCAGAAGTAAGAATGAAATGCATTTCATGCTTTGAGGAGAGGCAACCCAAATGTAAAGAGGCAAGAGAAAGAGTATCATATGTAAGGAAGAGAGAAAATTCCATTTTGACTGAATCAAAGTGCAGGAGGGGGAGAAATGCCCAATGATGGGGAAAAGAGAGGTAAGGAACAGTTTTTGTAAAGCTTTATCAGAAAAACAAAGGAGTTAATATTTGATCCCAGAGGCCAGTAGATCTTTGGAGTTGATCAAGTGAGGGGGTCACATGGTTGGAACTGTGCTTAAGGAAACTTAAGCACACTGGCTTGCACTGTGAAGATGGACTCCCCTAGTCAATCAACTCCAGTGGCTTCTATTGCCTCCAGGATTAAATATTAACTCCTTTGTTTTGCTAATAAACTTTGTAGGACCTGGTTCCAACCTATCATTTTACCATCATTGGATAGTTCTCCACTCCTACATTCTGATATCTAGCCAAAATGATCTTTTTTGCTATTCTTTATACATGTATAAATTCAAAATCATGATGCTCAAGGTCTCCTGTAATTTTCCTCCAATTTACCTTTCTGGCTTTAGCTCAAAACACTCCTTTTTACATATTATACTTTCCAGTCAAACTAGATTACTATCTTTCCCTTATTCTCTCTCTGACATCTGTCTCTGTCTTGCTCTATATCATCTCATCTGACTGGAATGAATACCCCTATTCCTAAATCCATTTGTCATTGTCCTTTACTCCTTTCTTTTACCTCTCTTCCCCCATCAGAAATGATCTTTCTCTCCTCAAATTTCTATTTGGATTTGGATTTTTTTTTTTTAGGTATGTGTGATCTTTTTTAGATATGTGACTTCCCTTATTACTATAAGAGTCTTGAGAACAAGACTTTTCATATGTTTATTTCACTTAGCATAATGCCCTGCATTTAACGGTAAATAAATAATTGGAAAAAATTTTGAATGGATATTTGAATCAAATCATATCAATCTAATCTAATTTTCTTTTTTCACAAGTTTTCTAGAAATGGATTCTATAGATTTTATATATCTGCATTTTATTGAATATTTAACAGTGTTTTGAAATATTATTGTAGATAAGATGGAAAGATGTAGACTGGAAAAAAATAAAGTTAGGTGGAATCCAAACTTGTTGACTAGACTCAAGAAGTACTGACTTACAGATTAATGTTAATATGGAGGAAAATTCCAGCAAACAGCTTCAAGATTTCATCCTTGGTTCTATTCTATTCAATAGAATTATTAATGACTTGGATGAAGACATCGATGGCATGCCAATTAAATATTGATGAGGAGACTTAATACATTTGAGAATTGAATCAGAATGCAAAAACTAACTCAATGGATATGAATGCAAGCAATGACTTGTTTTTTCTATAACGATTTCAGTTTTAAAAAATACTTTTATAACAATGGTCTTGTGAAGTGAAAAATACATGTATTATCATTGATCTTTACAAACAAGGAAAGTGAAATTCAGAAAAGCCAAATAACTTGCCCAAGATCACACTGCTAGTTACAGTTTGAGCTCAAATCTATATCTTTATATTCTAATCCACCCTCCAGAATAATAGAGCGTGCTTATTCTACTTGTATAAAAAAATGACCACTAACCCAAAATAATTCAAATAGATTTTTCTCAGAGCCAAAGCAGAAAACAGTTTATTCAAATCCTGTAGGAATAGGGTGTCACCTCAAATAGTACAGTCTAGTGGAGGGAGGCAAAGCACATGCAAACAGAACAGGATTTTTTATGCCCTGAAACAACTTTAGCACATCTTGGGCCCCAGCTGTCCCTGACTTAGTATCAGGGCTCACAATCTGTCACAGGAATCCACTCCACCCTCAGGGTACAAGAACAGGGAACTATAGATTACAAAGTGGTTTGTGCAAAATTAAGCAAGGGTTGGGGGGTGGGGGTTTCCTAAAATTATAGCCTTAAACTATGGTACTCTTCCAGAGGTGAGTTTTCTGAGAAAATCTCACATCTTCTCTGTCCCACTTATACTGAAGCAAACAAAATGAAATTTAAAGGGAAGAAATATAAAATCTTATGCTTGGATTATTTTTTAAAGCAACTATTCAATTCTATTATGAAGGAAATATGGCTTAAAAGTAATTCATATAAAAAACATCTAGAAGTTCTAGTAGACTGCACATTCAATTTTAGTTAGCAGCATGATTTGGTAGCTGAAAGACCTAATACAGTCTTAGGTGGCATTATAAGAAGTCTAACAGGCAGAAAGGAGGCCACTGAACTGTTGTAAATCCTTACATGGGGTTACATATGGAATATGTATGTCTGAGTCCTCAATGTCATGTTTTAGAAAGGGCATAACAAAATGGAAAGCATTCCAATGAAGTTGACCAGAATGGGAAAGGAAATTTGAAATTATATCCACGTGGAAGGTGATCAAAAGATCTAGAGATATTATCTTGTTTAACATATTTTAACATGTATAACATATATTGGACTGCTTGCCATCTAGGGGAAGGGATGGGAAGAAGGAGGGGAAATTTGAAACAAAAGGCTATGCAAGGGTCAATGTTGAAAAATGATCCATGCATGCATATGTTTTGAAAATAAAAAACTTTAATTAAAAAAAATACTCTAAAAGGAAAACAAAACAAAACAAAAACAAAAACAAAAAAGAGATATTATCCTGGAGAAGACTTTGGGGACTCAGTAATGTGTGGTAAGGGGTTACTGCCCTCTCCTTTTCAATTAATCAGAGATTTGACTTAGAAAAGGTAAAAAAGAATTTATTTCTAGTGAAAAAGGGTGCATACTCTCTGACTCACAAAAAATAATGGGAGATACACACACACACACACACACACAGTTTCTAAAAATGTAAAATAAGAAAGCCTGAGGCTATCAACTGCTTAATAGAACAGGGTGTTTCCCCACTCAATCCAGTCCCTGTTCCCAAGGAGCTCCCATTCTGGAAGGTAAAGATAATAGTAGAAAGCTAGGAACAAAGTATAAAAGATTCTTTTAAAATCACAAAACTCAATCTCCACCCCGAACTAAGGAGCTTACATTCTTATTCTTCTGGAGATATAACCTCTACCCGGACCATCATCTGATGTCCCTATGGGTTTCAATCCTCCAATTCAAGTGCCATTTCTCCAATTCAACCTTTACAACTGTGGAAACCAAACATATGCCCATCCATTTCTCACAGTCTTTATCTTCTCATGCTTGACAAAGTTCCAAAATAAAAAGATTTAAATAGTCCTTTCTAGGTCTAGAGGAAAGAACTAGAACCTTTAAGTGGGAAATAGAGGGAGGAATATTTTGTTTGAATTGAAGAAAAATCTTCCTAATAAGTACTCAGAACCATCCACATACTAGGCACAGTAGGTAATTAGTTTTCCCTCACAAATTCGTCAAATGAAGAGATCATTATTTAATAGTAATGTTATAGGCAAAATTCATGCTTAGGAGTTGTGTTAAATGATTTCTTAGGAGCCTATCAAATTTAATATTCTATAATTTAATATAAATTATATCATACAAAGACATTATAATAAACTTTATATGAAATTTGATATATATTAAACAATATCAGGTGTCACCTACAAAAAATATATCTTTTAATTGTGTTTGCAAAAGGCAAAATCACTTAGATGAAAAGTGAAAAATTCTGCAAATAGTGCAACTATTCTGTCCATACTAAATAGCTAATATTTATAATTATACAGAAATATTATAGTTATGGAGATGGACCATATATACCTCCTTGGTTAATTATATACTTTTTATTTGGTTGTGATCTCCTGACAATCAACTGATGCCCTCCTAGAAAATATGATTTTCCTCATATTTCCCTAGGTTGTCAGTGTAATCAGAAATTCTGATATTCTATGTCTATTATTTCCTTATTCTCTGCAGAACCTGTCACTCTATCATGAGCGGGAAAAAAAACTTAAAAAAACTTTCTTTTCTGATATTATGAATTTCAGTATTTTCTTCTTTGGGGGTCCTTTTAAATGAAAGTATGAAAACAATAATTTTTCATAATTTTTCAGTGTTAATATGTAATGTCAGAGAAACTGAGGCAAGATAGAGATCAGAGAGTTTTTAATATTTTATTTGAATTCCTGAGAGGGAGAGATTTTCTGGGGGGCAGAGAAGAATCCATTCCTCCCCGCCAGAGCTGAATTGGACTTTGATCTTAAAGAATTCAGCATGGAATGTGAGATTCCAATAATTTTTATATGGCTCTAGTGATTAGGGGAGACAAAGGCAAGGGGTGGAGTCCAAACACTAGTGAGGGGGGTAGAGAGGGAGGAGGATTAAGGGGGGGGGGGGGGTTCCAGGAAGAGACCACCAATTCAGTTCTGACAGGTTGGGATAGGATCATAAATTCTGATAAATTGGGAATGAAGGAGGTATTCATCAAGATACAGAAAGTCTGGAGAAATAGAGATAGAGGATGCCAATTAGGTATCTGAGATAGGACAGCTGGAGTTTTATGACAATTTTCAAATACTGGAGTGGCCAGATCTCTACAAACCTAATTATCTCAATCCTAATGAACAGGAAAGGGGGGTTGCAACCAGGGGGATTGAGGCAGAACAATTTAGGAACTGAGGCAGAACAATAGAAGGAAACTGAGGCAGAACAATAAAAGGAAACTGTAGCACAACAAATATAGCATCAATATCAATTTAGATTGGGCTTTTTTTCTTTACTAGAAAATATATATCATAGTGTAAACAATGATTTCCCCCAAATTACAAATCAATTTAAATTAAATATTCTATGGTAAGAAAGGAAACAATTATATATAATCCCTGTCTCAGACCATATGAAAGGGAGTAGATGAAGGGGTTTGTTTATTTGTTTGTTTTGCCTCTCCCAGTCTTCCCATCGTTGTAAAAAAAATATGCCTTGTAAAATAGTTATTTGTGCTTCCTTGAATCCTTTGACTTCAGACTTTAGACTAACAAATAACAGACATCTAGTAGTATATAATGTACATGTTTATTTATGGTTTTTAAAGGCTAGGACCAAAAACTCTATTACCTTTATTCTGTGGATCATTATTTTTTGGTCCACATCTCAGGAGAAATTACCATCAACCAAAGTTCCTCTGAAGCCATTTCTATGACCTGCTTTATTCCTATCCCATTCTGAGAACTCTTTGGGAGAAAAAATGGATCTTTTTAAATAAATTGTCACTGTTTCTACTTAAGACCTCTGGAGAGGGAAAAGTTTATTCAGGCTGGGAGTTTTTCCAGGTTCTTCCTGCTCTCACATCTGATTTTAAGTAAGGGTACAAGATAAACTAAAATATTGGAGCAATTGAATTCCTTGGTGCACAGAGGAATGTACCTTCAGGCAAATGAAATTCAGAAGAGTACATTGGGCATTTGTTGGAAACTAATTCAGATTGTGAGGTTAAAGAGATCAACTTATCTGACAGCTAAGAATCTAAGTTGTTATGCAGTACCAGTAACCACAGTTCTAAATTCTACAAAAATGTTGAAGTTTTGAGATAAGTGAGATGAGTAGAAATAAGATACAGGGTACACTTATTTATTTGTTTATTTAGGGAAAAACAGATGATCCCATTCTCTCTAATCAGTAGTGCCTTTGCCAAGAATTTAGACAATTTCCCAAAGTATGTTGTACTATATCCAATTGTTCCCATCAAATGAATTTACAATGATTCTTCTACATGGAGATGTGTTTGGCATAAACCCAGAAGTTTGTTGCTCTTACCTTTTGTCATTAAATTAATAAAAAATAATTGAGAGTTAAAAGATGGCTCTTTATAAAAAGCTTCAGAAAAAAAGATGTAACTATTCCCTTGTTGTATAACCATAAATCAGTAACTATTTTCTACTCCTTTTCCCCTCTTGCATTCTTTCTCCAAGCTATTTAGTGAGAGACAATATGTTATAGCTTTGAGCTCCTCAAAAATCCAAGAAAAACTAAATTGGAGCCTTGCCTCTGCCATATTAAAGATATGACTGTGCAATCACTTATTATCTTAGTACTATTGTTGTTATTCTATCGGTTTTCAGTTGTATCCACTCTTTTTTTGTCGTTTGTATTTTTTTTCCCAATATTATTGTACTGGTTTGCCATTTCCTTCTCCAGCTCATTTTGCAAATGAAGAAATTGAAGCACACAGGTCTGAAATCAGACTCAAACTCATGAATGTATTCCTGATTCCAGGCCCAACTTTCTATCCACTACCTCACCTAGCAGCCCTTTCAGTACTACCCTTTAAAACCTAAGTTGTCAAGAAGGTTTATCTACTTTTGGTAAAGAAAACTTGCTCTCTTGAGAGTTCTTGAAACCAGTGCCACCAGAGGTTCAATCCATTATCTCCTGTGCCCTTCAGGAGTTTTCATTTGTAACAGAATGTTGAGATTTTTATATGAGAAAAGGATTAATGTAACTTTCCCCCCTTATTTTCAACAGTCAATACAATTTAAGGTCCCCTAGATTCTTCAAGAAAAATAAACAGATGTGCTCTTTTTGTTTCATTAAAATGGCACCAAAATAGTATCCTTTTTCCTTTAATACTGAGTTCTAGAAATCCTTCATTTCCATATCCTTAAAAAAGTAGTCTTCTGTAGATAATTTGTAGTTACTTATAGCATGATTGGAAGTTTTTTTGGTGACCAGTGTTGTAAAAAACAAACAAAAATATTTATTAGTACTAGTTCTACATAACAAATTCTAAAAAAAGGAAATCATGTTTAGAAATGCAAATATGGCTTTAAAAAATTTAAAAAGTCACACAAATAAAAAATTAAAAAAAAAAAAAAGCAAAAGCTCCAAAAATGCAACTTAAGTCATATATTCCAAGTCTTTAAAAACAACTCTTGGACCTAAAAAGTTTTCTCTTTTGTTTTAATCCTCTCCTACTTTCTATTACTCCTTTATCACGGGCTCCTTCTGTAACTATTGTCTGACTTGATTCTTTTATATCAGGTTGGTTTTTAAATTGTGAATATCTTTGAGTTTCATTTAAATTTCTAGATACATCAATCTAGAATATGAGAGGATGCAAATAATAGATAATAAAGCCTCTTGGCAATGAGGTGGAAGGCTACAGGGACAAAAAAGTCTCATACCATCTCAGGTGCAATTACTGTTTTTTTTTTTTTATCCAATAGTTTCATTTAATAGTTATATGTTAATGGTGTGTTCCTCTCTGTGTCTCTGTGTCTCTCTTCCAGTGAGGACACTCTTAGAAATGCAGATGAATGACTATTCTATAATTTATAATCTTAAAATTTTGTATCAAACAATGAGAGGATAAGTGATTTATCTAGGGTCAAACAGCCAGTGTATATCAAAGGGAGAATCTGAGGCAGGTCTTCTTGTGTGGGACAGTTCGGGGTGCAAGACCCCCTTCCCAATTAACTAATCAGAGACATCATCAGATACAAAAAGAAAGCATTTATTTAATCCCTGCAAGGAAAGGCCCAGACACACCTGGGAGCCATCCCATGCTCCCACCATGGGCTCCTGGAACCTGACCTGCTTCCAGCTTGTCCAGGGTTTAAAAGCAAAAGACTGGAGCCTTCTTATTGGATAGACTAACAGGATGTACCCATATTGACCAATGATCACTAATGCTGCCTGCCTTCCACAAGTCATGTCACTTCCTTCAACCTGCATCTCCAAGTTCAAAGTCCATTCCTCCAGAGAACAACTGACCTCTCAAGATCCCAAAGTTCTGGGTCCAGGGATCACATGACAATACTGAGAAATACTTCATTCAATCAGTCCCATTCACTCTGGACTGTGGGGCCAATTATCCACTCATTATGACATGCAGCTTCTCCTTTCTTTGCTATACAGGATATTCATTTGAGGGAGGGGGTAGAAAAGTAGAAGAGATATATAAAGAATTGACTGTAATATATGAAAAAAAAACATCATAAAACTCGTCTTTTTTTAAATATGATTCAACATCACTAAATGATAATCAATCTTCAATAGTTTTTTTTTTAATCAATAGTCATTAGAACAAAAAAAGATAGCTTATTTTCCGAGACTATTATAGTTCTTATCTTTACTTTACCCCCTAAAGTTTTTCTTTTCTTAAGCTCACATCATGCTATGTGGAGCTAAGCTCCATATCAACCCCAGGAACGTTGTACCATGGTATCTGATCATGATTTTAACTATTCACACTTCTTTGACTTTTGGCTACCAGCTGATTGCAACTTGACTTACTGTGAATAGAGGTTATTAAATATTAATTTAATCCTGATCCAAATCCTGAGTAACTGGGTAATGTATTCTATCTGAATGATTAGATAAATCTGCTCATAAGCTTATAAGACAATCAAACCCTACATTCTATTCTCATAGCATAGGGAGAAAATAAATAATAGCAGAAATTTGGTCAACCAATGGATGTCACAGAAGACTATATATCCTTTTTTCCAGGCTGGAGCTATAGATATAAGATAGTGGAATTTGGAATGTGATGTTTTTATCCTTTATAAGTTATTAACATTAATTTTCATCTTCTTGAGAGCTGAGAGAAGTAGTATCCAAGACCTGTCCAAGATTTTTTCCAATAGCTTTTTAATGAAAACTATTTGAAACTATATTTCAATGATACCAAACAATAGGCTTTAAAAAAAAGAAATCAAATTTAAAAATTGAATATATTCTGTCTCTCACTGGAACCATGGTTTCAAGTGTGATGATTTCAAAATGGTTTCAAACGTGATTAACAGCTTCAGAGAAGCTGAGGCCATCCTGTCAGACTTTGAAAGTTGTGCAACAGAGAGCAAGTATAAGCGTCAAGATGCCGTGCTTCTGGTAAACTCCATTTTTAAAAACCCACTGACTTCACTTTGAAGACTACATCAGCCTCCAGAGGAAAATAGGGCAGCAGTCCAAAATTTCCTTGGCAGTCAGCATAAAGGAAGCAGCACATCAGTAACAAGGAGAAACGGCAAACTTCAGCAAAAACAAAGAACTGTCCCAGCTTAAAGAAAGAGAGAAAGAAAGAAAAACAGGACAGACAATCAACTTATTCCATTGCCAAGTGATACTAAGTACCTCCAGGAAAAGGATAATATTTCCTGTAAATGAGAAACTGCAAATATAGCTAGAGTGACAAAAGAGAGGAATTCTGTATACTGATGAGCATGAATTACAGATGGACAATAGAGTTAAAACCTTGAGTGGAGACAAGGCCTTGTCTAATATCATGTCAGCAACATGCGATGACCAAAATTTCATGTGAGAGATAAGTACCTCAAGAGTGACCAGTTGTGAAAGGCAAAATTGCCACCCATTACATAGAGTCTGAAGCTAGACAGTAGATTCTATAAGAGTAAAAGATTTTGTGACTGTCAAATAATCTCATTGAATGTATTCATATAATGTTGCCTTTTTGCTTAAGGACTATATGGGGCTTAAATTATGATAGTGTGTTTGGGATGCAGTTAAGTCAACAGTTCCTTCAGTGTTCAATAAACAACGTCTATCCTCAGATGGAATTAAACACAGTTGATCCTTGAAATTTTCCACCAGATTTACAAAATACATGTGTTTTAGATGAGAATCCGACTATGAACAGACTTTCCAAACACTGAATCCAGGCCAACAGTTAGGTAATAAAAAAACCACTCCATCATCAATGTTCTTGTTATACTTTCATTCCTTCTGTCACATTTTCCTGGTTGTCAGACTTAAAATTAATTTCAAAGGGGGATGGGGTTGGGGGAGGGGAAGCCTACTTACTAAATAATTCTCTCCTTACCAGCATTTGTCAGTTACTATTGTCTAAAATAAGTAGGTTGCCAAACAGATCAAGGATGATGTCATTTGCACAATGATATCTAAAATGTGACTTCTGGGAGTTTGACTTTGCAGTCCTCTTACAGAGACTTAAATATCTGATGGTAGTCAAAGTCATGTTTCTTTTTTCAGCTCAAGAAAAAATAATAATAATTCATTTTGCAAATTATGGAAAACAACTATTTAGCATGATCTTTATTTCTACCATTTAAGGGGGCTTAAGGGACATATCTCAAGAAAATCCAATATTTTCTGACTGATGTTTATAACAGAGATTATAGTTTGCTGGTATATAAACATTAATAAATCCTTGTAAAAAAAAAAAGAAAAAGAAATAAAAATAAATTTTAAAAATTACTAAATAATTCTCTCCTTACCAGCATTTGTCAGTTGCTATTATCTGAAATAAGTAGGTTGCCAAACAGATCGAGGATGATGTCATTTGCACAATGACTTACTAAATCATTAGTAAGAAACTAGGATTTTTTTCAGGGGACCTGGGCAAATTTTCCACTGTAACCCCAGCTACACCAATCATTTTGTCTCCCTTTCTACCTCAATTTATCCTTCTGAAAAGAGTAAAACTAAGAACAAAGCAGCAGAGCACTTCCATATTAAACAAATTAAAAAATGAGCTCAAAAGATTTCGTTGAAGTAAGCAGTTATTATAATTTTAACTACTGGAAATATCTTTCTTTCAATTTCATTTCTGATGCCTGGAAGAAGCCACTGATGAAACAAACAAACAAATTTCTCATCTAATAATAGGCATAATGAAACTATTAGCAAAACTTTCAGGAGAGTTCCTTTCTCCTCCCTCAAGCTCTCCAAAAAGAGATTTTACTATCTTTTTAATCCACTGAAAAAAAATTTGTTTGGGGAGTGGGGGGAAAGTCAAAGTCAATAAAAAAATAAGGGATTGGCATTTTTTCATTGATATTCTTTTTCACCAGCTAATAGAATTTTAATGATAATTGCAAGTGACATGGATGAGGTGAAGAAAAGGATGTGAAATTAATAAAAACCTAAAATTACTTCATTAGTGTTTTAATCATTACATTTGTTAAGATAACTAAGAGTGTTAGGTTTCATAGTTTTGAAATACGAATAGTCATGTTTCAGCCTAAGAAAATTTTCTCAAACAGTATTCATTTGTAACTTGGGAATAATATTTCTTCTTTTAAATTTTAACATAGGGCTCCATTGATGCTTATTTTGTTTGTTAAAGGACCAATTTTATTCAAACAAATGTACATAAGATTGTAAGTATAAATGATACATTATAAAATACATTATAAATGTAAGGGGAATCCTGGTTATGAAGGGCTTTAAAATGACAAGCAGGGGAGTTTATCTTTGATCTTAGAATTGGGAGCCACTAGAGTTTTCTTAAGGAAGGAAATGGCATGATCAGACATGCTTTAAGTGTAGCACTTTGGCAACTATGTGGTATACAAAGCAATAAGGAGACTATTTTAAAAGTCCAAGTGAAAAGGGATAATGTCCTATACTGGGAATGGTCATATTAGAAAGAAAAGCATGTATGAAATAGATGTTGCAGTCTGAAGAGAGAATGAAATCACTGTTGTAAACACAAAAACCATCAATGAAGAACATATATATGATTGAAGAACACGTAATTTGAAATAAAAGAGTAGGCCATTGTACATCATTCTCAGGGAAGAGTAAGATTCTGTTAGACTTTATAAAATTCAGTTCAGAACCTACTAATATTTAAATATTTCATCAATGATGGAGATAAGAAGTTCTTAACCTTTGTGTCATGGATTCCTTTGGCATAAGGGCAAAAGTCATGAAATTCTTCTCAAAACAAATAATTGAAAGAAAGGTCAAATTTCTATTTAAGGTTTATGAAAATAAACATGTAAATTTTTTCCATTCAAGTTAAAAAAAAAAAACTGAAATCTAGCCCATGATACAACTCATCTAGAAGAAAGTTTTCCACAGACACACACACACACACACACACACACACACACACATACACACATTCCTACTTCAGGCATTTAGAATTTATTCATTGGGAATCATGCAGGAATCAAACAATTCTCAGAAAACTTTATTTTTTTTAAGTTTTTTTTTTAATTTAATAGCCTTTTATTTACAGGTTATATGTATGGGTAACTTTACAGCATTGACAATTGCCAAACCTCTTGTTCCAATTTTTCCACTCTTTCCCCCCCCCCTCCCTCAGATGGCAAGATGACCAGTAGATGTTAAATGTATTAAAATATAAATTAGATACACAATAAGTATACATGACCAAACCGTTATTTTGCTGTACAAAAAGAATCAGACTCTGAAATATTGTACAATTAGCCTGTGAAGGAAATCAAAAGTGCAGGTGGGCAAAAATATGGGGATTGGGAATTCAATGTAATGGTTCTTAGTCTTCTCCCAGAGTTCTTTCTCTGGGCATAGCTGGTTCAGTTCATTACTGCTCCATTGGAAATGATTTGGTTGATCACATTGCTGAGGATGGCCAAGTCCATCAGAATTAGTCATCATATAGTATTGTTGTTGAAGTATATAATCTCTTGGCCCTGCTTGTTTCACTCAGCATCAGGTCATGTAAGTCTCTCCAGGCCTTTCTGAAATCTTCCTCTCAGAAAACTTTAGGAAAATAATGTAAGGACAAGTTCTTGAGAGAAGAAAAAGAGGATCTGGAAGGATCTTACTAGAAGAGAAAGTGATCAAAAATAAGCAAACAAATTTAATAACAGCAAATGCAAGACTCATGTCACTCAGGCAAAAGTATGATCCTAGAACACCTGGATGAAAAGTGAAGCACTGGGGAAAAAATAGGGGGCGGAGCCAAGATGGCGGAGAAGACACACGCGTCTTTCTAAGCTCTTCTCTTACCCTCTTTATCAATAATATACCAAGCCTCAAAAATAGTCTTAACTGCTACAATTCGTAAAGATAAGAAGTAGAACAACTCACCAGCCGAAAAAAATCTGCAGTCTCGCCAAAAAGGTTGGTTCGGGGCCAGGGGGAGATCTCAGCAGACTGGGAGAGAAATTAGGTTCCCAGGAGAGTCTCAAACTGAGGGTGAAGGCACAGATCTCAGCACAAGCGCCAGCCCCAACCCGCAGTACGGGGCTTCTTGGGGCAGTCGTGATCCTGCACGGCAGGAGGACGCAGCCCGGTTAGCCCAATCTGCCAGGGGGAGCTCGGCTTGGGGCCAAGAGCTTTCCAGGGCCGATTTGCATCAGGCAGAGACACTGGGCAGAGTTTGGCTGTCTGCGTTCTGCAGTCAGCTGCATACTCACAGTCCCACAAGAGGCTCCGGCCTGGGCGGTGACACTTTCACCACTTAGTCTCTAGCCGAGGGCAATCGATAATCCACTCAGCCCTACTAAGCAGTTTGATAGCTCGGCCAGTGCTGAATCCACCTCCTGTTGGGGAAGGAAAACTCTACACAGAGCACTCCCATACCTTGGAGCCGGAAATGTTTACATCTCCCTATTCTGCAGAGGAAGCTGGTAACCCCTTGCCTAGGAGACCTACCCTAAAGGCTTTAAAACATGATTAAAAAGATGAAAAGAACAATCGACAGCTTCTATGCAGAAAAAGAGCAGGTCAGCAAACCTGAAGAGACCTCAAACAGCAAAATGCATCAGACTGTCCTCCTTTACAGAATGCTCTCATAGAAGAGGCCATTAAAAGTCTCAAAAGAGAGTTAGAAGATAAATGGGGAAAGGAAAGAGAAGCCTTACAAGAGAGCAACAACTTCCTGAAATACTAATTGAAAAATAAAGAATTCACTACAAAGTAGGATTTGTGATTTGGAAAAGACAAAGAAACTCGCAAGAAAGTAGGATCCATGAATTGGAAAAGACAAAGAACACGCAAGAAAGTAGGATCTGTGAATTGGAAAAAGAAAATAATTCACTAAAAAAAAAAATTAGTGAAATGGAAAAATTCCACAGACCAAAAACATACATCTCAAAAACTCAATTGACATATACAGAAAGAAGTAAAAAGCTATTGAAGAAAATAATTTTTAAAAATTAGAACTGAACAAATTGAAACTAATGATTCATTGAGACAGCAAGAATCAGTCAAGCAAAACAAAAATGACAAACTGAAAAACCACGAATTATCTATTTCAAAACGACAGACTTGGAAAAATAGATCTAGGAGAGATAATCTGAGGATTATTGACTTTCTGAAAACTATGATGAAAAAAGAGCCTAGATACTATTTTACAAGAAATCATCAAAGAGAACTGCCCAGATGTAATAGAATCAGAAGGTAAAATAGGCATTGAAAGAATTCATCGAACACCTTCTGAAAGAAACCCTAAAATAAAAACCCCAAGGAATATTGTGGCCAAATTTCAGAACTATAAGATTAAGGAAAAAATTTTACAAGCAGCCAAAAACCATTTAAATACCGAGGTGCCACAATAGGATCACCCAAGATCTGGCTGCCTCTACATTAAAGAAAAGAAGGGCCTGGAATATGATATTCGAAAGGCACAAGAACTTGAGATGCAGCCAAGAATAAACTACCCAGCTAAGTGAGCATTTTCTTCCAGGGAAGAAGATGGACATTTAATGAAACAAATGAATTCCATTTGCTTCTGAAGAAAAACCAGAACTAAACAAAAATTTGATCTCCAAGAATAGAACTCAAGAGATGCAGAAAAGGTAAAAATAACTCTTGAGAATTGTATTTCTGTTGTGGATATACAAAAAGAATACATGTATAATTTGATTGTACTGATATAACTATAAAAAGGGAAGTAGATATGGAAAAGGGATGATGGCAGAATAAGGTGGGAAGGAGGGATAAAAGAGGGGAACCACATCCCACAAAAGAGGCTAAGGAAACTTATCATATCTGAGGGAATTTAGAGAGGGAGGAACATTGTGTGAATCTTACTCTCATCAGAGTTGGCTCAAAGAAAAATAATTGACATTTGTTTTAGAGAAAATTCTCTCTCGCCTCATTAAAAACGGGGAGAGGAAAAGGAAAAGAAAAGAGTAATAAGGGAAGGAAGGGGAAAGACTCAAAGGGGGGAGGGAGGGATTATAAAGAGGATAAGTATCGTGATACAAGAGGGGTACATAAGTTTAAAAGGGGGAAAGAGGGTTGGGGAGGCAAGAATAAGTAAAGCACAATCTGGGGTTATTAGGATGGCAGGAAATACAGATTTAGTAATTCTAACCGTAAATGTAAATGGGATGAACTCCCCATAAAGAGGAGGCAGATAGCAGACTGGATCAAAAGTCAGAACCCCTACAATATGTTGTTTACAAGAAACACATTTAAAACAGGGGATGCATATAGAGTAAAAGTAAAAGGCTGGAGCAAAATCTATTATGCTTCAGGTGAAGTCAAAATAGGGTAGCCATCCTTATCTCAGATCAAGCAAAAGTAAAAATTGATCTAATTAAAAGAGATAAGGAAGGTAACTACATCCTGCTAAAGGGTAGCATAAACAACGAAGCAATATCAATATTAAACATATATGCACCAAGTGGTATGGCACTCAACTTCCTAAAGGAGAAGTTAAGAGAGTTGCAAGAAGAAATAGACAACAAAACTGTAATAGTAGGAGATCTCAACCTTCATCTCAGAATTAGACAAATCAAACCACAAAACAAATAAGAAAGAAATTAAAGAAGTAAATAGAATATTAGAAAAATTAGGTATGTTGGATCTTTGGAGAAAATTGAATGGAGATAGAAGGGAATATACTTTCTTCTCAGCAGTTCATGGAACCTATTCAAAAATTGACCATATATTAGGACATAAAGACTCTAAAATTAAATGCAAGAAAGCAGAAATAGTAAATGCTTTTTCAGATCATGATGCAATAAAACTACATTCAACAAAAAGTTAGGGGAAATAGACCAAAAGTAATTGGAAACTAAACAATCTCATCTTAAAGAATGATTGGGTGAAGCAGCAAATTATAGATACAATTAATAATTTCACTAAGATAATGACAATGATGAGACATCATACCAAAATTTGTGGGATGCAGCCAAAGCGTAATAAGAGGGAATTTTATATCCTTAGAGGCTTACTTGAATAAAACAGAGAAAGAAAAGATTAATGAATTGGGCTTGCAACTAAAAAACTAAAAAAGACCAAATTAAAAACCCCCAATCAAATACTAAATTGGAAATTTAAAATTAAAAGGAGAAATTAAAATATTGAAAGTAAAAAACTATTGAACTAATTAATAAAACTAAGAGTTGGTTCTATGAAAAGCCAATAAAATAGATAAGCCTTTGGTAAATCTGATTAGAAAAAGGAGGAGGAAAATGAAATTAGTAGTCTTAAAAATGAAAAGGGAGAACTTTCCACCAATGAAGAGGAAATTAGAGAAATAATAAGGAGTTATTTTGCTCAACTTTTATCAATAAATTTGATAACCCTAAGTGAAATGGATGACTACCTCAAAAATACAGACTTCCCAGACTAACAGAGGAAGAAGTAAATTGCTTGAATAGTCCCATTTCAGAAAAAGAAATAGAACAGGCAATTAAACAACTCCCTAAGAAAAAATCCCCAGGACCAGATGGATTTATATGTGAATTTTACCAAACATTTAAAGAACAATTGGCCCAATGCTATATAAATTATTTGATAAAATAGGGAATGAAGGAGTCCTACCAAATTCCTTCTATGACACAGACATGGTACTGATACCTAAACCAGGTAGGCTGAAAACAGAGAAAGAAAATTATAGAGGAATTCCTAATGAATATTGATGCTAAAATCTTAAATAAGATATTAGCAAAAAGACTACAGAAAATCATCTCCAAGATAATACACTATGATCAAGTAGGATTTATACCAGGAATGCAGGGCTGGTTCAATATTAGGAAAACTATCAATATAATTGGCATGTCAATAACCAAATTAACAAAACCATATGATCATCTCAATAGATGCAGAAAAAGCATTTGATAAAATCCAACATCCATTCCTATTAAAAACACTTGAGAGTATAGGAATAAATGGACTTTCCTTAAAATAATCAGCATCTATTTAAAACCATCAGTAAGCATCATATGTAATGGAGACAAACTGCAACCATTCCTAATAAGATCTAGGAGTGAACAAGGTTGCCCACTATCACCGTTACTATTTAATATTGTATTAGAAACGCTAGCTATACAAAGAGCTTGAGAAAGAGATTAAAGGAATAAGAAATAGGCAATGAGGGAAGCCAATTATCACTCTTTGCCGATGACATGATGGTATACTTAGAGAACCCCAGAATTCTGCTAAAAAGTTATTAGAAATAATCCACAACTTTAGCAAAGTTGCTGGTTATAAAATAAACCCACATAAGTCATCAGATTCTTATATATATCACTAAAAATCCAACAGTCAGAGTTACAAAGAGAAATTCCATTTAAAGTAACTACTGATAATATAAAATATTTAGGAATCTATCTGCCAAGGGAAAATCAGAAACTTTATGAGCAAAATTACAGACCACTTTTCACACAAATTAAGTCTGATCTAACCAATTGGAAAATATTAAATGCTCTTGGATAGGGCGAGCAAATAATAAAGATGACAATATTACCTAAACTAATCTATTTATTTAGCGCTATACCAATTAGACTCCCAAAAACTATTTTAATGACCTAGAAAAATAACAACAAAGTTCATATGGAAAACAAAAGGTCAAGAATTTCAAGGAATTAATGAAAAAAAATCAAATGAAGGTGGCTTAGCTGTACCAGATCTAAAACTATACTATAGAGCAGCAGTTACCAAAACTATTTGGTATTGGCTAAGGAATAGATTAGTTGATCAGTGGAATAGATTAGGTTCAAGGATAAAACAGTCAACAAATATAGCAACCTAGTCTTTGACAAACCCAAAGATCCCAGCTTTTGGGATAAGAACTTACTGTTTGATAAAATTGCTGGGAAAATTGGAAACTAATATGCAGAAACTAGGCATTGATCCATACTTAACGCCGATACCAAGATAAGGTCAAAATGGGTCTCATGACCTAGGCATAAAGAATGAAATTATTAATAAATTAGAGGAACATAGGATAGTTTACCTCTCAGACCTGTGGAAGGGAAGGTTTTTATGACTCAAAGCAGAACTAGAGATCATTACTGATCACAAAATAGAAAATTTCGATTATACCAAACTGAAAAGTTTTGTACAAACAAAACTAATGCAGAAAAGATTAGAAGGGAAGCAATAAACTGGGAAAATATTTTACAGTCAAAGGTTCTGATAAAGGCCTCATTTCCAAAATATATAGAGAATTAACTCTAATTTATAAAAATCAAGCCATTCTCCAATTGAAAATGGTCAAAGGATATGAACAGACAATTTCAGATGAAGAAATTGAAACTATTTCTAGTCATATGAAAAGATGCTCCAAGTCATTATTAATCAGAGAAATGCAAATTAAGACAACTCTAAGATACTCACTACACACCTGTCAGATTTGGCTAAGATGACAGGAAAAATAATGATGATTGTTGAGGGATGTGGGAAAACTGGGACATTGATTCATTGTTGGTGGAGTTGTGAACTAATCCAACCATTTTGGAGAGTAGTTTGGAACTATGCTCAAAAAGTTATCAAACTGTGCATACCCTTTGATCCAGCAGTGTTACTACTGGGCTTATATCCCAAAGAGATTATAAAGAAGGGAAAGGGACCTGTATGTGCACGAATGTTTGTGGCAGCCCTTTTTGTAGTGGCTAGAAACTGAAACTGAATGGATGTCCATCAGTTGGAGAATGGCTGAATAAATTGTGGTATATGAAAATTATGGAATATTACTGTTCTGTAAGAAATGACCAACAGGATGATTTCAGAAAGGCCTGGAGAGACTTACACGAACTGATGCTGAGTAAATGAGCAGGACCAGGAGATCATTATATACTTCAACAACAATACTAGATGATGACTAGTCCTGATGGATCAGGCCATCCTCAGCAACAAGATCAACCAAATCATTTCTAATGGAGCAGTAATGAACTGAACTAACTATACCCAGAAAAGAACTCTGGGAGATGACTAAAACCATTACATTGAATTCCCAGTCCCTATATTTATGCACACCTGCATCTTTGATTTCCTTCACAAGCTAATTGTACAATAATTCAGAGTCTGATTCTTTTTGTACAGCAAAATAATGTTTTGGTCATGTATACTTATTGTGTATCTAAGTTATATTTTAATATATTTAACATCTACTGATCATCCTGCCATTTAGGGGAGGGGGTGGGGGGGGGTAAGAGGTGAAAAATTGGAACAAGAGGTTTGGCAATTGTTAATGCTGTAAAGTTACCCATGTATATATCCTGTAAATTAAAGGCTATTAAATAAAAAAAAAAAAAAAAAAAGTGAAGCACTGGATCAATCATTCAGATGTTTCAGCTTTTCATCTATACTATCAGTCAATTAGTAGAACTGCATTTTTCAGTGGAATTTGGTCATTATAATAATTGGAACCATCAGATGTTGGGGGGAAATAATGACAACTTACAAAAACTAATTAGATAGGAATTAATGTATCAACGCAGAAAAATTAAACATTTTAAATTTAAGCTAGTAAAGAACATGGATTAGAAGTTAGAAGGGAACTAAGAGATCAATTAGTCAATTAATTAAACATACAAGTTTACAAATAAGGAAACTTGGTTCAAGAAAAAGGAAGACCTGCTCAACCTCACAAAGGTAATAAGTATAAGGACTGGGATGTGAACTAAGGTTCTCAGAGTCCCAAACCAGGATACCTCCAATTGTTTTTGTTACTCTGTCATTTTTCACCCATGTAGGATTCTTCTTGATTCCATTTGGTATTTTCTTGTGAAAGATACTGGAATAATTTGTCATTTCCTTCTTCAGTTAATTTTATAGATGAAGAACTAAAGCCAATAGAGTTAAGTGACTTGTATAGGGTCACACAGCTAGGGAGATCTGAAATAAAATTTGAACTGAAGATCAATCTTTCCTGACTCCACAACTGGCATTCTTTTCACTGCCACTTTCAATTAAACTATAGTAACAATTTTCATTAACTTAGATCTATCTAGCTTAAAATTATAATAAGTGACTTTGTATAGTTCAAAAATTGTCAAAGTGCTTGACTTAGAATATTTTATTTGTGTTTTCTAATCACCCTATGAGGTTGCACGTCATAAGATCCTAGAATCATTCTAGAGCTGATTAGAACATCACAGGCCATATGGTCCAGCCCCCTCATTTTACAGATGAGGAAACAAGTATAAGGAGGTTAAATGACTTCCCACAATGTAGGGGTAGAATCTGAATCTAGATCCTCTGACTTTCAACCCAGTGTTCTTTTTATTATCAAATGCCTCCATTTTACAGATAAGTAAATTGAAGCTTGGAGGAGTTAAGTGACTGATCAATAATGACAAATCTGGCAAGTGGATTTTATAATAAGTGTTTTGGTTTTAAGTGACAAGTGACAAGCATAAAGGGGGAAAAAAAGCATAAATGACATAAAAGACTTAAGTTAGAAGGAAGAACATTCTAATATAAATGGATCACCATGAAGGAAAAGAATTTTTTTTTCAGAATAAGTACCCTGAAAAATATCTGTAAGTCTAAACAATGGCAACAAAAATAATAATCTTAACAATAATAATGAAATTAATTTTAAACAATGATAATAATTCTGGAAAGATGGACATGTTGAGTAAAGATGATAGAATAGAATGAGTTAGATAATTTTTTAATATTTATCAATTCTACTATATCTTTAAAGGTTTCATGACTTCAGCTTATTAAAGAAACAGAGTTGAAATATATTAGGTATATTATAGTGAAAAGAACTTCAGTTCCACTGCCACAGTTTCTTCATTTGTAAAATGAAGAATAGGTAGGTAGTAGGTGGTAGTAGCTGGATGGTGCAATGGATTGATGCCGGCCCTAGGGTTAGGAAGACTTGAGGTCAAATCTCATAAACTTAGTAGTTGTGCGATCCCGGGCAAATCATTAAATCTTGTTTACCTCAGTCCCTCAGTTTAGGAGGGAAAAAATGGCAAACTATTCCAGTATCTTTGACAAAAAAAAAAAAAAAAAAAAAAAAAAACAAACGCAAATAGATGTCACGAAGAGTCAAACATGACTGAAATGACTGAACAACAAAAATAATAGTAGATAGTAGGTAGTCTGCATGGTCCCTTCCTATACTTAAATGGACTATACTTGATACCATTTTATCCTATTAATTTATCTGGAAATAAGATACTTATTGATGAAAGTGGTTACATAGAGATTGGATAAAGAGTAATTTGAGTGGATAAAGGGATTTACTTCTGTAGTAACAATATCTCTCATTTATATAGAGCTTTAATGCTTTCAATGTGCTTAATATATTATCTCATTTGATCCTCATGATATTCTTTGAAGGAAGGGTTATTATTATTCTCATAACCAATGAAGGAACTTGAGCTTAATATCAGTTAAGCAGTTTTCTCAGGATTATACTTAAGTGTTAGAGGCAAGATTTGAATCCAATCCTATTTGACTGCAAGTTTAATCCACTTTTTACTATCTTACATTGCCATTTTTAAAAAATTTTAAATAATATTTTATTTTATTGTCATCTTTACATTCTCTTCTTCCCACAGTTCCTCCTGTACACACACACACACACACACACACACACACACACACACACACCAAAAGCACAGATCCCTTTCATTAGACTTTAACTTCTATTTTGATCACATGAGAGACAATATTAACCACAAGATTATAGCTTTAAAGCCAGAAGGTATCCAAGAAGCTATTGAATCTAATTCCCTCCTATTAGTATTGAGAAAATTGAAGTTAGGAGAGGTTAGGATACTTACCTGAAGAAAATAAACTCCCGAGGGTGTTTGAACACAGGTCTTTCTAACTTTTAATACATTACTCTCATTCCCCAATTGGTAAATGGTCAAAGAATATGAACAGACAATTTTCAAATGATGAAATTAAAGCCATCTATAATCATATGAAAAAATGTTCTAAATCACTATTGATTAGAATAATGTAAATTAAAACAACTTTTATACCAATTCAAACCTCTCAGATTGGCTAAAATGACAGAAAAAGATAAGAATAAATGCTAGAAAGGATATGAGAAAACTGGGATATTAATGCATTGTTATGAAAGTTGTGAAAGAATCCAACTATTCTGGAGAGCAATTTGGAACTATGCCCAAAGAGCTATAAAACTTTATATATCCTTTGATCCAGCAGTGCTACTATTTGGGTCTATATCCCAAGGTAATCATAAAGGAGGGGAAAGGACTCAGATGTGCAAAAAATGCTTGTAGCAGCATTTTTTATGGTGGCAAAGAATTGGAAAATGAGTAGATGTCCATCAATTGGGCAATGGCTGAATAAGTTTTGGTATATGTAAATAATGGCATATTTATTGTTCTATAAAAAATGATGTACAAGCTGATTTTAGAAAGGGCTCGAAAAATTTATATGAATTGATGCTGAGTGAAACAAATATGTACACACTAACAGCAAAATTGTGTGATGATCAGCTATGAAAAAGTTGGTTGTTCTCCGAAGTTCAATGATCCAAGGCAATTTCAATAAACTTTGGATAGAAAAAAGTCATCTGCATTCTGAGAGAGAATTATGGAGAGTAAATCAATACATGGTATGTTCACTTTTTTTCCTCTTGCGGTTTTTCCTTTTTGTTCTGATTTTTCTCTCCCACCATGATTCATAAAGAAATGTGTATTTAAAAAAATTAATGTACATATATAACCAGAAAAAAAAAGAAAAAAGAAAAAGGGGGAAAAGGAAAAAAAAAACCATTAAAATTTTGACTTGGAAAAATATAAATAAATACATTACTCTATCCACAACACATTTTTATACTGTTTTAAATATTTCAGTTCTTTTCTTCTAACAGACAGGTACTGGCCCAAAAATAGCAAGATGGATTTCAGGTGATTAATTTTCTAGAATAGTTATAGTGGCTTTTCAATGGCAGAATTTTTTTTTCTTTTTGTTTTTCTTAGGGAATTATAAAATAAGTATATGATAGATTTTAACATTTACAACACCCATCTATCTATCGACCTATCTATCTATCCACCTATCATCTATATGCAATAGCTAAATTTTTTTCTAATTATGACTAGAGTCCATTTATTATATCAGTTCACATGAAGAACTGATAAATATATGCTTTCCAGGTGCTCTCAAAAATCATATCATTTCCATGTTTCCTGCACAAATTTTACATGACTTTAGTTTCCCGAAAAAAAAAATTGGAAAAAAATTCTTTGGAATATAATTATCTCTAATTGAAAAAATGTACTTACATATTTATATAATTATTAGGGTTTTAAAAATTATTTTAATAGTGTTTCATTTTTTCACAATTACATGTCAATTTTTAGCATTCACTTTTAAGAGATTTTGACTTCTGAATTTTCTTCCCTGTCTCCCTACCCTCTCCTCTTTCTAAAAATAGTAGGCAATTTTATATAGATTATGTATGTGCTATTATGTAAAATGTATTTCCATATTAGTCACAATAATGAAAAAAGAAGCAGATCAAAGGAGTGGAAAAACCATGGAAAAAACAAGTTAAGCTTTAAAAAATGCTCCAATCTGTATTCATAGTCCATCAGTTCTTTATCTGAGATATGGATAGCATTTTCCTTTGTGAATCCTTTGTACTCATCTTGGATCATTGTTGAGAAAAGCTGAGTCATTCATAGTTGGTCATCACACAATGTTGTTGATACTGTTTACAATGTTATCTGGTTCTACTCATTTCACTGTGTATCAGTTCATACAAGTCTTTCCAGGTTTTTCTGAAAGCTGCTTGTTTATCATTTCTTATTACATAATGGTATTCCATTACATTCATAAACTAGTTTATTTAGCCATTCCCTAATTAGTGGATAATCATTTTTCAATATTTTGTCATAAGAAAAAGGGCTGCTATAAATATATATCTTTAATATAGGTCCTTCCCCCTTTTTATGATTTCTTTGGGATATAGACTTAGTAATTGTATTATTGCTGGATCAAATTAATACTCCCCATGCTGACCTTTATACAAAGTACAATAAGTATATCCTTTGGATATAGTTCCAAATTGCTCTCCAGGATGGTTAGTTCAGTTCACAACTACTGATATATTAGTGTCCTTTGGTTCTAGAATATCATGCTGTCCAGGTCTTCCTTCTGATTATGGTTTTTTTTTTTTTTTTTTTTTTAAGCTAGTCCAATGATTCTGATAATCTCTTCTGGATCTATTTTCCAGATCAATTGTTTTTCCCATAAGGTTTTTACATTTTGTTCTTTGACATTTTACATTTCATTCATTTGAATTTGTTTGATTGATTTTTGATGTCTCATAAAGTAATTAGCTTCTACTTGCCCAAATCTAAGGGTTTTTTTTTTTTTTTTGGTTTGTTTTTGTTTTTTGGTGAATTTTTGTATCTCCTTTTTCATTTGGCCAGCTCTATTTGTTAAGTAATTTTCCTCCAAGCTGTTGACTAATTTTTTTTTGTGTGTGTATCATTTTCATTTCTTTTACCCAATTTCTCTTCTCCCTCTCTTATATGATTTTAAACTGCTTTTTGAGTTCTTCCTTGAGTTCTTTGTGGGCTTGAAGCTACTTTTACTTTTCTTTGCTTTTGGGCATTGTATTCTTCTGAGTTTGAGTCTTGATCATCTGTGTCACCAAAATATCTTTTTATAGTCAGATTCTATTTTCCTAATTTTTTTGGCCTTTTTTTCATTCTTTTAAATTTGGGAGATGCATCTGCAGTAGAAAAGGCACAGTTTCTGACATCTTGTGCTTGGAACTGCAGACTCTGGTTGTTTACTTGGTAATGCACTGACACTGCCCTAAGACCCATTCAAGATTTTCTGCTTCAGTTTTATTCTGTACAGGATGCAATAAAGGAAGTGGAGATGGGGGTTGGCTGGCATTGCTGGAAGCCTTAGGTATCTAGTAGGGTCTTAACAATGATTTCTGCCATGAGCTGTGAATGTTTCTGAGTTTCCCCCATACACTGAATCAGGGGAAGGTCTGACCCCTGGCAGTTGCCAGAATAATAGAATAAGAAGCATAGGACAGTTCCCCAAACTCGAGTTTGCCCATTCCTGTTGTGCTACCTGGAGCCACCTGACAGTGGCTGCTGGAGATCCACTCTGCAGGTTTCCACAGCTGTGGAGGCTCTCTTTGAATTGATCTGCCCCTTATCACATCCCCCTGGCTCTTCTGGGGCACATAGGGAGTAGGGGAGTTCCTGGTGTTGGTGTTTGCCTGCTCCACCACACTGGAGGTCTGTATCTATCTACTTCTGGTAAGTGGGGATGACTTCTAGGTTGAGGTGATGCTTCCTGTCCTGGACTTTACCAAAGTGAGACCGATCTTTCTCTCAGATCTTCCAAATTTCCTGGGCTCAAAGACTGTTTTACTCTGGCTCTTATTAATTCTACTATTCCAGGATTTGTTTTTAGGGCACTATTTTATGACTGCAGATCACTGAAGACTTAAAACGATTTACTGCTAACTCTGACATCATGGCTCCAGGAAATTAATAGATTTTGGTTTTGTTTTAAATAAAGGTTTTAGTTAGACAATTGCAATGGAGCTATGTCAAAAGTGTCCACAAAAATGTGGAAGATAAAAAAGAATCAATGCAACACACATCTTTAAGTGTCTTCCACTTGATCAAAGGACCAAGCTAGGTAGGAAAAATACAGTAGCCCCTCTCAACCACTCTCATTGAATCCCTCTCCATCTCCCCCCCCAAAAAAAAATGTATGAACAAACAAGAAACCATCCCTAGCTTCAAGCAGTGTAAACTTCATTGAGGGTTGTTATATAAAAGGTAAACATATAACTATCATGTATATATAATATGAAATAGCAAATAAGAGATTTTAACTAAGAGCTCTAAGAAAAATTGAAGAGCAAAATTGTATTTTTAATTGGATGCAATAGAGAAGACTTTTAAAGAAGAGGTGATAGCTGCTTGAATAGACCTTGGAAGGAAGAAAAGGATCTTAATAGATAGAGATGAAGAAATTATATATTCTATATTGGTCACAGGTCAAGAACAGGGAATTGGTTAGATTGCAGGATGAAAAGGAGAGTAATATAGAATAAGACTGAAATAGTAGAATGGTATAAGATTGTCATGAGCCTTAAATGTCTTTCCCTCTTAGAGAATAAATAAATGATAGTAAGGTAAAAATAACAGTAAGAGTGATAATATAATATATAATATTTCTATAGAATTTAAAAGATTTCACAAGGACTTTACCATATCCCATTTTATCTTCATAACAGTTCTGTGTAGTATATATTATTTTTGTCCTCCATAAGAAAAAAACTGAGGCTAGGAGAACTTAAGTGACTTGCCCAGGGTCACTCACTGAACATCAGAAGCAGAATTTGAATCAATATATTAATGACTCTAACATTATATCTACCACTTCAATCAACCTCCTACAAGCCCTTGAAGTTTGAAAACCAGCCCTGTGGAGATATTGGACTTGATATCTGGGGGTTTTATATTTAAAAGAGATAATTTAAAAATGGGATGATATATATCTATATAAAAGAGTAGGGCTTAAGGTGGAACCTTAGAGCATATTCATATCTGCTATGATATTTTGGGTATATTCCTGCCAAAAATAAGATTACTCTGTAATAATTTAGAACTTTGACAACTTTAACACTTATGTTCATTACTGGGCTTTCCATCAAGTCCCTGATATAACCCTCATTCTCAATAGAGTTCAACATAATGCAGTATAACATATGATTCAAGTTTATTCTTTAGAAACTTTCCCTAAAATTCAGCCCTAATGTTTTTCCTACTTAATCTTTCTCATAATTAATACTCCCCAGTGCTGACCTTTATACAAAGTACAATAAACTATTCCTCTCTCTCCAGGGTGTTAGCATTCTCTAGCACCCTTTAATTCCTCCCCTAAATCTTAGATGTCAGCAGAAAACAGCAAGCTCCCAGTATATACATTTCATTGTAGCTCATCTCTTCAGTGATAAAAGTCATTTCTCTTCCATTCCTAACTGTCCAGAACTTATTGTAAATGCTTTTGCATAGTCAGCTGTCAAAAATCTGTAGGTTTTAAGAAAGCCATCCTTTTTTATTTACAAATCCATTATTGTTGCATACCATGAAAGTCATCATTATATATAAGACCCCAGCTGACTATTTCCCCCTTCCCACCCCACCCTAAAACCTGGTCATGTCTTAATTTTCCAAATATGATAGCTCAAATTTAGCTGAAACAGAGGTTTCAAATATAAATGTGGAAATATTTACTTTAGAGGGAAGAAATACTTCTCTCTGATATACCTAAAATCTATATTTGTCACCCTATTTTCATTCTCCAAAAAAATTAATGGTTTAGTTATTATACTCTTATGAAGGACTAAAAACAATAACAAACAAACAAAAAAAGACAAATGAACCTCTCAGCATTGTCTTGGTTTTCTTTGACCACCTCTATGATATGCTGACAGATTTCACTCAAATAGTTAAAATTATATGCATTAAAGTGAAAGATTCATGATCTGTTCTATCAAAAAATTGTTTAAAAGTTACTATAAGGAAAAAGAATATTCCAAAAAATGTAATGTTATTAAAATGTCTCTCTCTCTCCCTGTCCCTCACCTTCTCTCTCCCTCCTTTTCTCCTCCTCCTCCTCCTCCTCCTCCTCCTCCTCCTTCTCCTCCTCCTCCTCCTCCTCCTCCTCCTTCTCCTCCTCCTTCTTCTTCTTCTCTCTCTCTCCCTCTATTTTACATTGCTCACATTTCATAAAGATTAGATAATTTAACATTGTGTGGTATAGCAAATCCAATTTACAAATACTCAGAGATATCTCGAGTGAAGAATAGAAGTATTAATTCTTAGAATCTTGCAAGAAGCAAACTTCTCCAAACTGGACTCCAAACCAGTCTAGAGAGGTTAATTTCCACAGAGATTGAAATGAGTTATATAGTCACAACCACCAGAATAATGCTTGGAACTAATATGAACTTGTTAAATTTTGACCTGAATTTTATGATGGTCAGTTTTGCAACTGCTTATAACTATTTCATCTGTTTCATTTCCCCAGATAAAATCTAAGTTATAAATTTAATCTACCTTAGTTAATGATTTTATAAGAAACCATATAATCCCCCACAAAGAGGAGATTTGTTTAAAGGTAAGTAGTTCATTAAACTAGAATAACCAAGGAGATTTAGTTTACCTCAGGCTTCCTCAACAAATAGAAATTAGCCAGCTTATAGATCTCTTAGAATATTTCCTGGTTATTAAATAGTTAGATTTTTCTCTAGTTAAGGTCCAGGAGATCAGATATTTCTGCTAGAAGAGCAAGTCTTTTGTTCTCCTTCTGAGAGCCTTAATCATTAACAGACTCGTGAAATTGGATCTGGAATTATCAAGTGAGA
The DNA here is from genome assembly GCF_902635505.1 of Sarcophilus harrisii. Lineage (NCBI taxonomy): Eukaryota > Metazoa > Chordata > Mammalia > Dasyuromorphia > Dasyuridae > Sarcophilus > Sarcophilus harrisii. The sequence continues at coordinate 215,319,334 of NC_045429.1, forward strand.
AATCCTCAGTTTCTCCATTACACTAAACATGGAATGGACTTTTATTCTCTTTCTGTAGAGAGCTGAAACTCCAAAAAGGTATGAGTGAATCAGACAACCAAGCACTTAAAGCTAATTACCTATTCAATGTGAGACAATGGCTCTATTAGCATGTTTGGATAAATGGCTCTTCTCACCACTGGTGCTTGCTGAATATTTGGAATTAAGATAACCATAGGCAAGGACTGGAAGACAGAGGGAGAAGGGCCAGAGAGGCACTTGGCAGCAGGATGAGGAAGAGAAAGGCTGGTGATTCTGGACTCCAGGATCCAGGAGACATCTTTGCCAAGCCTTGTGGCAATTTGCCTGCCTCCTTCATTTCTCCCCCTAAAGACCAAGGACTTTGATTTATCCTGACTCTGGCTGATCCCGAAGCCCTCCAGGGAGCTAGGCCATACTCTACATCTTCCTATATTTTATCCATGGATATTGTCAGGGTCATCACCTTACTCAGTTCTTAAACTGCTGTTGATGAATTTTTAAATTTTTCACTTTTATATAATGTTTCTCTTTCTAATCCTGTGGATTTTTATTATTATTAATTTATTTTATGCATTTAAAAATATAATTCTGGATAGGAGGCCAAAAGTTTCATCAGGCTGCCCTCGGTTTCTAAAATCCTAAAATCCTAATCTAAAAGATTAAGAACCCTTGCTGTAGGGTCTGTGGTTGCCTGGCCTTCTTGATGTTAAACATAGAACTTCCTATATTAAGGAAGGACAAGAAAAACATACAGTATAAGTCACTGAAAAATAGGGAAGTAAGGGTCATGATAGAAACAAGACAAGATGACTGGCTCACTCTCCAAACCTTTGAAGCTAAGGTGCTAAGTAGTTGATTAGATTGGAAGCTAAATCAATAGCTAGAAGTTCCAACCAGAGAGTTGAATAGCCCAGTTCCAGTGTGGAAGTTGGGAATGTTCATATGAAAAAAAGAGGTTGTAACCAAATAAGGTATAGAAATTCAGGGATGCTAATAGAGGAAAACCTTTTCCTATGGTTTCAGAGTTAATGTTTCCACATTTGGTGAGGGACAAAATTATGCTACACAAGGAGGTTTCCTATGTCCCCCATGTTCTATGTTGTGAGTTTTTAAGACTACTTTTCCTTTTAATTCCCTTCTACTACAATGTCCATAACACCTTTGTATTCCTTATCAAAACTGAAATTTAAATTCATAAGCAGTATTTGGGATCTTTTTTAGTTTCAATGCATACCATTTCTACCAGGTAGCACTATATAAGAAATCCTCCATTGCACACTATTTATTTTTGCACAAGAGCAGAGGTCCAGAGAAGCCATTTAATATGCCAAAGGTCGTAAGAGTTATAGGGTATATCTTCCACTCACTGGATTATTTGAGAGGATAATATAGAGAGGATAATTAAAGAAATGGCACAATACCATAAAAGTACCAGAAATAGTTCCTCAAATCTAGTGCCCTTTCTCCCCTACACTAAATTCCCCGATATCATCTTGAATCATCATTATTTTTTACTTATTAACCACTTATTCAGTGCTTTTTTGTTTTGTTTTGTTTGTGTGTGTGTGTGTTTTGTGTGTGTGTGTGTATGTGTGTGTGTGTGTGTGTGTGTGTAATTCTTCATGGTGATCTCTTTTGCAACCTGAGTATCTTAATCTTGAAAGAAGAGGACACAAGTATTTATTAACTATTATGTATCAGGCATCAAATTAAATGCCTTAAAAATAAGATTTCAGGAGCACCTGAACAACCTAAAAGATAAGAGAATTGACCTTGGAGTCAGGAGGATCTGATGAGGTTCAAATTTTGCTTCAGATACTTAATACTTCCTAGCCGTGTGACCCTGGTCAAGTCACTTACTTCCAATTGCCTTGCCAAAAAAAATAAATCGATCGATCGATCTCTCTCTCTCTCTCTCTCTCTCTCTCTCTCTCACACACACACACACACACACACACACACACACACACACAGAGCATTTCAATTAATCCTCACAACAAACCTGCGAGGTCAGTGCTCCTCATTTTATGGCTAAAAACTGAGACTGACAGAGGTTAAATAAAATGTACAGACAGAACTAATGAATTTCTGAAGAATAGTGAATTTCTATCTAAATACCCACCTATCTGTTTTTTAAAGGAAAATATTTATTCATAATCAAAGTGATTCAAAGGTAAAATAAGTAACTAAGTAGAATAAAGGAGATATAAGGGCAAAGAAAAGCAGATGAGAGAAGAAAAGGAAATAACTTAAATGAAGGAAATGGACAAGGAATTAGAAAAATGAGGTTTTTTGGAGGGTAGACAGAGCCAACATCCACAGTTCAAGTCTAGTGCAGCACAGAGCAAAGGAATTTCCTGGGATTCTGAGACAGAGGCACCTAGACAGAAGTAATCAATTATATGAGTACTCACAAAAGTCATGGTCACTATGCAATCATAGAGTGTAGTCAGCTGCCCCAGAGAGACAAAGTGAACAAAGCTGTAGGTACAACATAGAGACTCACCAGATAAGTCTCAAATGGATATACTTTCATCATATACTACTTCTATAGGAGTTAGTGGCCCAAGCTTAGGAGGAATGTGTGATATTAGTGATTTGCTCAGAAAATTTATTGTAGAATGAAGATTCTGGGACAATTCATATTGCAAGAGGGAAGGAACCTAAAAATTAACCTCCTTCTATATTTTAGACTTGTCACTCCATTGGCCTTTTATGTGTCACTCTCCACCTCCCCATATTGAAATGTAAACTCCTTGAGGGGAGGGACTATCTTGTTTATTTATTTTTGTATCACAGAGCTTTGCACAGCTCCCAGATCATACTAAGAGTTTAATAAATTCTTCTACTCTCACCCTCAGTCACTCTGTCTCTATCTCTGTCTTTGTCTATAATGTCCCAGTCTCTGTCTCCATTTTCTGTTTACCTCTCCCTTTTCTCTCTTCCTCTCCCTATTTTTCCTCTCCTTTCCTTTCTCTCTGTCACTGCCTCTCTGTCTTTCTCATTCTCTCTCTCTCCCATCCCTCTCCCTGTTCTTTCCCTCTCTGTCTGTCTTCCCCTTCCTCTCTCGCACTCCCTTTATTTCTGCCTTTTCCTGTTTTTCTCTCTTTCCCTCCTCCTTTGTCTCTCATTCTTTTTCAGTGGTTTTAAAACCATTTCTGATGGATGCAAGGCAAAGAAGAGTCTCCACAAGTAAAGGCAAAGTTTATCTTGCCAATGTGAAATAAGAAAACAATGAAGAAAAAAAGTTTTACTTGCATGTCACAATACTTGATAGAAAGTAATGCTATTTGTGATGGATACCCTTTGAACATGGAAAGCAAAACATTTCATTCACAGCTTTGTTGATTTTTACTAGTATTTAGGGAAATTAAAAGGCGAAGGGCGGTGGAAATGTTATAAGTTTAATTAGGTACTTCATTCCCCTCAATGTGTAAGGAATTAATGTTGCATCAGTAACAAGATTATACGTTCAATTCTAACTTGTATTGACCTAAAAGCAACCTACCTGAGTTATAATTCTTTCTGTCTTCTATACACAACTTCACTTGTTTTGGTTCATTAATCAGAACCACCTGGTAACATAAAACAAATTGGACAATTAAAGAAATGTGAGAGCCTTATATGCATTAGGACAAGAAAACCTGATACCTAAAGAGTGCCTACCAATCTGCAAATCTGCAAAGGGAATGAGAATCAGGAGCAGCAAGAGTAAATTAGAAAGCTCCTTATCATTTATCATTACCACCTCTCATTACAAAACTAGCATTACGTTTTTGCAGCAAGAGAGAAATTGGGCCAGGTATCATTAGGTGGTCATTCTAATGAAAATGATACTCTTAACCATATAAGCATATTAATATATACATCTTTATGCATGTATAGATGCTAAATAAATAGGCACTTATGTATATTATGATATCAAAATACAAATAAAAAAGATTACTCTAAGATGAATGTTAGCATTATGATAACCAGAATATATAAATCCATATAATATTTACATGACCACACATTTGCTGTCAATTATTTCGAATATCTGTATATGCATACCATAAATATAAATGCCATGAAAGAATACATTTTTCTTCATAACTCAGTTTTACAAATCCTGATTACTCCTGAGAGAACCCCCTCAAATACTGAATTAATAGTTTATTAAATGGCAATCTAAGCACCATATTTCCAAAATCAATGTCTAAAAAAGGGCAGCAAGGTTTATATATTACAAATTCAGTAGCTCTGACTTCTATAAAATAATTTAGAGAAGGAGGAGGAGGAGAGATAGAAACTAAATTCCTTCTGGTTCTAACAGTCTATGTTTAGCACTAAGATAAGCAATAAAAGTTGGTCTTTCACAACATCAACAAAAAAGATGCTATCCTGTGACTTTTGTAAATGAGAAATCTTACAAGATTTTGTAAGGAATCTAACTAATAAGAAAAATCTTTGCAATGTCCAAAATCATTTTTTTAAAATTTAACATAATTTTTCATAAAATCATGTTCCTGTGAAATGCCAAAAGAGATTATTTTTGTTTTAAAACTCTAAATCAAATTGTGATTTTAGTCATCACAAATGGGACTAATAGCTTTTATATTCCTTATCATTCATCATCACCACCTCTCATCACAAAACTAGAATTCCATTTTTATAGAATGAGAGAAATCATGCCAAGTTTCATTAGCTGAGCATTTCAATGGAAATGAGGCTTTTAACCATTTATACATATTAATACATACATCATATGTATGCATATATATTAAATAAATATACATGTGTACATGCATATAACTACAATCTAGATAGATATAGATGTGTATTAGGAAAGATCAGCTGTTACTACCTTCTACTTATATACATATATTTCATATGTACTTATATATAAATATATGCATATAAATAAGCATTTATATGTATATTTTTCTATGTGTACATATTATTTTCACTAATAAAATCTAGCCATCTCTCTTTTTCCTCCTTTCCTCTCTCTATGTCCCTTTCTTTCTGTCTTTCTCCCTTCTTTCTTGAAAACAAGGATGATTTCATTTTTCTCTCTGAATCCTTTTCACCTAGTTCAGTGTACATAGTAGGTCCTTATTCAGTGTTTGTTGATTGATCAGTCATATCATCTAACCTACAGCATTTATTTTCCTATGATCCTTTGGCAGTTTATAGTAGCATATGATCCATTCTCATAAATTTTTTGTACATAAATAAAATTGTTATAGTTGAGTCATTTTTCAGTTATGACCCAATTTGAGGTTTTCTTGGCAAAGATACTAGAATGGTTTGTCATTTTCTTCTCCAATTCATTTCATAGATGAGGAAAATGAGGCAAAGAGAATAAAGTGATTTCCCCAGGATCACACAGCTAATAAGTGTCTGAAATTTGAACTAAAGAAGGTGACGCTTCCTAACTCCAGGCACAGGGTTTCCATCTGCTGTGCTACTTAACTGTCTCAATAAATAAATACATAGGATTAAAAGAAAACCAAGTGTAAATATATACACATGTACACACACACACACACATATATATATATGTATGAATGTATATACTTGTGTATTTTCCATGTTAAGAATCTCTGATCTAGTTCAACTTCCTTATCCTATAGAGAAGAAAACTGAAATCTCAAGAGATGATGTGATTTGCCCAGTTTCATATAGTCAACAAGTAACAGAAATGTAATTAAATCCCAGGTTTTCTGACTGCAAGTCCAACACATTTTCTACTATAGTACTTTGCTATTACAATTGACCTATAGGGGAAAATGTCCCTCTGTCTCTTCTTCTGCATAAAAAAAAAAAAAAAAATTCAGGTTTTTTTTTAGTTAGCAATTCACACTTGTGAGCTCTATACAGGTCAAAACTGAGACTTCCTTGTACAATAATATTGGACTTGTATTTCCATGTTCTTTTTAGTGTTTTGTTGTCAGAATTTCATTTATGCATCCAAGTTCAGGCATGAAAATTGAAGGTATTATTTTCCCCAGGTCTCTTTTTTTTTTTTTTTTTTTTCTGTCCTCATTGGGAATACCCTTTGGCCAAACTATTGTTCTGCTCTTTCACCATCTAAACTTGCAATTTTCCTTAGTAAGCACAGCAGCTCTTACCTAGGTTATGTAAAGGCCAACTTACAACTGCACATCTAAGCATCTATATTCGAATTTGAATCCTAATGCTTTTATCCGTGCTAAATTCCTTATGTAGCTATTTTAACTACTCATCAATGTAACCAATTTCAATCAATTCTCAACACTTCTCTCTTGAATACTCTACTTCTGACTCAGAATACCATCAACAAGTGATTAAACTAGCCAATTTGGTAGTCAGAGATAAGCATTTGAAGTTCAGACTTTCAGTTAGCACAGCTGTGGAAATATCCTATATAAACAAGGTCACACAAGACTCAAACTTTTCTGCCAATACACAGAGCCACAGCAAATAATGTACATGAGGCATCTCATTGCTGGCTCCTTTCCAACTGAGTGATGAAATCCGTTTATCAAAATCACTGTCAGGTAAATTTTTTGTAAGACCTTGACCTGGTTGTTCCTTAAACTATAGGAGATGGAACACTTTGTAATATGTTTCCAAATTGAAAGTCACTTATCCTCTTAACAGCCCCAAGAAGGTTTATGAACCAAATGCATGCTAAAAAATATTTTCAAAAGATCCAGTTAAAGCCTAGATGGAAAGCTTCAATGCAATGGTTTGTGGTATATTCCCAATTCTACTGGAAATGGGTTTTGAGAATTAGAAGTTTATAGTCCTATTTACTCAGAAGAAGAAAAAAAAAATAAAGCAAAGTTAAACATCCTGGAAATGGGATGTAGTAAAAATCTAGGATTTCATCCAACTATTGCTTGGAAATGAAAATTCCCTAATGGGAAAAGGTCTTTGAAATGGGACATCTGGGTTTTACTAAGTGGGTAATTAAAAGTTTGAAATCTTGCCTGGAAAATGGGACAAAGTCTCAAATTACCAAGATAGGTGAGACATTCCTCACTGCCTTTATCATAGGAATGGCCAGAGTCCAGATCCTAACAAAACAATGCATCTTAAGTGAGGGGAGTGTGAAACTCCCCTAGGGACAAAGATGACTTCTGTATCTTATTTCCCTAATATATATCTCAGAAAATCTTAGTCTACTCTCAACTAATGAAACATCCTTGTATCCCTAGTCAGACAAAGTAGATATTGTCCAGTAAAATCCCTCTCTTCCTGAAAGGCCGTTTGATCTTTAATGACAACAAGAGATCAATATTTGAGCTCTCCTGTTGAGTCGCCTGGAATCAACTTGGAAGGAAAAAGCATCACTTACTATGCACTATTGTCACCTCCTAAAGCCTACAAGTGAACCTGGGAGAGACCACCCCCATTCAAGCACTGACATGTTGACTTTGCTTCCTTCTAAGAATCGACAAGATTGCATGATAAAATAATGAGCCTGGATGGGAAGCAAGTTAAATAAACACAGGCATCTGGGGAGGGTAACAGGTCTTTCCAAACTAACTAATACACTATCCCTTCCCATATGATATAACCCACTTAATCATTCTGAAATAACACTATATTTTTTAGAGTCTTATAAAACAGCTAAAGGAACCTGGAGATTAGTGACAACAGATCTAGGCTAAAACTTGGGAGACTTTGTCTGCTATGTACTAAGGTTTCAGCACATGCCCGACAGTAAGAGTATTATTTTCAGCAGGCTATGTAATGCATTAGGGCAACTTGTGACATCATCTGGCATGTATTTCTAATATCTTCATAGTCTTCGCAGAAGTAATGGGACTTGGGAACAAAAGGAGAATGAGGGGCTTTAAGGTCTGTTTCAGGAAATATTCCACTCTTCACACAATTCTACAAATCAATAGGGAAGTGTAAAGTATAATATTGTAGTAGAAATGTGAGCATTGTGCCATGCTAAGAAAATGTTTAGTTAGTTAGTAAGTGTAAATTACTTTAATTTGGCACAAAAGGAAGACTTCCTGAGGCTATGAGCTAATGCACAGCACATTAGTGCTTCATAATTAGAATGCAGAAACACTCAGCACTGTTCCTCATGTTGGAAATCTCTTACAAAGATATTTTTGACCACCAAAGCCTATTTCTGTTGTATAGAACATTTGAAAAAAATGGATAGTTTAGGCTTTTGCCATCAAACACAAAATGGAGACTATACAACTTAATAGTTGGATCAGAGAATAAGGGTAGAAAGGTAGCTAAAGCTATTCCTGTCTGTACCACTGACAGGAACACATAGAGAATTGTTTTTATGGTTTCTGTTGTTACTTGATCCCTGAAATAACTTCATCTTCAATTTTATAGATGCTTTGTATTTATATTCCATCTTTATCCTTCCCTTCCCACTGCCTATATGCAGCAGAATGTATGCTCCTTGAAGGCATGACCTATTTTTATTATTCTATTTCTTTGATCTGCTTATAGCATAGTGACTGCCATATAGCAGGCATTTAATCTTTAATGTTTCCTTCCTTTTTTTTTTTTTTTTTGATGCAATCTCCTCTAGCCATACATTCTTCCTCCAGCCAGTAAGCATTTGAAAAATGGGTTTTAAATGCTCATGGGTCACAGGGAAAGTAATCAGTCCATACCTCACCAGGGTAACAAATGCCCAAGAGTTATAAGAAGAAGTCATCAACAAAGGCTGCAATGTGAGTTGTAATACCACAAGGATACAAACTTTTACCCACTTTCATCATCTACAAATGATGACACCTACAAATAATTCTCAAAAAAAAAGCAACCCATTTTATTTTTGAAGATATTTGATTTTTAAAACTAGTTCCTGTTTTCCTACTTTGCAAGCAGCTACATGTACCTCTCTTTGACTTCTACCTTTTGCCTCTATTTCTGTTCTCTAGGGACAAATGAAAAGCATCTAATGCTTATTCATGACATACAAGAGTCCTTCAAATATCTGAAGACAAAGATCACATCCTCTCTAAGTCTTCTCAGCTTCCAAGTAAACATCTCTAATTTGTTCACTAATGCTCACATAATATAGATTTGAACCTCCACCTGGCTGCTCAAGCTTGGAGCTTGTTCCAGCTCACCAATGTCTTCTATTAAATGTGATGTTCCAAATGGAACAAAATGCTGCTCCAGATATTGTTTGGCCAGGGCAGTATACAGAGTGATTATAATGGACCTCATTCTACATGAAATACCTGTGTGATAATACAAAACAGCTTTTTTTTTTTTTGCTGTCACATCATAATTATTAAGCCATAGAACTATAAATCACTAAAATACCAAGTCTTTAACTAGTCAAACCCTCCCTCTCCTATACATGCACAGCTCTTATTGTTTGTTTGTTTTAAATAGTGTGGAACTTTGAAATTATTTTTATTAAATTTCATCTTGTTAGATCCAGTTCATTCTTCAAAGCTATCAATGATTTTGGGGAACCTGATTTTGACATAAAATATGTGAGCTATCTTTCGCAGTTTCATGTGACTGGCAAACTTACTAGGTTTATCATCAATATCTTCATCAAAGGCATTGATTAGTACCATTCCACTAAAGATTTATTGTAATACAATATGAAACAAGCCCAGAAATTGGCTGGATTCTAATCCCATGTCTACTTCTTAAGTAGTAACTTAAGTGCTTTGAGCACCATTCATTTAACTTCCCTCAATCTGGTTTCTCATTTGTAAAGTAGAATAGAGAAATCAGTTGTAGATGTTTTCTCAGGTCCCTTCCAGTTTTTATTCTTTCTCTTCCCTTAGAGTTTATGGAAGGTATCATATCACAACTTTATGCATATAGTTTTCCATGGTTAAATATAGTCATTTGACTAGCTCTAATTCCATTTGACTTTATTATTTATCTCCACCATGTCCACAGGAGCACCCTGAGGGATATCATTAAATAGATTTGTATTTAAAATACAGATATATCTGTAGCATTCCCTTTATCTGTAAATACAGTGATCCTTGCAAAAATGGAAATTATTTTTATCTTGTGTCACATGTCCTTGATGAACCAATACTGGTTTGAAGAGGCTGACGCTTCCCTTTCTAATCCTTATAAATCACTCCTTTATCAATACATTCTAGAAATTTTTTGAAATCATTCTCCTGTAAATCAAGATAACATTTGCCAGATTTCAGTTCTGCATATATTCTCCTATTTGTCATTATTTTAAGTGATCACTAATTAATAAGGTCTAGCCAGTCTGAATTTCTTTCTTATTACTCATCTCTTTACCTCCATCTCCTCTTCCCTGGCTCCCACTTAAAAATAGAGACAAATACAGAAGGGGGAAAAAAAATCCTAAAACTAAAACAAACAAACATAAAACACAAAATTTGAGGAGTATCTTACTACCCTAAATGGTATATTCCTAATTGTTCACAGTATTGTGTTTTTTTTTGTTTGTTTGTTTTTGGAACTCTCTATTGGAACTCTCTATTTTATCTTCACCATCATTCCATTTCTTAGATGAACTGATCTAAATGTCTATAAATTCTTGTGGTATCTTAATGCTTAATTAGTGTTTTGCTGAAAAGTACTGTGGAAGATTGATTATGTAGTTTTGATCTTTTGGGTTTTTGGATCAAAAGATTTCAATCAAAGTTTTTTCCTGATTCACAATCAATCATTTGTTTCTTATTCTACTCCATTATTCATAAAAATTCTCAATAATAATCCATGGCTTCATCACTCAATTTGACCAACAACAATACAACCAAGAGAACTGCTATGTTTATAAGAAGTCCAGAGAGATCTATACTGAAAATTTGCTTATTTTTATGAATTTTGTCTTGTTTGATTGATAGTTAAAAAAAATCAGAAGGCAGTAAACACAAAGATTGCATAAAGGACTTTTAATAATGGCAAAATAGGCTAAAATCAAGTTGTAGAGAAAACATTAAGGGCGAAGATGCTTCTTGACCATAAATCTATTGGAAAATATTCCTGAATAATTTACAAAGGAGGTGATAGAAATAATGATTTTTTAAAACCACTTAAGATTACCAAGTTAGGATAAAGAATGATAGACTATTAAATAAATTAATCCTACAGCAGAATTTAGAGCATAATTTAACTCCTGATAATATAACCTTTCAGGTTGTTTGTATTTCTTAAGCAGAATCATGGATATAGAAGCAACTTGGAAAGGCATTACTTCAATATCTTATTTCTCTAAGCACCTAGCATAGTGCCCTCTGCATAGATGATCATAAATGCTAGTTTGTGTTATTGTGGAATTTTAAGGAAATTTAAGGGTTATTTAATCTAAGGTCTGTTTCATGGTTTCTCTGTATTAAGGGACTCTTCAAGCTTTCATTAAAACCACTCAATGACAAGGATTGGCATAAGACATTACAGGCTGTTATTGATCATAGTTTAATTACATAAAGAGAAAAATTTACCTTTCTATAATTTCTGATCCCAAGTCCTATCAGTCTAACTAGAATATAGCTAAAAACACACTTTGGAATGAGAAACACACATTTGTAAGATAAAAACCTTTTGTTAAAATGCCTGTTATTGTTGTCACTGTTGTTGATGATGATATTGCTTGAAAGAATATATACAACATTGCCATCATCCCTACTTTTCCTCTAGTTAGTCACAGGGTCTCTTTTCTACCTGTAGGACCCAAATAATCTTATGATCTTTTCATCCACTCTTTTATCAAAAACAAGATCAAAATGTCAATGACTAATATCAACATCATTTACCATCTATTCTGGAAGCATTCACATGTAACTTATTAATGTAAGAGTTCAATAAATAAAATTGTGAGCATTAGCAACAGACTGGTAAGAAAGGATGGGGCCCTTCAAAGTGTCGCTCAAATGATTCCACATAGGCAATGATTTATTCTGCTTAGACATATTTGTCTCTGTAAAAAATAAAATATCAGAACTGTGGAATGTAATTACCACAGTAATGGAAAATCAGATTTAATGGAGAAACAGTTGAAGAAAAATAATTTTCTCCATAAAGGAAAGAGTGATGAAGAATCATTTTGGAGAAGAAGTGTCCTTGAAATTTTGCAGTACCAGCATATAGTTTTTATAAAGAGATATTTCCACCCATTCCCACACAAAATACTGGGGAGAGAAGTAGGAAAAGATTACAGGAACATATTCAGAAGTGTATTGGTAAATGTTTAATAATATTAGTAACATGCTGGTGGAGGGGTAATAATTATGAAGGATACACTTTTCAATTTAATCTGAATTATCAAAATTTTCTATTCATTTTCTTAAACCCAGACAATTGACAAAATAATAAATGAAACTATAATTTCTAATTTTTGCCTATTTCTTTGGAATAAATATTTCCATGGAATAAAAATTTAGCAATCAGCTCTTCTGCACTAATAATTGCTAGCTGTAGCATGCTCCTTTGGCACCAAAAAAGTTGTATAAACAGTTTTGGAGCATAGTCCTATTTTAAGATATCAAGAATAACATATATTCATGTATAGTGATATGAATATATATCGAGAGAGAGAGAGAGAGAGAGAGAGAGAGAGAGAGAGAGAGAGAGAGGAAGGGGTGGGGAGAGTGAGAGCACAAACCATGGTGTCAGAGAAATAGCTATTTGAAATATTATCTAAAATGGAATTATTCCCCATTTTGTTTTGTATTATTTTCCAGGCAACTACTATTTATTCAAGAATAATCATACAGCTTGTAGATTATTCAGACCTTGTGGCTTTGTTTCCCTTCCTGTCTCTTGATTGGCTGGCTCTTTTATAGCTGAATAGAGGAAAATTGTAAAGTATGTCCATAACCATCCATACAATTTTGGTCAGAACACAAGGTCTCTCTGGATCTATTTCATATGTAAAATGAGATGGTTGGACTCCAAGGTTCCTTCCATTATTACATGTAAATCTCTGAATTCTGAGGTCCTTTCCAACTTTTAAATGATATGACTAATTCTTGACATTGATAGAGTGTTTGACAATTTAACAACTGTTTTATAATTATATTTAGTGTACTTGAAAGAACCCTTACTATCTGACATTGATTTCACCTCAGGATGTCAATTTCTTCACATGAAAAATGAAGAGATTGAATTAAATAGCCTTAAGGTCTATCAGCTCTGAAATCTCATCACCTTATTTCATCTTCTCCAAAACCTTGAATGTTAAGCTAGGTATAATTAATAATAACTGATATTTATAAAATCATTAAAACTTGCAAGTGATTTTACACAAGTTTTCTTATTTGAACCTCCTAAACATTCACCAAGGTAAGCACTATAATTATAATTATTTTTTTCTTTTTTAGGTAAGGAAACTGTAGTACAGAGAGTTTCATTGGCTTACTTGTGGCCACATGATTATCAAGTGTAGAAAAAAGTTTGACACCATGTTTTCCATCCTCAGAGATCATTATAGTATTATACCATGCTGCCCTTTTATTATTCTTTTCATTTTGTAAATTATTATTAATTTCACTTGTAAATAAGAAAACAGACATATGACATGTATAACATGTAGCTTCTGACTCTTCTATTAACAGAGAGAAGCTGCATCTGGATTTCTGAGGGGAAAAAGAAGGAGGCATAAAAGATAAGGACTAGGAATTACAGAAGACCAAAATTGGGTAAAGCAGTCTCTGTAACTGTGAAGATTAGGCAAGAAGTTGGAGTCCCATTAGTGGCAGGAAAATGGAGCTAAGTCATATAGCAGCCATAAGGCTCATTGAGTGGGAACTATGGACTACACAAATTTCCATGATGCATGAGGTTGTATCTTTGGGAGCCTGGATATCTGAAACCTGATATATTTCTTAACACACAAACCCTTATTCACAGTAACAGGATGAGGAGGGAGGGAGATGGCTAGTTCTCACTCCATTTTCAATCACCATTTTGCAGATCACATAACAAAGTCCCCTGAAGTACGCATATTCACCTGGCTGGATTTTCAACCACACTTATACCAGTTTTTAAAACACAGAAGAGGGATGTGAAAAGAACAAAGGAATCAGCTGCCACCTTGTGGGAAAATGGTGCTATTTCTTTTCAACTGGATTTTTTTTTTCTTTTTTTCTTTCATGGATCTCTAGAATAGTAACAGCAAAGAAAAGCAGTTTTTCTGATAAATTGCCTGGAACCTGGCAAACACAGGCTATGAATAGAGACTTGTTTTAAGAGCTGGATTGATGATATTCTTCTTAGAGAAGCCATGAGTCTAGCCTATGTGTTCTTCGTGGAAGCTTGTCAGGAAACAGTATGGTTTCTCTCTTAGATCTCCATTCCATATTTTCTATATTCATAAAGAATGATAATATCCTTTTCTTCCATAAGATTTCTGGGTGGAATAGCAAAGAATGATTATGCTTTGTAAATGTAAAATACTAATTAGCTCTACATACTGGAATAATCATTGCATCCTAGTTTAATTGGGATATCTTTCATTCTTGGCATGGTACCCTGTTGAATGAAGGACCAGTTGGACAAGTAAGGATACTGAGGCATGGAAGAAAAAGCAGTTTGTCATAATTCATGCAGTGAAAAGAAAAGCAAAATAGCACTGGTTTAAGAAAGATTTGATCTAGTACAAACATTCCTACCCTTCACACTTTCTAAATTTAAGCCAACATGGCCTATTTGCTATTTTCTTAAACTCACCGTTCCATATCCTGCTCCCATATATTTGCATAGGCTGTCACCCATGCCTAGAATTCCTTTTCTTTCCATCCCCATTTCTTAGAATTCTTAGCTTTCTTCAGGATAGGAAGCCATTCCTATTACTACCAGTTAGTCTTGTCTCTGTCCTTGAAGTATCTTTTATTTCCTTTTTCATGTTTTCTTATTTATTTAAGTATTATCTTCTTCAGCATTCCTCCTGGTAGCGAATCAAACTCTGTGACAGAACTTTCTTGAGAGAGTTGATTTACTCTAACTCATTGAAATTCCCAAAGTGATCACAAATAGAACAGAGATGAATAAAACTAATACCTTAATTTGTTTTTGTTCTTCACTCATTTTTCAAATGAGCAAATCTTCATGACCCCATTTGAGGTTTTCTTGGCAAAGATCTAGGAATGATTTGCTGTTTCTTTACAAGCTCATTTTACAGATAAGGAAACTGAGGCAAACAGGGTTAAATGACTTGCTCGGGGTCACACAGCTACTAAGTGTCTGAGGACAGATTTGAACTCAGGAAGACATGTGTTTCTTCCTCCAGGATTGACATTCTATCCACTGCACGACCTACCTGCCCTGGAACAGAGAAATTTCAGTCAGCATATTTAGTGATCCAATATCCCTTGTAATCATTTTCATCAAAGATTTAGTCAGACCCCAACTTAGAAAACATTATCAACAAATGATCTCATTAAGGAATGGTAACCATTAAGAAGAAGAGCATTTAAAAGACAAATCTGGGAAAGATTTTCCAGATGTAGCTGGTCTGCCAAGGGATGCCATCATTGCTTCTGAATGCCTTCCTCCACATAGTCTGCAACATCTTCTCATTTTTTTCCCTGTTAAAAAACATTTTCTCCCTGACAAGGCTAAGCTCATTTGCTATTTTTCTGTGAAGTATCTTATGATTCTCTCTAATGTTTTCTCCTGCTGTAATTTTACTAAAGGAATTTGCCTGTCTTTGTGCTTTGTCTCATTCTGTATCATGTTATACTTACTGGCATGCATTCCACATTCCTCTAAGTAGATTGTAAACTCTTCAAGGACTGAGATTATTTTGCTGTTCATCTTTGTATCACCTATCCTTATAGTATTATCTGATACATAGTTAATACGTCATTTGATTTGAAAAGAATTGCATGGATTTTCTCCTTTTTTTTTTTTCATTTCTTTTTTGTTATTCTGCCTAACACGCCACCATTTTGAAATTTATGGAGGTTTTGAAGCATTCTTTTTGTAAAACAAATACACTTCTGAATGATTAAGGTGTTACCAGTCATCTACCTAGTAATGAAAACTGGTTCAGTAAGATTATTTCCTTCTGGACAAATACTGCACAGAGCAAAGAAAGACTCAATTGAGGGAGTAAAATTAGGGAATTTGGGAACAGGAAACTCTTGGAAGTATAAGGCAAGCCTGGGTAAAATGCCAATTTAAAGGATGATGGATTTAATTAGAGGGCTACTAAGCAGTTCAAGATCTAGAGAGAAGAGTAAGAAGTGGGAAAGAAATGGGAATATGTAAAAAATAAATTTGATTTTTTTTCAAAATTTTGCTCAGAAGAGAAGAAAATGATCTTCTTTTCCTTTCCTTCTGGTGTCAAGGTCCAGAAATTCAGGATGTTATCATTTCTACCTTTTGGGGAGAAACAGCCAGCATTTCTTTTGTTTTCTTCTAGTTCCTCCTATCTTTGAAATCTTGGGCCTCTTTGAAGTTCTGTTTCCTCATCTCTAAAATAAAGGTGTCAGAATAACTGATCCTCCAGTCCCTTCCATTTCTAAAATCATATGAAGGAATTTCTCTCCCTCAACAATTAATTGAAAATCTGTTATACAGTAAGTCCCCTATTCAATCCACTACAGTTTGAGAATGGGTTTGACATTATATTACATGTTAAAGGCATGTTCCAATTTTGAGTGGAATATGGATTGATCACTGTTACTCCATCTCCACTTCTTATAAAAGTTATTGCCTGTCACATTTTCACTACTTTCAAGAACTGCCCTATAGTCATAAAGGTCACTTAGCCCAACTTAGACACTCTAAAAGAACAGAGGTTATGAAGTTGGCAGGGACATCTTGAAATATGGCTTAGCTTTTTATAAAAAAATCTAAGAATCTGATCAACCCAGGTCAACACTGGGAATCCTAAGTCCTGTTTCCAAAGTGAGTTATGATTGAAAGCAGAATGGATTGTGAGTCACAGGACCTGTGATCCAATCATGAATGACACTTATTATTTGTTTGACTTGGAGTTAATTAACCTTTGGGCAAAGGCTTCTTCTTCTGTAAAATTAGAGGGTAGGACTAGACATCCTCTAAAATCCTTTGTTTGTAATTTTATTGTCCTAAAAAATTATATTCAACTATTCTGTTTATTTATATGGCCAAGGGCAATTTAGCTTTAAAAAAATAAAAGTTAAATCTTGCTATGGCAGTATCTTACTATATAATATAATACAACAAAATACAACATAATATAATATAACAAACCATTACATAATATAAAAGATGCTCTCAGTCATAGACCTTGGGCACTGGGACTTGTGAGAATCAAGTAGCTAATTTTTCCCTGAATGGCAGTACTGCATAGTTCTCAACCTGTAGGCCAAGGACTCCAGGGAGATAATTTAAAGGTTGCTACAATCCATCTGTGTATCAAGCATTTCCATGTTGATCTTTATTTAGCTCCAACAAAATATGCAGTGTGACTGAAAAATAAATAGGCAATATGTCTAGCACACATATAGATATACACACATATATAAATCTATTTATGTATGTATGCATATATATGTATTTATATATATATATATATATATATATTCAAATTGTGCTGATAACATTGTTGGCTTATAAAATACAAATTCATTTAAAAGCAATACAGAATATATATTAGTTTTTTGTTTTTTTTTAAATCCTATTTGTTTTCATTGTGGCACAGTGGACAGAGTGCTGGGCCTGGATTTAGGAGGTCTCAAGAGTTTAAATCTGGCCTCAGACTTACCATAGGAATGACCTGCACAAGTCATTTAACCCCATTTGCCTCATTTTTCTCATCCGTAAAATGATCTGGAGAAGAAAATGACAAACCACGCCAGTATCTCTGCCAAGAAAATCCTGAATTGGTGTCACTAGTATGATAAGGCACAACTGAAAATGACTGAATAACAACAAAAATCTCCCTTAAATCACAGTAAGTAATTCATTAGTTATTTATCTTGGGGATAACTCATGATAATGCAATTGTAAAGCACTCTGAGGTTAGAAGGGAAGGACACTTTTAGGGGTGCAGATCTGCACTCTTCATATAATTTGTAAAAATGCTGTAGAGCAAAACAAAAATCTTTAGCAAATAAAACATCAAAAGAGGGATCTTTCTTGAGAAGGATAGAAATTCCTAATTTGGTACAAAAACCTTAAGACCGGGTTTCAAAGTTTTGCCATTAGCAGGTTATCTAATTTTGCGTTTATTCCTTCACTAGACCTTGGTTATCTTTTTGTGTTAGATGAGGATGGACTACCCTCCAAGTCTAAAGTTATATAAAATGCTACCCTTATTGACTTTTTAAGGTGTCTTTGTTTTTCTTTGCCTACCATTCCTTATTGGTAGAAGATTGGTGTTTTAAGGCTTTATAGTTGGTTCCTTTAAAATTGTGGTGCCACATAACTACTATTGTCTCTGCCAACGTAGCAAGTAAGAAAATGATCTACAAAAGATTGAGGTTATGAATTTTTTAACAAAAGTTGTAACTTTGGAATTGTTCTCTCATCTATTTCTGACTCTCCTACCCTTCCTCTGTTCCACAAACTCATGAACTAGAACAACACAGATCATCATAAATGGTTTCACTGGGACACTTTCCAAGTTTCATACAGTGTATTTAAAAAATAAAAATAAAATTTCATCTTTTTTTTCTTTTGCCTGGATACCTTTACTTATCAGAAAGCACCATCAGTCCTGTCTCTGGATCATTCCTTGTTTAATCAGAATGCTTTCCATGATGACACTACAATCATTCATTCTTTGGATTTCTTTCCTTATTCCAAATATTTTCATTATCAATCACACAGATCCAATGTATAGTCCATGAGGTGAAAGAGACAGAAAAGGTAAATGAAATTCCACTTTAGTCAACTTCATATTGTAATTTGGGTGTTTTGTTTTGTTTTATGGTGAAAAAGTAGCTTAATAATAAACATATTTATTCGCTCATTCTTGATGAGTGTTTTTTTTTTTTTTTTTTTTTTTTTTTTTTTTTTTTTTTTTTTTGGTATATTTATGCAGCCTTTAATACAGAAGCTCCCATTTCTGGGTCTCTACTGAGACTCTCTTTGGCTATGTATAACCCATCCAGAATTTATTCTAGAAAAATAAGCAGATATTAAGCAGATATTTCTTCATCTAGGTCTCCCCAAATACAGATAACATGTTCTTCAGCTCCAAGACAAGCACTCTATAATAATAACGGCATTAAATACTAAACACTTGTTTTATTTCATCATACAGAAATGAGTAAAATGCAAAAGACACATGATCTGCAACAAGCAAACCAATTCTCCTTCTTTATTGGGTCATTCTATTAGCAAGAATTCAGGGTTGACATTGACATGTGGGTAAGTAAGGACACACAGCTCTTTTGTGCTTCTTTAGCTTACACCTGGTACAGTGGCCTTCTAGTCAGAATCCAACTAAATATAATAGTGGGTAGCTATTACATTGTTTTTGTACAACAAGTCACTTACTGTACAAGTCACTTCACTACTTTTTGCCTGTTTCCTCATCTGTAAGATGGAAATAATAATAATAGCACATTCCTTTCAGGATTGTTGTGAGGATCAAATAAAACACTAATTGTAAAATGCTTAGCACAGTACGTGGCACATAGTAAGCATTATATAAAAGTGATGATGGTGATGATGAAGATGATGAAGATGATGATCATTACATAGTGCACTGGGCTAGAAGTCAAAAAGACTGAGTTCAAATCTGCCTTAGACATTTACCATGTGACCCCAGGCACATTTGCCTCAAGTGTAAAATGAGAAGAATAATAACATCTACCTCCCAGGGTTGTTGTAAAAATTAAATGTGATAATATTTGTAAAGTGCTCAGCACAGTCCTTGGCACATTATAGGCACTTAATGAAAATTTCCCCTTTCTTCTGTTTAAATTCTACTTGTGAAGCTTCCTACATTTATGACACTGAATGAATCACTTAATGGCCCTGAACTTGTTTCCTCATCTATAAAATGAGTAAGGGAGGGTTGGACTAGAGAGCATTTTCTCAGGTCTAGAGAAATACAATCGATAGATGCTGCAACTATTTTTTGGGAAATCAAAACTAATTGTCATTTCTTTCAACTTAGAACTATGGTTAGAAAATCAGGGATAGAAATGAAAAAGGAGGCAAAAGGTCAGTAGCAAAAATTGTGGACTGAAACAAGGACATACAATTCTCATTTGTTAATACCCCAAAGTTTCCCCAAGTGACACCTTCCCACTATTTGGGGATAAAGGAGGAAGTGATGGTTATTATACTGTAGCTCTCTTGAAAAAGAAAGGAAAAGGGAAAAGTTGAGAAGCTCCAAAATACTTGCACAATTCTGTTAGTTTAGTTACATAAACTAGTACAAAAAGTCAACAACCCCAACAAAACAATAACAACAATAACTGATATTTGTATAATACTTTAAAGTTTACAAAGTTCTTAGCATATGAACTTTAGCTTGTTATAGAGGTAAATACTATTATTGCCCCCAATTAGATCCTCTGTCGCTACTTTTTTGAGTCTAGATGCAGAAACTGAGGCTAAAAGAGTTTAAGGGATTTTCCCAGGGTAACAAAATAGCAAGTTTGAGACAGTTTTCAAACTAAGAATTCCAAGTCCAGAACTAGATATCATAATCTGAAGGAGCTGAATTAAACTATTTATCTTAGAAACAGTGATTGAAAACCACTCTCAACCTGGTATCTAAGGGCAGCTCCAATTTTGTCGGTTCACTTTAGGGTCAATCCTGATCACTGAGGCTTAATTGGAATTATCATTTTAATAAATAAGGCAATGATGACTCTTTGGGAAGAAGAATGAATAATCAAAATTTACAAATAAAAGGTTACCTCCCAAAAAGGTCATCAATTTAATCAAAGAACTCCTCTGACAAATCTCTTCATCCTTAAATAGTAAAAATTCATAATGTATAGGCATACAGGATTATAAGCTTATCAAAATGTTTCATAATAAGAAAACTCAAAATATGTAGCCACAGAGGATCTAGTTGTATCACTATTCCCCAAAATGACTAAAGAAAATACTAGTTATGATTGATGTTCTATGTGGGTCAACCCAATTGTTGTATATGTAAAGAGAGTTGGCTGTGTCAGAAGACTTTAGAATCAAATGTCTATTATTTAATTTATTTGTAATG
The DNA here is from genome assembly GCF_902635505.1 of Sarcophilus harrisii. Classification (NCBI taxonomy): domain Eukaryota; kingdom Metazoa; phylum Chordata; class Mammalia; order Dasyuromorphia; family Dasyuridae; genus Sarcophilus; species Sarcophilus harrisii. Next base: position 215,340,443 of record NC_045429.1, read on the forward strand.
TGAATTTGGGACAATATCTTTTTTTCTTCATAGAAACTCTAAGGGCTTCACCTGCCCATACTGATTCTTTTATGAAGGCAAACTAGTCCATCTTTTGCCTCAGTTCTTACCAACCCTTTAAATACTGAATGGCCATTGCCTTAGAAAGACTGAGACTTGGAAAAGAACTTGGCTTTAAAAGACCATGACTTTTCCCACTGCATTACTAGTCATCTTGACCATGTCTTACCACTGGACTCCAAAGACTGAAAGAAAATGGGAGGTTGATGGCTTTGCATGAGCCTATCTCACTTAAATCCAATTCTTTGTGAGACAAGCCATTTTCTCCTGATGTCATTTGTCATAGGAGAAAGGAGCAACAATAACAATGTAAAATTATAGCATTGAACTAGGTGATCTCAAAAATACCTTCTAGGTACACATTCTTTAAGCTAATCTGAATGAGTTACCAGAATGTCAAAAATGAGCAGATCCAGTAAGATATAAGGCAGTATGTCCACGGAATCCTGAGCATCATATCTGAGTCCAACTGGAACATCATTTTGCATGCCTCAGAAGGGTTTACTTCATATTTCATTTTTCTTTTTTCTTTTCTTTGTTTTTGTTTTTGTTTTGCTGAGGCAATTAGGGTTAAGTGACTTGTCCAAGATTACAAAGTTAGTAAATATTAAGTGTCTGAGGTAGCAAATCAGGTACTCATGACTTCAGGGCTTCTATCCACTGCTCCATCTAACTACCTCTACTTCATACTCCAGAAAACCGCAGAGGTCTCCCATGAATCGACCTGATGAAGGAAAGGAGCAGGAATAACACAAGGATGTGAAATTGATCATCATTTGCTTCAGTCCCATTGTGACATTTGAATCTCTTAGCTCCTGCCCTGAAAAATTCCACTAGGTTACTATGTGCAGAGTAATATTTGCTTTTATTTGTTTTCCATTTACCTGCCATTAATTTAAAGTGACTTCACCTAAATTACACAATGCAATTTCATGGGATTATTTATCATCTGAAGGCTTCAAAGATAGTCCATTAACTATTAATTTATTAATCTCAATATATCAAAATTTTGTGCTAGAAGATTATTTCAGAATATTATGATACATGAGAGTAATGTACTCATAAAATATGATGGGAGAAATCATGCAAGAATTTTCTTCCCAATCTCAAGTCCATAATCAATCCCATTTACCATTGCTATAATAAAAGGATAGTATTAACAAATATTGATCCAAATTAAATGCACTTTAATTTTGCCTATTTCTAAAAACTTCTTAGTAATTCTTGAAACTAAAATAAAAAATATGCCTATAAGCAGTAGTAAAATTATTCTTTTCCTTTAAAAAAAACCTTATAAAATAATTATCTTTTTTTTTAAGTAAAAATGTCTACAATGCAAATGTTTAAAGTATATTTTTTTAAATGTTATGTAACACTGTTTTCCATCTCCCTGAAATTCATACAAATCATTAAAGCTTTTTGCCGCTTCTTGCTTCTAGAGTTTGTATTTTTTACAAGTGAAGACAAGTAATTTCTTTGGGACAAAGAACTTCCAAAGAAGGCACTTCCTCTGAAAATGCAGGTCAGTAACTGTTCTGCTATACTTCAATTATCCTAAAGAGTCATTTGTGACTTTGAGAAGTCAAGTTACTTGTCCATGGTCATAACTCACTCTCTCTCTCTCTCTCTCTCTCTCTCTCTCTCTCTCTCTCTGTCTCTTTGTCTCTCTCTCGGTTTCTGTCTCTCTCAGTCTCTGTCTCTCTCTCTCTGTCTCTCACTCTCTCTATATATCTCTCTCTCTGTCTCTCTCTCTCTCTCTCGGTCTCTCTCTGTCTCTCTGTCTCTCTCTATATATATATATCTCTTTCTCTGTATCTCTGTCTCTCTCTCTGTCTCTCTCTGTCTCTCTCTTTCTCTATCTCTCTCTGTATGTATATATATATATATATATATATATATATATATATATGTTTAGAGAGGAAATTGAATTCAAGTCTGATTGACTCCCAATCTACTGTGCAACTAAAATGACCAGGTCCTATATTTCTTGATAATCAAATGAAAAATTAAAATGCCTTAGCATTATTATTTAAGTAGTTTTGACTCCTTGGCCTCTTTGAATGGTTCTGAGGACCTCCAGTGGCCCCCAAATCAAACTTTTAAAAACTCTACTCTGGGGTAGCTTGATGATATAGTAGATGGGCTTAGAATCAGAGATATTTGAGTACAAATCTCAGGCATTTACTATATGATTCTCAGCAAGTCACTTAAACCTATTTGCCTCAGTTTTCTTATCTGTAAAATGAGTTAGAAAAAGAAATGGCAAACCGCTTTAGTATCTTTGCCAACAAAATCCCAAATAATGTCACAAATAATCATACAGGACTGAACAATAATATGATATGTATATACATCCATGTATATATATATATAATATATATATACATATATATATACACATAGTACATATGTATATATACTATAGATACCTATAGACATATATATATATATATATATATATATATATATATATATATACCCTCAGGATGCCTCATTTTGTTGCATATTGGCAAATTTAAACCTGTTCAAACATCATTAATCTCTTCTAAGTTTTTCTTAAAATGTTCTCTGATTTTAAATTCTACAAATATAGGGCAATGTCATCTCTAATAAAACTCAGTAGTCATCTTGGTATAAAACTGCCTATAGTTATAGCAAGCTTAAGACTCATTATTCCCCAGCAGTTCATTTGCCAGACTGAACTTCTGAATCAAAATAACATTATAGCTGTGCTTTATGCTCTGATTGATAACATAGTCAATGGTAGCAACCTGTCCCCCAGAAAGAATCCAAAAGCTTTGCATAGTGTTTATGATGCTGATAACCTCAATTGCTGACATTAGGAGAAGGAAACATTTGATAGATTAAAGGAGTCTGTAAGATCCTCTGCACCCAGATAGCTTTGGTGAGTTTACCCATATATCACTGCTTGGACAATTACAGCAATTTATTCATTCCATTTGATCACAAACACTTATCGGATTTTTATAGCAATACGTTTTATAGCAAACATTTGATAAATATAATGAAACTATCTTGCAATGAATCCTAGGGAACAGGTCAAAAAATGCTGTTGAAAAGGTAGTATTTTACTGTTTAAATCATACTAGACTCTGAACTATTCCCATACCCCTTCCATTACACATTGTTATCCTCAGCCCTGCCAGAATGCAGAGCACCCAGCCAAGATTGCAAACCTCTAGCTGAAGGGGAAATTTCCACAAGGAATAGAAGAGAGTAGAAAAAAGTGAAGAAGGAAAGAGGGGCTTGGACCTGTGGGAGAAGGTGGAATGTTACTACCTTGTAGCCAGCTCCTTTCCTTTTCCTGACTTCCTTCCTGAACTGTCTCAACATCTAACAGCTGTTGCTGCCTGCAATTTTAAAAGAAACGAAATGGGACAGAGAATGTGGGGAATTAGTTAAAAAAAAACACAGGAGATATAAGATTCATGAACAAATTAATCCATCAATCAAGAAGCATTTATTTTCTTTCCCAACATGACTCATATGGGTTAAAAACTGATTGTACATATATAACCTAAATCAATTAGCTTGCTCTCTTGGGGAAGGGGGAACTAAAAGAGAAGGGAAGAAAAAAAAAATCAGAACTCAAAATCTTACAAAAATGAATGTTTAAAACCATCTTTACTTGTAATTTCAAAAATAATATAGTATTTAAATAAAATTTTTTCTTTCAAAAAGAAGCATTTATTAATAGCCAAACACTGTGCCAGATATTAACAATTCAAAAGCAAAAATGATAGTCACCACTCTGACCACTAGTGTTAATTTTCTTTCAGGTGAAAAAAACAGATTCACTGCATAGGTAAATTTTGCATATGCAAAATATATACAATGTAATCCCTGTGGAGGAAGGCACAAACATTTGAAGAGATTTGGAGAGACCTCATGTAGGAGATGGACAGACAGTGTGCATTCCTTTCTAGAGGAACAAACTGAATAAATGCAGAGTTAAAAGATAGAACATGTGTGGGGTCAAGAAGTAGGCTAGTTTGACTGGACAAAGGTGTTTATGAAAAAGAGAAATGTATAATGAGGTTGGAAAAGTAGATTGAAGCCAGAAGGGTAAGGGATCTAAATTTCAAACAAAAGAGGAACAATAGGGAAAGAGAATGGATTAAATGGATGAAAAAGTGTGTATTAAATGATTGCTACTGTCCAGGAACTGTGCTAATTTGGGGCAATGCAGATAGGATTAAGGTAGATGGGGAGGAGAGTTTGGATAGGTAAGTCAAAAAGAAAATAAATGTAATGAGGACATTCTAGTCTTTTTGTAAGACTGCTACATTGTGATGTAGTTTCTTCCACCCATTTACCTTCCAAGATGCAGTGCATGGAAAACAGCAGGCAGAGGGAGGTGACATCAGAAGCAGGAGGTAAAATTGTTTTAAAGGTAAAAGATAGAGACTGGGAGAGACACAGATGCTGACACATATGTCCCCTGCAGCTGCCAGTTTTAGATTTGTAACGCAGCCTCCATCTTGTCAAAGCAGGACTCTGTTTCAGTGCTGGAGTTGCAGGAACAGAACTGAGCATGAATCTTGCAGCTTTGGAATTCTGGATGAGAAATCACGTTTCTGTTTGTCCATTTAGTTGTTACTATTGAAGCTTCTGCAACTGTCTAATATATCCATAGACTAATTGCCATAGCTATAGTTCTATTATATGGCACTGCACTTCTAATTAACTATTCTGTGTTCTTGCTGTGGTTGAGAACAAATGAATAAAAGAATGAGAGATTAAGTGAATGAATGAATGAACAAAAGCTACATGGTGCAGTGGATAGACTGCCAGACTCATCTTGCTGAATTCATATCTGGCTTCAGATACTTGTTAGCTATGTGACTTTTGGAAAGTCACTTAATCCCATTTGCCTCAGTTTTCTCATCTGTAAAATGAATTGGAGAAGGAAATGGCAAATCAATCCAACATATCTGCCAAGAAAACCCCAAATGGGGTCACATAACAGTCATGACTGAAAATGACTGAACAAAAACTTGTTGTGTACCACAAATAGCCTTTTCTCTGAAGAAAACTATATTCTAGCATCACAGAATCATAAATTTTAGAATATAAATATTACTAGTGTAAAAATAGATGTAAGGGAATAGAAGAACTCACAATTTGTGCTCCAAATTTTAGATTAAAAAATGATTGCATTGTGTTGAGGACCATTCTGAAGAAAGTTAAAATAGTTGAGTATGTGGTAGAAGCCACCAGAGGTTTTTTGGTGTATGTGTGTGCATATAGATAGATAGATAGATAGATGTGTATGTATGTATGTGTGTATATATATTTTTATTACCTATACTTCTGTATATAATATTATATAAGATCAGATTGAGAAGAAACTCCAGACAACATTTAGTCGACCATCTGTATAATGATTCCTTTTGCAATGAGAGTCAGTCATCAAAACATTAATAAGTGTTTCATGTAAGACACTGGGTGTAATGTTCTTCTCTAAAATGTAATGTTCTCTGGGAGCAGGTTTCTTGGGGGGCTTCTGGAGGCAGCCTTAGTTTTAGTTCAAAGTAATAATCACCTCAAATGCAGCCAGCTGTTAAAGTCCAAATCCTTTATTGTTTCTGTCAAGATCTTATCTCCTTCACTTGGGGCTCGGCTAGCTTTCTAGAGGCCTTCCGGATCTTGGTTTTAGTGTTTTCCACAAGACAGCCTGCCATCACTTCTCTGTCTTCCTTTGTTCTGCCAGACTGCCATCTCTGGCTTGTGAATCTCCTCAACTGAATCCTGGCTCTGAATCTCCCCAAGTGCATCCTGGTTGAGGCTCCTAGCTTAGTGTGAATCTTGTGGAACTGTAGTAAGTACTAAGTACATCTAGAGAACTGTTAAGCACCCTGCTAAACGATCATTGTCTCTATCAATTCCACTGACTTAGCACCTTGTAAGAATTCTAACAACTGGGCAAAATCCTAGGAGTATAAAGAAAAATAAAGACATTTCTTACTTTTAAGGTCTTCACATTCTAATTGGAAAGACAACATGCAAACAATTATGTAAATGCAAGATATATGTAATATCAGTTGGAGACAAATATAAGCCAATGGTTGGCCAGTCTTTGCTTGAAGATTTTTGCAGAAAGGGGACCTACTACCACTAAAGACAGACCATTCCACTTTTGAATAACTCTTTAAATAACTTAGGAAGTTGTGTTTCTTCCCTTATTCAAGCAAAAAACACTGATACTCTGTCAACAGGAAATCACACTATCACTAGACTCGTGTGAAAACAAAGTTTATTACCAGATAAATGAGCATGCATGTGGAACTCAAAAGATTCATGGTCTTTACAGAAGTAAATACCTGCATATTTATGACAGGTGGAGAAAACAGGAAGAGTCATGTCATGGGAGGAGAAAGATGGAGTAACTCCTCCTGAAAAGGAGGAACAAAGTGATGACAAAAGCCATATTCTTTTCCCTTCAGAATTCCTTTATATGAAGATAGGAGGGTCCACTTATCTGCAAAGGATCCCAGCTACATAAGCATTATCCCAGCCTGGTGCAGACTGGCTGGCACTTGTCTTGCTCCTAAAGATAACTTGGGAGTCCAACTTGGAGTGCAGCAACAAATTATGGCAGCTCAGGAGGAGCTTTGTTCTTGACACATTCAGGGCTTCCTGCATGTTTTGGGTCCATTCTTTCTAGAACATATAGTAATTCAAAAAAACAAGTTCAGTCTTTAACAGCCCTTAATAGTTCTCTGTAATTCCAACCCATTCAGTCAACCAATCAACCAACTAACTAATCAATTAACTAGCATTTATTAAGCACAATATTTGCCAGGTACTAGGCTAGATAATGGAAATACATATAACAAAATGAGAAAACTTCTGCTCTCAGTTTGTTTACATGTTCACAGATACTTAGATCACATACAAGAAATATATAGAATAAGGATACAACTGATTTAGTCATTTTTACTGGCATAGGGAGTTACTTTTAATTGAAGGAATCAGGTGAGGACTATTAAAGGAGATGACACTTGGAGATGAATTCCTTGGTAAAGAAGGCCCTGGAAAAGGTACACCAAATGTCCACAATATAAGTGCTAGAGAGAGGTAGAAGAAAGGAAGAGAAATATGGGTGGTAGCTTTGGGAACATAGATGAGTGATCAGAGACAGAACAATGATCTTCTACCTGGATATAGTGTGAAGCTATGGAAATATTTGGGAAGAGATATTTAAAAAGATAAGAAAAAAATGTCCAGCTTCCTATTTGTATGGATTCAAAATAGATCTGATTGGGCAGGTACCAGAGAAGCCTCAACTCCCAGGGAAAAGCCCACAAAAGAAAAATTAGTCAAAGACCTCCCACAGATCAAACTGAAAACAGTTTTTATCACACAAAATTTCTTGACTAGAATTGTCATGAACAGCATTTCACCTATATTGATTACAAATGATTCCATTTATATGGAGCCTTAGGGATTTCCCAGCTGAGTGTAGAGATCTCTTTTTTCCTAAACTGCTGAAAACAGCAGAATCTACCTTTTCTCCACTCAGATATGTTAGGAGACTTGTCACCTTTCCCAAATTCTCCTTTATGTAGTATCCTCCTCCTTTGACTGGAGCACAGGGATATACATACACACATGTATACATACATACACATACATGTGAGTTTGCATATATGCATATACATGTATAATTGTATATACATAGATGTACCTATATATGTTTCCTAGCATTCAGTCTTATACCCTCTCTGAGTTAGCCAGCTTAGTGAATGAGGAGCAATATTTCTATGACACTTAACTTGAAATTTGTAAAGTATAAAGAAAACATTTCTTTGATTTTGACTTTCAAATTTCTAATTTACCCATAAAGGCCATGGTTATGGCACATGTGACAGTAGTAAAATTTTCTAATATTATTTAGAGATTAACTATGGCTCTGAGACTACCTTAATTGATTGGCCCATGCATTATGCTTCTGAGCTACCAAAGACACTTCCCTAGACACCTGTAAAGCACCAGTAACTAGTATAAATATCATGCTGCATATCATTTGCTCATAAAACCAAGGATGAATGTGATCCTCAGAATATTGATGATCAGACTGCCTAGGCCACAGAAATCAGAGGATTCCAGAAGTAACACAGATGCCTTTGCTGAGGAAAAGGCCTTATTCTTCTGAGTGGCAGATTTCTGGTCATAGAAACTGCTGAATTATCTTCTCTGAGCCAAGGTGATGGTTCAATTTGCCTTTTTTCAAGAGTGCCCAGGATGAAACAATCTCTGTGTTTTGTCAGAAATGAAAAAGAAGAGAATTGGATTATCTTATATCGAAAGATTTTAGCCTAGTCAAGAGGAGTTTTTAGGGTCAATATCACTACTTTGCATTTTGTCAGCATGACTGTCCTGTATATTGCCTTAGATAGAATGCAATATACTTTGGAATATAGTGAGAAATCTCTGACATGAGTGCTAGATTTTCAAATTATTACAAAGGATTTGTATTAACATAAAGGGTCTCCTCAGCCACAAATGCCACAGATATATACTCTAAGGGAAATTATACTTCTCTCTACCATCTTGTTCAGTATTGACCTAGATGGAAGTAGTACAATTGATTAGAAATGTAGAAGAATACAGCAATGACAAAAGTTATGATTAGAATAATGATAGTATAATATCCTCTTATAATAATTAGTTTATTTTTAAGACAAAGGGAAATTTAATTGCCCCATAAGTACATGGAGCTCCCCTCTTTTGCTGTTTTAGGGAATTCATATCAAATAAAAAGTTAGAAATATAATCACAATTGCCTTGAGCTCCTAGTTATGGGAAAATAACTCCCACCTAAAGTTTACATAATGGTTTACCTTTCTGTCTCAGTCTACATTTATACTTATTGTTTGCTAACTTCTGACCTCTGTAGAAATGAATCAAAATTCAGATTACTAAAAACAATTGAATAAAGAAGCAAGCAAAGACTTTTACATTGTTAATAGACAAGCATGTAGAAAACTGAGAAAAAAAAGCATGCCTTTTCTTAGAATTCTCGTTCCTTGAGATCAGTAATGACATCATCCTGAGACTCTTCTGAGATATCTATAAGACGGATGGCCTTCCACAATTTTTTCTTTCTTAGTCAGTTCAGTCTTACTTTCTCTTTTTCCTTTTCCTTATTGACTTTTTGCTTCCAGTTCTTTCTACTTCTCCCTCTCTACAATCCTTAAAATTTCCCTGGTTCTAATATAGCTCCTTATCTTATAGATCCTTATTATTATATACAAGGGCCATAAAATTTGACTAAGTCTTTCACCAAATTCCAACAGATTTCCTGTGAAAAGGCATTATATTTTATTCATACTTTCAAAGGCTTTTCATATTCAATCTAATGTTATCCATTGATCCATTAACTGACTGATTAAGTTATAGTTTTACCTGATAAAAGCACTAGGGCTAAATCCAGAGTCATTTTGAACTACTATTAGCATAGTAGCACATGCACATTATATGTTTTTTCATTCATTTAATAACATGCTTACATAAACAAATATTGTTTTATAGATTATTTTACATGTCTGCCTTGAGGATCTATGAAAGACTGACTTAAGAATCACTTAATTTTCATATTGGAAGAAAAAGGGAAAAATTGAAAGCATTGGCAAGATTAAACCTGGCTTGAATCATTGTCAAGAAAGCAATAATCTTGAAAGAAATCTATGGTCATTAGGAAGAATCAGAGGCCAAAACAGGTCCTTATTAAATATAGAACTATGCATCATGGTAACTGTTCCCAAGATACTCAGCCAGTCCACTACTGTAGATTGTTCTATGCTCCTAAGAGATATCAGCCATGAGTTCAATACTCATAGTATATTGATTTTATTCAGGACAAATTCTTCACTTTTTACTCAACAAACTTCATTTGCCTCTCTTCAGAAAAATCAAAGAGGCTGGTTGAGCTCCTTTCCAGAATGCCTTAGCAATCTCCTGCTTGGATTATCATGCCAACTATTCATACTTCTTTTTGTCTCTTCTCAAGCTCAAAGAATTATCTCCTATCCTACAAAGTACTCTGACTTTCCTCAATGACTTTAAAAGTTATCTGACCGCTCTCTTTATCTTCCCACTCCATGCCTTCATCCTTTACAATTTCAACATACATGGTTATTGTCCTCTGACTGCTTAAACACTTCTCTTGCCTTCTCCACTTCAGTGACCTCCATGTTCCCTCTACTCATGTCAAAAGACCCCCTTTAAAAATAACAATTTTCAGTTCATCTATTTCTATTTTTTCATCTTTACTAAATCTGCTTTTTAACTTAATTATGAACACCCTTCAAGTTCATGATCCTTATATATTTTCCTACTCAAAACCTTTTATTACAGTTAATTACTCCTATAATTGTAGAATCTTGGGCCTTTTGACTCTATACTGTTCTTACCACCATTCTCTAATCCCAGGAAAATCTCACTATTTATATTTTCCCTTCCCATACCTGTAGACTTTTGGGAGATGTTAGTGAAAGACACAAAAGATTATCTAATTGATCATAAGAGCCACAAAATAGCAGAGTGCTATCTTTTACATAGTGTTGCAACTTAACAGTCTCACAAGAAAAGTTGTTATTGTTATTCAATTATTTTTGAATCACGGCCTACTCTTGATGACCCCATTTTGAATTTTCTTGGCAAAGACAATAAATGGTTTTCTTCTCCAGCTCATTTCACAAATGAGGAAAATGAGGCAAACAAGGGTGTATGACTTACTTCCCCAGTATCACAGAGCTAGTATGTATTTGAGGTGAGTTTTAAAATCAGGAATGTGAATGTCCCTTTCACTCTATTCAATGGGCCACCTAGGAAAAAAAAGTTATGGATACAAATCTATAAGAATCATTAGAAGACAGAAATACCATCTAAGCAAAAACCTCATTAGATAATATCAGAAATATGTAATCCTTAAATTTTGTCATTCTTTTCCAGCCTATATCATATACTATGTTCAATAAGCACAATCAACCCAGCAGATTTGTGTCTAAAATTGATAAAGCTCTATGTGTTTCCATCATACAATAAACTTTAACCCACACATTTATATACATAAAAACATACATACATATATACACAACACAAAAGGGGTAGTGAGTATTAATTCTGGCCAACTTTAATAAGAAAAGGGAGAAGGTGTTATGGAGGAGGTAAAAGATACACAAAATGAAAGATTATGTTAAGAGGAAAGGAACATTCAAGCCTGAGAGAAAAGTAACTATAAATCTAGTTCTATCTTGCCCTGTGTACATGAAGTTTCTTCTATACAGGGATTCAGCAAGGCCTGACTACCTTACTATAATTGTAGGACTTAACATGCTCAGCCTCAAGGGTCCATGGTAGCAGTGGAAAAGAGGAATGCAAGTATTCAGGAAGGAAGCCAGGGATTAGTTTTTGAGAATGCAATTTAACAAAAGTAAAAAACAGAAGGGCCAAGAAAATCTGGACATGAGCCTAATTCCAATGAATCTGAGCAGTGAAACTCATAAATACTAAAAGAAAAACATATAGATGGGTTTTAAAATATTAACACATTAAACAAATATGAAAGAAAACAGACCAAAAATCTCTCATGACAAGAATAATATGGAGTTCTGAGTGGAATGATCAATAAGAGAGAGAACTAGACATTTTCTTTATGGCTTAATAACTGTCAAAAGCTCCCCAAAACTAGAATTATGCATCAATAGTAGAATAAATACAATGGTCTCAACAGAAAACGCCAGGAAACCAACTAGATAATAGTTATAAATTAAGAGCAGCTAATCCCCAAATACCTCATTTAACACTCTTCCTGTCTATTCCCCAGCCTCTACACTCTGAAATGCATACAACCTCACCTACAGGTTCCTGTTCTGGGATTCACTCAACAATTCCCCCCACAATTTCCCCATGTAATCACTAAACATGTTCATTTGCTTTTATTCCACCATTTTGTGTCAACAAGCACCAGATCTCTACTTTACCCACCCATTTGTAGAGGAGGTAGATATAGGATGTCAGGAATATGCTCTGCCTGGGGAAGTTAGTTGATTAGTCAAAGAGATAAAAACAGAGGAAATTAGAACAGGGATCAGCATGCATACTGAACTATATAAAATCTGTAGGAAAGGTTCCTCTAACCTAATTGGGACTAATACTAATTTTCCCTCACAGAAGCAATTTGAAACACAGATCAATACCAGTGAAAAATAAATTATCAAGTGTGAGAGGAAGTTGTAGCCACTTTGTGGTTTAGCCACTAGAGGCTCCAACATCAGTAAGGAAGGAGTCAGTAAAAGAGCAATAGGAGAATATAAGGGGAGAGGGGAGAGGGAATTAAAATCACCAAAGACTTCAAGATTAAGAAAATTCATTTAAAAACCTAAAACATAAGCAGATAAATCACCAACTAAGATAATAAAGGAAATAAAGAAAATAGATAAAATGATTTCAAATATCTCTAAATAAATTGCAAAACTAAGAAAACTGAACCAATACCTGATGAAACAAACCCTGTGGATTCCCAAGAAAGTCTGTAACTACAAAAGAATGTACCCAAATAATTCAAGAGGAAAATGAGAATCTTGAATGGAAAAGGTAAAAGGGAACTTATAGACTACACAGCAGAAATATTATTAGCAGAATAGAAAAAGTTGAATTCATATTGGCAAATCTTTAAAAAGTGGCAAAAGACCAACTGATTGGGAAGCCAAATATACCAACTATTAGACAATTGACAATAAAAGAAGCAAAATACAATAATGCTTAAAGAATACACAATTGCATAAATTAAAGATATACAATAATATCATTATTAAAATTAATTATTAAAATTATAAAAATATCATTAATAAAATTAAAGATATACAATAAAAGTAAATTAAAGAATACACAATAAACAAAAACATATTAATCTAGAAGGCAGGGTGTAATGATATAACTTTAGAATCATAGGCTTCCCAAAATAACATCACAAATCAAAACTCCTGAACAGCATAATAATATCAGAAGGTTAAAAAAAAACTAAACAAAACTAAATCTACAAATGATATAAGAATAATTCTAAAAGATTTGGGTACAGAAAACAAAACACCAATCAAAAGAAGTCATAGATGGTCTCTGAAGTATGGGGTGTGGATGAAGGAATGTATTTCAAACTCCAAGAAACATGAACCAATTTAAATTGGAATGGCAAATAGCAAATTCTTCAAACAACCAGGAGAATCCCCTCCAAATATGAAATAGAAATAACAATTCAGGGAAATACAGCAAAAGACAGACCTAAATGGAGACATAATAATGAAATAATTAGTGAATTAAATAACAAATCAAAGAAACAATAATTATGTGAAAGACAATGATAATAAGAAATTAAATATCAAAATTTATTAAATATAGCTAAAGTTGTCCTAAAGAGAAAAAAAATCCCTAAAAAGATACATTAACAAAATATCAAAGGAGATTAATTAATTCTATATGAATTTTTAAAATTGTAGCCAATAAATAAACAAATCCAAAATAGGTACAAAAGAGGAGAGATATGAGAGGAAATTTCTACTTATTCCTTTGCAGATCTGGAAAGTCAATGGAGATCTATAGAATTTTTTAAATATTTTCAAATTTTTGGATGTATTGACCAATTTTGCTGATTTTTTTTTCTTTTTTTTTTTCTCTTCTGGAAAAAATGCTTGGTGGTATGGGTTAGCCTTCATTCATGCATTAATTCAAGAAAAATATATTGTGTTTCATTTGTGTTAGGCACATGTTGGACTACAGAGATATGAAGAGAATAATAATACAGAATTCTGGTTCAAAGAATCATATTGTTACATTCTTGGACATGACTTTTAAAATCCAATAGTTAGCTTGAGAGCATAGTAGATGGAGCACTGAACTTTAGAACAGGAAGACCTGGTGTCAAATTTTGGCCTTAGAAATTTATTTGCTGTGAAGCCCTAAGCAAATCACTTAACCTCTCTCCAATGTCATTTCTTTCTCTATAAAATGTGTTAAAAAATCAAAAAGGAGTACCAACTTCACAGGAATATTATTGAGTTCACACAGAAAGGAAGTTAATAAGCATTCATTAAACATCTATGTTTTGCCAGAAATCATGAAGAGTTTTACAAATATCTAATTTAATCCTCACAACAACCTTTCAAGGTAGGTGCAGTTATAAAACACATTTTACAGTTAAGGAAACTGAGAAAAACAAAGGTTTAATGACTTGCCCAGAGTCAAATACCTATTCAGTGTCTGAGGACATATTTGAACTCAGGATTTCCTGATTCCAGGTCCAATTCTATTCATTGTCTCACCTACTTATAGATGATAGATAAATAGGTAGATAATGTATATACACATATATATGCATATTTGTGAAGTACTTCATAAACTTTAATGTGCTGTATGTGTTAAATGTGATGATTTGAATATGGTGATAAGGTATATGATATAAATTCTCAATTAAGAATTTAGTCTATGACATCCCAACAAATAATATCCTAGAACTTTTCTTGAAGACCATCAATAAAAGGTAATACTATTTCCTCAGGTACTTTATCAATTTTGAATAACTCATTGTTCGGAAGGTTTTCTTTATGTTGAGTATATATCTCCTGCTTTGAAAAATCTGTTCACCTGTTACTCCAATTCTGTCTTCTGAGAACAACTATAAAATAAATCTAATTCTATCTCCAGATGATAAACTTTCCAATAATTGATAGTAGTCAAGTCAAATCAAGCCAAATCAACATGCATTTATTAGGTATTTCCTACATACCAGATGTTGTTCTTAAGAACTGGAGATTCAAAAAACAAACAAAAATTTCCGCTCTCAAGGAGCTCAGTCTAATGGGAAAGACAATGTTCAAATTATTATATACAAATGAGATATGCACTGTATAAATTAAATATGATCTTAAAGGTACTAGCATTGAGGTGAATCAGAAAGGATTTTCACAGAAGGTATGACTTTAACTGGGATCTGAAGAATGTCAGAGAAGCAAGGAGATGGAAATGAAGAGGAAGAGTATTTCAGGGCTTCAGAAAGACCAATGAAAACTTATCAAGTCAGGAGATGGAGTGTCATATGGAGGGAACAGCAGAAAAGTTTGCATCACTGGATTTCAGCATATCCACTAGCTCATGAAATCTCTCCAGGCTGTTCCTTCAACAGATTAGAATATAAAGTAATATATAACTACATATATATAACTGTACACACACATACACACACACACATATATATGTAAAATAGAGTCCCTTTACCATCCTTATTATCCCCCTTTATATTCTCTCTAGCTTATGAATTTTCTTCCTAAAATATGGTGCTAAGAACTAAACATGACCCTTTCAATATTAATTAATTAATAGTTAAACTATTAGCCTGTCTTCATATCGCCCAAGATTATATCCATTTTTAGGCTTTCACACTACTTCAGATTCATATTACATTCATATTATATTAGTTTCATATTCATATTCATATTACATTACAATTCATATTACATTAGTTTCTTAAATCTTCCGTTTCTTCTTCAGATGAACTACTCATAGAAGATCCATAATATTTTAATTGATAACAATAAAATGAATGTAAGACTATGGAGAATATATTGGGAATACGCCTCTTTCTCTTTCCACTGCACTAGCATAAGACACCACTGGGAAAAGAAGCATCTGCATTTATCATCTAATTACTATCCAGGAGATGAGGGATATCATTGATTTTCCATAATTCACTCCATAGAATAATGATTTCACTCCTTAAGTCTTAAACACTTTAGGATGTGGGCTTTTGTCAATTATCTCATAGCTCTATGATGTCATTGCTGTGAATAGTCCCTCCCCCAATATCATTTATAATCCACTCATATTTTCTCATCCTCAAGCACTCCATTTCTCTATAAAAGATCAAAACATATCTCTATATGGTCCTTTTAATATTTTACATACACTGGCATATCATACTATCTCACCTCTCTTGCTACTTTTACATGACATTTTCCAGTCAAAGACATCCTTGTATGAATTGCCAGGAGATAACATGGCATAGTAGACAGGAAGGAAGGAAAGCTTTAAATTCAAGAGAAATCTAGATTAAAATCCTGCCTCTGACAATAATAGTTGTGTGACTTAAGGAAAATCACTTAAACTTTTTGTGTACAAGGCAACTCTCTAAGATTATAAATCATAGAATACTTAGGTAAATGAATAGGATGACTGGGTAACACAATGGATAGAGTGATAAGCCTGTGGTTAAGAAAACCTGAATTTAAATCTGGTTTCAAACACATTAATTGGGTGACTCTCAAAAGGCACTTAACCCTTTTTAACTCGGTTTCCTTTTTTGTAAAATGAGCTAGAGAAGCAAATGGCAAACCACTCCACTATCTTTGCCAAAAATCAAAACAAAACAAAAAACCCCAAGGGATCACAAAGAGTCAGACAAACTGAAAAATGACTAAACAACAGATGATTGAGTGAATGAAGCCAATTTGCAATGAATGAAGGAGCTTCCTTACTATGAGTGAAATCATTGGTCAAATCCCAGTAGAAAAAGAAATTACAGATATATATATATATACATATATATATGAATATATATGTGTATAAATACATATATGCATGTGTTTAAGTATCTTTGATGGTGTTTTTTCTATTATTTATGATATTTCTGGCATGCAAATCAACATTTAAAATATGCTACAGCTTACATAAAGACATTGTTTATCTTACCATTGCCATTAGATCTTATTTAATTTAAATTCTTTAAATTATATATTGTATTATGATTTTCAGTTACATACATCACTGGGAGTATAGTAGTATTTTGATTTTGCATCAGAAATAACTCTCCAATGATTGAAAGTAATAAGCAGTTCTCTAGAGATGACCAATGAGACAATTTCAGAGACCTCAGATAGTAATTTAGACCTCAAATTTCCAGTTAAATATCACCATCCAATTCTCTTTTCCTCAGGGGCTATCTTTCCCTAATTTTTATCTGGTAAATTCTACTCCTAGCGTTAAACTTGCTAACTCGTTTAACTCTTCTATAAATCTTTCCCTGATAGCACAGACCCAGTAAAGTCTTGCTTTTACTGAAATACCTATTACATAGTGCCTCTTTTTATATCTATTTACATATATAATATAATATTTCCACATATATTTGCATATATGATAAGCTCCTGGAGTGCAGAGAGGATGCCTTATGCTTCCTGATATTCCAAATTGCTCTTATGGCAGAAAGCAATATTTCTACTTTGCAGTGGAAAATTAGTTGAATAAAATAATTTATTACATAGTCCTATAGTTTGATTACTAAAGTCAAATGGATATCCCCTAAGGTATATATAATTTAAGATGTTAATTACTTAATAATATTATAATTTTGGAACACTTTGGTTTTAATTTTATAGGTGTTAAGAAATGATGCACATATAAGAAACTGTACATTGCATCTTGATCTGGCTTCTTGCTCTTCACCCTTTCTTTAAAGAGTGAAGTAGCTCATCTCATTCACAACCAGTTACCAAGGGGTAGGAGTCTCATCCCAGCCAAACTATTTGCCACTAAGGTTTTTTTGTTTGTTTGTTTTTTCCTGAGGCAATTGGAGTAAAGTGACTTGCCCAGGGTCACACAGCACTGATTAATGTTTAAGCTGAATTTTTATGTTTTGCTGGTTAATTCTTCAAATCTCAATTTAAATACTACATTACCCCAATCTATATACGATCTTATTGATGTGTTGATTCTTACCAATGATATATGGTGATCCATTGTTGCTGGCACATTCTGTGTGATTTTTGTTACTGTCTTCCCATAATTTGCTACCAAATCTCCACTTAACAAGATTGGAGCTTTACTTGTATCTTCTTACTATGTCAAGGAGGCCAAAAAAGCATGTGAGCCACCCACAATTTATTCCTCATGTTAATGATATTAGCTACAAGTAATATATGCTATTGCTATACAGAGGAATCAGTCACATGTTCAACTTAGTCACCCAATATCTTTATTATAAATTAAAAACTGGAAATAATCTTAGTAGTAATCTAGGAGAAACTTCTCATTTTACAGATGAGGAAAATAATAGCTTGACAAGTTAAATGACTTCTCAAGGTCATTTAGTCAGTGATAGTAGTGAGATTCAAATTCAAATCTTTGATTCCTGCTCCAGCGCTGCATTCTACTGTGCCACTCTGCCTTGTAAAGCTTATTCATCTCTTCCCTTGACCTACAGTCCAATTTACTTCATCTGTTATTTGCTGTTGAGTTTACACATGCTGCAAAATTTCATTAAATTTAAGCTGAACTAATTTGAAATTTGTGAGACTTTACTGAGTGCCTGGGCTGAAGTTTACCTTTGCTTAGCAATTTTTAAAATATTTATTTCTCAATAAATTAATAATATGAACAAGAATGAAGGGAGAACTATTTCAAGCTCTTAGGAACTAAAAATTTTCCAGTACCTTGTGTATTAAAACCACCTATCTATGAACAACTGAGATAACTATTAAAAAGTACTTATATCAATTTATTGAAAATTGATACAATACCTGTTATTGAAACAGGTAATCATTTGCGACCTAGGATAAATTGTTATATATCTTGGAAGGAATCAAATGATATTCATATATATACATATGGTGTGCATATATATGCAGAGAGAAAGAGAGATTTGACTTTTTACTGATTCAGATCCATTTCTCCTACAAACAATTTGAATAAGTAATGATTTAATCTACAGAAGTTATATAGCTTATGTACAAAATGCCTAAAAACTTACTGTCTTTTAATAATGCTAAAAATAAAACATAGTCAATATATACATTGATCAATATAAATATTAATGAGCTAAATCAGACACTCAAATAAATTTGATTCAATTCAATAAACATTTATTAAATACCTATGACATATAGATTGCCAGGTTAGGTTGTGGTATACAAAGACAAAGTAAGATTCAGTGCCTACTCCCAATGGATCTGACTGTATTATAGAGATAAGAAATGTACACAAATGGGCATAAAAAAATTGAACTAGGATGAGTGAATAAAGATCCAACAACATTCTCTAACATATTTAAGGAGAGACAATTCAGTGTCAGCTAGGAGAATAAAGGAGAACTTTACTAATGAGGTTGTGCCAAAGGTTAGTGTAGTTGAAGCAGAGATATTCCTACAGGAAAAAATATCAATAGACAAGTGAGATGGAAAGAGAATCTATTAAAGGCACAGGGAATAGTTTTAGCAAATATATAAAGGTAGTGATAGGTTTATATCAAAGATTGGGTAATGTATAGAGAAGTTTAGTTGCATAATGTAGAGTATGAAAGGGATGAATGTGAGATAAATTTTAAAAGATTGGGGCTGATGAGTGGAAGGCATTGAAGGCCATACTAAGGAGTTTAGACATTATTTAGTAGTTTAGAGAGACAGTGTGGTATTGTAGGGAAAGCATTCAACATTAAGTCATGAGACTTAAATTCAAATGTCTATCTTTCTTCTTACTATTTATATAACTTTAAACAAATCACAAACTCTAGACCTCCATTTCTTTCTTTGTCAAATAAGATAGTTGAGTTCAACAATATCCAAGATATCTTTTATGTCTAGATCTATGATAATGTAGAAATTTTTCTCATGCCAGATTTTTAAGTAACATCATCAGAATTTATATTAAGCATATTCAGAATAATATAGGGATATTAATTAGGAGATTATGACAATAATCCATACATGTGATAGAGGGCCAAATTACTTTGGTAATAATGAAAATGTAAAGTAGTAGATGTGAAAGATATTTTTTAGATAAATGGGATCAAACTTGAAAAATGTGTTTCTGATCATATTTGCTTTGCTATTGATATTTTACTCTGAACCTAACACAATGTTCTGAAGATTAAGAATCACAGAATAGATAGATGTTGAATGACTGATAACTTTGGTGGTTTGGGTTCATTTGTTACTTGCACTCCCCAAAAGATTCCAAAATCACATGCGAATGTCTACCCAAGAGAATGTGTTTTACTAGTTTATTCTGAGAGTAACTAGCCTTGTATTCAATCCTTAATACAATTGAATGAAATAGAATGTCAAT
The DNA here is from genome assembly GCF_902635505.1 of Sarcophilus harrisii. NCBI lineage: Eukaryota > Metazoa > Chordata > Mammalia > Dasyuromorphia > Dasyuridae > Sarcophilus > Sarcophilus harrisii. The sequence goes on from NC_045429.1 coordinate 215,360,639, forward strand.
CTCTTCTGGAGAGGGAATATTTCCATTTCTGTCTATTTATCAACAATATGTTACAATGTCTCCCACCATAATAAATAATTGTCAAGCTGAATTTCAATAAATTGAACTGAAATGAGCAAGGACAGACAACAATGTGGCACAAGGAATAAAGTGCTGGACCTAGAGTCAAGAATTTCAGGGTAAAAATCCTTTTCAGATACTTAATTGACTTATGAAACCCTGGAAAAATCTTTGGACCTCAGTTTCCTCATGTGTAAAAAGAAGGGGCTGGATTCAATGATTTCTTGGGAATCTGCCATCTCTAAGCTTACAATCTTATAAATTTTCAAAACTTTCACATTATACTTCCAACTTGAAAAACATTATTTTGACCTTATTTTTAGTATTCAAAAAAGAAAATCAGTCACAGAATGTTTCCCCTTCTTAGGGCTGCATATTTTCCCCTCATTTGTTGGCTTGTTTGTTACTTGATCTTTAAATGTCTCACAGGAGGTTTGTAGACACATGGACCCAAAAAAACATTTTAAGTATAGAAATCACTTGAATTCAAACTAACTTAGCAGACACAACTTTACCATGTTGGAAGAAAAAAAGTGAGGAGGAGCAGACCTTGCACCTGATGGTCAACAAACTAGCAGTTTGTTGTTCCAGAAGGGAAGGGAGTTTCAGTGACAGAGATCCTCAGAAACCTTCTGTGTCTGGTTTCTTGAGATTCAAATATGTCCTTCTACCTTCTCCCTGAGCCTCCAGGCTAGAAAGTCATCCAAAAGCCAGCAACCAATCTAAAGTAGATTGGCTTCCACCCAAATTTAATGAAACTTCCTTAGAGGAAACTGATTTCCCTCATTATCCTTTATGTAGATAATATGTGGAATTAATTCTCCTTCACTAAGTTATCATTACATCGAGCAGACAAACACAGATAGAATGTTATTAAAAGTAATGAAATGGGTTCATCCACTGTTAACTTTAATGGCTTGTATCCCTCTGATCATCTCAAATGCTCAAGAGAAATGGTACAGCCTTATGGCCTTCGAAGATTAAAGGTCAGTAGCTTGGGGTTTCCTGATTTTCTGCACAGGAGGAGAAGATTTTTCTCTCCCTACTTCCAACTCCTGAAAAACATCTGAAGGAAACCTGGAGCCCCTTTCAAAGGCTCTGCCTGAGTTTAAAAACCCTTGACTACCAGGCTAAACTGCATGTGAATCATGGCATGCTGATTTATGCAGTGAAATAGTAAATATGAACTCACTGAATATTTAACAGTAACTTGGGGCTTTTTTAGTTGGAATTATTATTTTTTCTTAAATATTTGATTATTGGGAGACAAGGTCAGATGGAGGCAGGAGTCCATCCTT